>NW_015174845.1:1358630-1446257 GCF_001447785.1 Gekko japonicus | reverse complement strand
TTGGATGCCCTCAAGTTCTAAAGGCCTCCATAGCCCGCCACACTGTTCCTGATTGGCCACGGCTGCTGATGCTACCTCTGGCCTGCCTGTCAGCCTGGGCCTCTCTTCTTTTCCCCACAGAGGCCTGCCCCTTCTGAGGCTTGTCTGGGCTGAACCGACTGTCCATCAGTTTCATTGGATGCCCTCAAGTTCTAAAGGCCTCCATAGCCCGCCACACTGTTCCTGATTGGCCACGGCTGCTGATGCTACCTCTGGCCTGCCTGTCAGCCTGGGCCTCTCTTCTTTTCCCCACAGAGGCCTGCCCCTTCTGAGGCTCAGGACTGGGGGAAAGAGATTCCCAGCTACCAGGTAAGGGATAAGTAACCAGCTGGCCTCTGGTGGGGCAGGACACATTTCTTCAGTTGCTTGGCCATAGGGGGATTACTGAATTTTTCACCAGCCATACTAACAAATTCAACAGAAATATGCCCCACCCTGGATAGCCCAGGCAAGCCTGATCTCATCAGATCTCGGAAGCTAAGCAGGGCTGACTTTGGCAAGTATATAGATGGGAGACCTCCAAAGAATACCAGGGCCGGGCGGCAGAGGTGGGCTATCAAACCACTTCTCTGAACGTCCTCCATGCCCCAGTAGAAGAAGATTGGATTTATACCCTGCCCTTGTGAGGTGGGTGGGGCTGAGAGAACTCTGACACAAACTGCTCTTTTTCAAGGACAGCTGTGCCAGAGCTTGTGACTGACCCAAGGTCACATCAGCAGGTGCATGTGGAGGAGTGGGGAATCAAACCCGGTTCTCCCAGATTAGAGTCCGCACACTCAACCACTATACCAAAATGGCTCTCCAGAGGAGTCGCCAGAGGTCGATATGACTTCCAGGTACGGGCACACACACGCACACGCAAATGCAAAGATACCCCCAAAAATTCAACAGAAATATCACCATTACAGCCTGAATAGCCCAGACTGGTCTGTTCTTGTCAGAGCTTGTGAAGCTAAGCAGGGCTGGCCACACTTTGTACTTTGGATGGGAAACCACTAAGGAAGATTGGCGTTGCCATGCAGAGGAAGGCAATGGCAAATCATCTCTGCTCATCTCTTGCCTCAAAAACCCCATGGTTCTGGGGTCACCATGAACCACTTGCTACTTGACAGGATACAATTATGCCCTGACCTGAATAGCCTAGGCTAGCCCTATCTCAGATCTCGGAAGCTAAGCAGTATCAGTCCTGGTTAGTGCTTAGATGGGAGAACACCAACAGATCTCGGAAGCTAAGCAGTATCAGTCCTTAGTGCTTGGACGGGAGAACACCAAGGAAGCCGAGCCAGACACTGGCGAGTTGCCTCTGAGCATCTCTTGCCTTGGAAAGCCTACAGGGTCATCATAAGTCAAGTGCAATGCTCCCTCTAAGCTGTGGAGTCTTGTGAGCGAAAATTCTACTTTGTGAGCTCCTGGCATTAAAGTTGTGAGCAAGAGATCTGGCTACTGCAAAAATTAGTTTGCTCTGGAGCCATCCTTCCTGAGCTAAGACAAAAATGTTTGAGCTAGAGGCTAAAAAACTATGACCGAGCTCACACTAACTCAGCTTAGAGGGAACTCGGGTCAGGTGCAACTTAACAGCCAAAAAAAAACCCCACCATTAAAACTGATATCTCTTTTTGCATAAATTTCATAAAAATTGATGTACGATTTATTAATGGTTCAGACTGTTGCATAGTGTAAAAATGTACTGAAGTTGTTATAAAAATGGAAGAAAATGCCATTGAAAATGAACGACTCAAACCCTTGATGCTTCCTTAGACAGAACCAGACCACCGGTTGATCAAGGTCGGTATTGTCAGTGCCCTGGCAGGGTCTCAGGCAGAGGCCTTTCTCGTCACTGATGAGTTCATCCTTTTCGCCAGAGATTCCCCGTGTCTGTAGTTGAGCCTTCGGCATGCCAATAAGATGCTATGCCACTGCGTCACACACACACACCCTGAATCAAATATACCCACAACGAAAGATGAATAGGCTCCCAGGAACCTAGGAAAACAAAAAGGAAGAAGGCGCACTTGCACATCCTTCATATGATCTACATCTACTTGACATGGAATGTGTATTTTCAGCTTCATCGCCAAATGCACATTCCCGTTCGTGCTGTGTCCAGCTAGACAGGAATATGAGACCAGATCGGGGAAAGGGAGTTGTCAGCCTGGTTGTCATGGCAACAGAGATGCTCCTCCCCTGGTCACCCACCTTTTTGCAAACAGTTTTGCCCAATTTCACCGAGAGAGACACCTCCCCCCCCAAAAAAAAACCCTCCCAAAGAGGGGAGGGGCTTTTGCGCAGGGAGGAGGAAGGCAACAATGTCCGCACAACATCCCTTACATTCTGGTTTGGTGCTACAGAGGCTCAGGCCCTCTTCAGTAACCATTTCCACAGTGTCCCGGACCCATCCACCTACATGGGCCTCTCTGCTGCCTGAATTATAGACGAGTTCAGCGGTACAGTTTCTTCTGTTCTAACGCTGCCCTGCTCACAGTCCTCTTTCTTGTTAGGCAAGAACCTCACCGATATTTAATTTTTTATTTTGTTTAATGCCTAATGCTATTAACATACATTTTAATGGCTATCAGGGGAAGTCTTCTTGGAGGATCTATGGTTGCTAGGAGACTGTTGCCTCAGTTGTGCGAATCTTTCGTGCTGCATACAGGATCCTGTATCAGGTTTTTGTCATCCGGCAGCCTTAGAAAGCAAAGACTTGGAGAGGGAGAGGGGGGGAATGCATATCCCTTCCCCCTTTTTTTTAAAAAGGAGATTGGATTTGTTTAATGCCACTGATCATTTACAGTAGAACTGGCTGGATGTCATCAGCGTTCCAATTGGCTTTGTTGCTTGTAACCCCCAAATCAGTGTTGTTCCACTGATTGGTCCAGATTTTTCAGTGCTGCAAACTGATAAATTCTGAGCAGAGCAGAGACAGAAGGGAGCTGGAGCTGGTTTGGGGGTGGAGACGGAGAAGCGTGAGTACACCGCTGGGTACACGCTGGAGCTTTAAAATATCCCACACGGCTGGCATACTTCCCACACTGGAGTCCTGGAGGGTGGAGGGGAGGTTGTGCATTTCCCCCACCCCCCCAGGATCTTTACATGGATGTCGGCAGCCCGGTGGCACAATTGGATCACGTGGCGATGCTTGCCTGAACTTGATTTTTCATGCTACACTGAAGAGCATTTATTGATCCAGTCTGTACTGTCATTGTCATGGGAGTTCTGAGTCCTGCAGATAAAAGGGGAGCAGATTCTCATTTGGGTGGATATTAAGTCCCTTCCAATTGTACATAACTCAATTTTTCAACTTTTGTAATTAAGGCTATTGACTCGGAGTCCACTGGGATGCTGCAATGGCTTCAGAATGTAGGAGATGGAGTGTAATCAGCAGATGTCTGCTCTTTCTACCATGTCGACTAACTTTGGGAGCAAATGAAACCCAGATTTCCCCGAGATCTCAGGGAGAATTATTCATGAGTCCACTAGGCCAGCTCGATATGTTGTAGTTTAATTAATCTTTAAAGCAACACCTTGGCATTATTAAAAACGAGCATCTTGTAAGTCGTTTTCTCTGCATTAACATAGTCAATACTGCTGGTCAACCTTATTCTTCTGGGACCCTCGATAATCTCTAAGTAAAGAAAGGTAGCTCACTGCTGCAGTTAAAAGGGAGGTTTGCAAAACCCTTCTAGGAAGTCACTGTGAAGGAGGAAGAGATAGTCGTGGTTCTGGAGCTCAAGAGCCCCATCTGGAGTAGAAGCAGCAGGAGAAGGTAGTGGTAGTGAACCTAAGAAGAGCCCTGTCAGATCCTGTCTCACACAACAGCCAACCAGTTCCTCTGGACGGCCAACAACAGTGCATGGAGACCGAGGCCTTCCCCTGATGTTACCTCCTGGCTCTGGGATTCGGCGCCTTTGAAATTGGAGGTTCCCCTCAGCCACCATGGCTAGTAGCCACCGATAGGCCTGTCCTCCATGAATCTATCTAATCCCCTTTTATTCCTGTGGCCATCACTACATCCTCTGTCAGCGAACTCCACATTTTAATCACAAATAGTATTTGCTTTTTGTCCATCCTAAACCTACTGCTCATCAGCTTCATTGGGTGCCCTCAAGTTCTGGTATTTTGAGTGGGGGAGAAAAGATTTGCTTAGTCATCTCTTTTCTAAACTGAAAAGTCCCACCAGGCTCTTCAGCCTTTCCTCACAGGGAAGGAGCTCCAAGCCCCTAATCACCTTGGTTGTCTTCCCCTGTAGAGCTAGTCCCAAAACCAAAGAAACACATTTGAGCTGCTGATAGTAGTGGTGGTGATGGACCCAAAGAACATCATTTGGAGTAGCAGCAGCATAAGTAATAGTAGTAGTAGGTGGTGGTGGTGGTGATCTCAAAATCAGAGAACCCTACTCAGAGTAACAGCAGAAGCAGTAGTAGTAAGTGGTGGAAGTGGTGGTCCCAGAACCAAAGAACCCCATTTGGGGTAGTGAAACCAAAGAACCCCATTTGGAGCAATAACAGCAGCAGCTATAGTAGGAGTAGGAGTAGGAGTAGGAGTAGGAGGAGGAGGAGAAGAAGAGGAAGAAGAAGAAGAAGAAGAAGAAGAAGAAGAAGAAGAAGAAGAAGAAGAAGAAGAAGAAGAAGAAGAAGAAGAAGAAGAAGATTGGATTTATACCCCTCACTCAGAGTCTCAGGGCGGCTTACAAACTCCTTTCCCTTCCCTTCCCCACAACAGACACCCTGTGAGGCGGGTGGGGCTGAGAGAGCTCTTTCGAGAACTGCCCTTTCAAGGACAGCTCTTGTCAGAACTATGGCTTGCCCAAGGTCACACCAGCAGCTGCAAGTGGAGGAGTGGGGAATCAAACCCAGTTCTCCCAGATTAGAGTCCGCACACTTACTACACCCAATTGGCTCTCAGTGGTGTAGTGGTCATAGTATTAGTGGTAGGCCCAAAACCAAAGAACTTTGCCTGGAATAACAGCAGCATCACTAGTAGTAAGTGGTACACGTGGTGGTCCAGAACCAAAGAACACTATTTGGAGTAATAGCAGCAGCAGAGCGAGGGGCGAGGCTGAGGCACAATGCTCCATCCCCACTCTTCCCTTTCATTGCTGCCTGGAAAAACACAACTGGAATCCATCAGCGAAATTCAGTAGCAGCGCAACCAAATTCTCTCTCTCTCTCTCTCTCTCTCTCTCTCTCTCTCTGTGTGTGTGTGTCTGGCCCCTTCAGACTTGCACAAGTTTCCTTCTTCCCCCTCTGTTCCTTGCAAGCCGTGCCTCCACCCCGCCCCCTTTAGAGACCACTGTAGCAGTTTCAGATTCAGACTCCCCACCAGCATTTTAGATCAAGTCTAGCCTGGTGGGCCATTAGGGACCGTTAAGGGAAACTTCTTGTTCATCAGCAGCTAGCTGCAGGGCAACTGGTAAGAAAACTGTAAATGGATGTTCATTTCTGAGCTGTAATTTCGCACCTTTCATTTGCTATACGCTGCTGAGGCTTCTTCTTTTTTAAAAAAGCTCTTCTGTGCATACAGAAAGACTCTTCCCCGTTAGGGCTATGGAAGCCCTCCCCCCAACACACACACACACACACACGAAAGAAAAAGATGCCAATTTAGGCTGCTGTCCTAGCAACACTTTTCTGGGATTAAGCCTGATTGGTTAAAATAGGGCTCACTTCTGAGTAGACCTGCTTATAGGGTTGCCAAGTCTTACCTGGATCCCAGCAGGGGGCTCCAGCCTGGCTCCTGGAGTCTTCTGATGTGCGTGGGCCGTGATGATGTCACCTGAAAGGGATGTCATTGCACCAAGCACGTCGTGCAGGGAACGCTCTAGCATTCAGGTAAAAAACTCTATATTCACCTCTGGGTGATGTCATCACACCAGGCACATCGGGTGCAACAGGGCTCTTCAGGGGCGGGGCTGATGGCAGATTGGGGCCCCGGAAAGCGGGGGAAACCCTCCCCCCATCAGGGAGGTTGGCAACCCTATCTACTTAGGATCATTCCCTTAACAAGTCTTGTGCTGATAATCACTGTGCTAACCAATGGATTTATTTTTGCCATTGGCGCCATTACTTCATTGAAATGACGTTTCAAGTCTTCACACTCTCAGAGCCTTTCAGTATTGATTCCAGTGTTCTCCATTCATTGTTTGACTGTCCAGGAGGTATTCAACGGCTAGGGCTGCCTGTCGGGTTACCAGTCCACCAGCTCCAGCTGGAAATTTAGGGTGTTACCTGGGGGGAGCTCAGCAGAGATGTGACCACTCTAGGAAGGACTTCCATTTCTCCTAGACTCAGTGGTATACATCCTCTGACGCTGCCGTTTCTTCTGAAGTCTGTAGAGTATTTTTAAAGATGTCCGCTTAGCCTCAACCAGGGCCAGGGCATTCTCCATCCTGGCCCCAGCCTGGTGGAACACGCTCCCACTCGAGATCAGGGCCCTGCGGGATATAGTGCAGTTCCGCAGGGCCTGCAAGACGGAGATGTTCCTCCAGGCCTTTAGTCGAGGCAGCGGACGTCTGAAGATCTTGGCCTTCCCTGCCCACACTGCTCGGGTGAATTGCCCTCAAGAATCATCCTAGCATCTGCTAAATGGGCTCTGTTGTTAGTCTTTATCTGCTCTGCAATACTGGGAGGCATCAGTGGGTGCCAGAGATAGTGTTGTCCTGTGTTGATTTTAAAATTTTAATTTGTTATGGACTGTATTTATTTGTCCTGTTATTTGACTGTTGTGACCCACCCCGAGCCCACCTGCAGGGAGGGTGGGATATAAATCCAATGATAGATAGGTAGGTAGATGATAGATTATAGATGATAGACGGATGGATGGACGGATGGATGGATAGATGATAGATAGATAGATGGATGGATGGATGGATGGATGGATGGATAGATAGATAGATGGATGGATGGATGGATGGATGGATGGATGGATGGATGGATGGATGGATAGATAGATAGATAGATAGATAGATAGATAGATAGATAGATAGATAGATAGATAGATAGATAGATAGATAGATGATAGATAGATATATATTCTGGGACTGCATTGTGGCTATGGTTCAGTGAAAGAGTCTGTGCTTTGCATGCAGAAGGTTTTAGGTTCAATCCCTGGTATCTTCAGTTCAAGAGACCAGGCAGTAGGTGATATGGAAGACCTCTGCCTGATACCGCTGGAGAGCTGCTGACCTTGATGGGACCTTTAAAGGAGCAATCCTAAACAGGTCTAGAAGTGAGTCTCATTTTATTCAATAAGGCTTACTCCCAGAAAAGTGTTGCTAGGACAGCAGCCTAAATACTGACCTTGATGGACCAATGGTCTGATTCAGTACAACGCAGATTCATGTATACTTCATGACCCTTCCAGGTCCTAGGTTGGTACCCCTAACTCAAGGACAATTTGGGAGTGCCCCAGCAGCTTTTACAAGGTGATTAACTCAATAAAGGAAGCCATGGCCTTCAGCTTGCAAGTCCTGAGCAAGGCTGTTGACCATAGGACCTTTTGGAGGTCATTAATTCATAGGATCATCATAAATCAGAAGCGACTTGATGACATATAACATGCAGAGGAGGACTGCTTCTATAGCCAGCACTGCAGCATAGTGTGTAGACTTTTGCAGTCTGCGTATTTATGTCAAAGGCGGTCCTTACAACAGAGGAACCATGGGCCTCATGGCTGGTTACAGTGGAAAGCATTTGGAAACAGAACTATGTGGGGCAGAAAGGAGCAGAACGGAGAAGCTGAAATCAGTCAGGGACGGGTCATCCTGGTTTGCATGGAAACCACAGCCCAGACGCTAGAAGCACTGGAAAGCAGCAGTTATTTGATTCTGTTTTTTTGTCAGAGATGCTTTGGGCTGGTCCTGCACTGGGCAGGGGGTTGGACTAGATGGTCTGTATGGCCCCTTCCAACTCTATGATTCTATGATTTACAAGTTAAATGGGACTGGTTAAAGAATGGAGAATGTATGTAATTCTGGACAGCAGTAACCTAAAGATAGCTTTGCGTTGTGCTCTGCTAACATTTTTCAACAGTGTATTTTAGAAGAATGTAAGAAGGTGCTTAATCAGACCGGGGTCCATCTACTCCAGCATCCTGTTTCACACAGTGGCTAACCAGGGCTTCCCGATGCTGCTTCTGACCACTGACATTCAGAGGTTTACTACCTCTAGTTGTGGAGGTTTCCTTTAGTCAACATGGCTAGTGGCCATTGATGGATCTCTCCTCCATGAATTTGTCAAATCCCTTTCTAAAGCCATCTATGCTGGTGGCCATGATTAAAACCACCGGCAGTGAATGTCACAGTTTAGGGAGCACTCCAACAGGACTACTTAGATGTAACCATTTTATTCAATGGGGCATACTTCCAGGGAAGTGTTCTTAGGTGAAGGGCCATAATTACTTATTGAGTAAAGAATTACATCCTTTTGTCCATCTGGTATCCATTGGTGTGGTGTGATGCTAGGAAAGACTGAAGGTAAAAGAAGAAGGGGACGGGAAAGGATGAGATGGTTAGACAGCGTCATCGATGCAACGAACATGAAATTAAGCAAACTCAGGAGGACGGCAGAAGACAGGAGGGCCTGGTGTGATGTGGTCCATGGGGTCATGAAGAGTTGGATTCGACTGTATGACTGAACAACAACAAAAGTGGTTAGAATGTCAGACTAGGATCTGGGAGACTTAGGTTTGAATCCTCCCTCTGCCGTGGAAGTCTGCTGTGGGACCTTGGGCCAGTCACAAGCTCTCAGCCTAACCTACCTCACAGGGTTGTCGTGAGGTTAAATGTAGGAGAGGAGAACAATGTAAGCCACTTTTGGTTCCCATGGGGGGGGGATAATGAAGATAATAAATTGCCCATCAACTTTATTGAGTTTATGGCAGCTTTAGCAGGACTGTAAATCAGCAAGAAACAGCTCTCGTGAGAAATCACCCCCTGTTTTAAGGATTAGGGTAGCCAGCTCCGTCTTGGGAAATTCTCGGAGATATGGGAGAAATGCCTGTGGAGGGCAGAGTCTGGAGTGGACACGAATGTGACACCCTGCCCTCTGCCCTCTCTGAAGCGGCCATTTTCTCCAGAGCAAATGATCTCTGAAGTAGAGTTGCCAGGTCTTACTTGGCTGCTGGCGGGCAGTGTTCCCTCTAAGCTCAGTTAGTGTGAGCTAGCTCACAGTTTTTTAGCCTCCGTCTCACACATTTTTGTCTTAGCTCAGAAAGGGATAGCTCCAGAGCAGTGTTCCCTCTAAGCTGAGTTAGAGTGAGCCTGCTCACAGATTTTTATCCTGCAGCTCAAACATTTTTGTCTCAGCTCAGGAAGGATAGCTCCAGAGCAAACTAATTAATGCAGGAGCCAAATGGCTTGCTCGCGACTTTAATGGCAGTAGCTCACAAAGTAGAATTTTTGCTCACGAGACTCCACAGCTTAGAGGGAACATTGCTCTGGAGCAAACTAATTTATGCAGTAGCCAAATCGCTCGCTCACAACTTTAATGTCAGTAGCTCACAAAGAAGAATCTTTGCTCACAAGACTCCACAGCTTAGAGGGAGCATTGGGGGGGGGAGCATTGTCTTCTCCAGGGAGTCTTTGCGCATGCATGCCACAAAGACATTACCCAGAGGTGATATCATCACACAGGGCACGTGGGGTGGGATGCTCTAGCATTTGGGCAAAACTCTATGGTGACCATAAAGTTTTTGCCCAAATACTAGAGCGCCCCCCATGCGACATGCCCATGTCAGGCAGGATGGGGCTCTCCGGTGACAAGGCTCCCCCCACAAGCCAGGGTCCAGCGGTGCGTTGGGCCCCTGAAATTGGGGGAACCCCACCCCCATTGGGGGATGGCAACCCTACTCTGCAGTTTGGAGACGTGTTGCAATTCTGTGGGAACTGCAGGCCTCACCTGGAGCTAGGGGTGCCAGCCTCCAGGTGGGACCTGGGGATCCCTTGGAATCACAACTCATCTCCAGACTACAAAGATCAATTCCCCTGGAGAACATGGCTGCTTTGGAGGATGGGCTCTGTGGCACTGTATCCCTCTGGGGTCTGCTCCAGGCTCCATCCCCAAATCTCCAGGAGTTTCCCAGCCTGGATCTGGCAACCCTAACCCCTCACCCTCCCCCCTCCAGTGGCCAGGGGACACCTGGCAACCCTACCTGGAGACTGGCAACTCCAAGTATAAATTTTGTCCAGGATCTTCCAGGTAGGGGGTTTGAAAATAAACAAAAAATCCTTGTTAAGTGTTCAGATGCCTCAGACTGTTTCCACTGTTCCCCAATCGGCTTCCCCCCCTCCTCCTCCTCCTTCTCCTAACAGGGATGGGATTATCTGCAGTGAAGGCACCCTTGGAATCGTGAGACTATTTCAAGGTCAAATAGCGAGCTTTGGGGAATAAAGCTGTATGAGTTTATTAAATCAAATAGTTTACTTCCATATTCATTTTATTAAACACCATTAAATTTTAATTTTCTGATATTTTAAAAACAAGCGCCCGGTGCTTGCCAATCATTACAGGGCTTTGGCGCTCATTGGACAGAATGTTGGAAGGTGGGAGAATATTTACTTCTCAGTGAACGCTTGCCTATGATAGGGCTTGTATGCCTTTCCTTATATCTCCAAAAGGCCTAGAAGCATACTTTTTAAAAAAATGATGACAACAGCTATTAATCAAAGGAATAGCCTCCTCCACGATATCTAGGCTTCCAGAATTCCTGACCAGTGGGGGGACCAATGTTCCCTCTAAACTGTGGAGTCCTGTGAGCAAAAAATTCTACTCTGTGAGCTACTGGCATTCAAGTTGTGAGCAAGTGATTTGGCTATTGCATAAATTAGTTTGCTCTGGAGCCATCCTTTCTGAGCTAAGGCAAACATGTGTGAGCTGGAGGCTAAAAAATTGTGAGCTGGCTCACACTCACTCAGCTTAGAGGGAACACTGCCCCCCACCCAGGGCTAGGGTCTTGTAGCCTACATTAAAGTCAATAAGAACAATATAGTGAGGAGGGGCTGTGATTCACTGGTAGAGCATCTGTTCTGCATGCAGAACTGCCATCTCCAGTTTATAGGATCAGGTAGAAGACAGGGTGAAAGACTTGAGACCCCGGAGAGCCGCCATCAGTCAGAACAGACAAAACTGACCTCAATAGACTAGACTAGGTCTTCCTTAGTCTAAGGTGGCTTCATGTGTTCACAATTGCCAGGGAAGGGCCATGGCTCAGTGGTCAAGCATCTGCTCTGCATGCAGAAAGTCCCAGTTTCAGTCCCTCGCCACCTGCTCTTAAAAGGGTCATGTAGGAAGCACCGGCCCCAGAGAACCACTGCAAATCAGTGTAAGTAATACTGACCTCGACAGACAAATAACCTGGCTCAGCAGCCCTGTTCACACATTACAGAGAATGTGTGTACATCCTGCCTCTGTGTGTGTACATCTATTTGTAAGAAAGAGCCAGTGCACATTCACTTGATGAATGGGGGGGGGGCAAATACCTGGATAAATGGGGGGGAGATCACACACTCAGCTGTACACATATTGACTCACGTGAAAATTACTCAACGTGAGCACAAAGAGTACACGGTAGTGCAGGTTGTATGTGTGCTCACTTGTGAATACAGTTGCCCACTCCGTGTTGGAAAATAACTGGGTATTTGGGGAGTAGAGCCTGAGAAGTAGGGATGCCAGATCCCCCCATGTGGGTGGGGTTCCCCCAGTTTTAGGTTCTCCTCTGCGCCGCTGGCCAGCTGGCTGGCAGGGGGATACCCCCCCCAAATAGGCAAGAAGCTGGAAATAAGCGCAATGTGCCTACATCACCCAGAAGTGACGTAGGCACATCAGTGACATCGGGGGAGGGGGGCGACGCTATGGGTTTTGGACAAAACTCTGTGGTAGAACCTAATTCTACCATAGAGGTTTTGCCCACAAACCAGAGCTTGTAAATCCTTCCATTTTAGAAGATCTCTTTTTACTTCCTCTAACAATTTGTTATTATTATTTATTTATTTATTTTATTTATTTATTTCGATTTCTTAACCACCCGTCCCTGCTTACGCGGGGCTCAGGGCGGTTTACAACAACATAAAATCCAATACAAATTTTAAAACCAGTTAAAACGACAAAAATTAGCTTCCAGTTAAAGACATACTGTACATTAAAGGATTCACAAACTCCATCATCACGTTTTCTCCTGTCTTTCCTACAATAAGAAAGCAGGGGGGAATGAAGGGCTCTCCTCTAAATGCAGACAGGAAGCTGCAACTTGAATGCACCATTCTGAAGGCTGCTCGATGTTCCATGCTGGTAAAACGTGTTTCCAGGGGGCTGACACAGAGAAGGCCATAACATCTAAAGTTCACACACATTTGCAAATACACTGGGACATGTTCCACTGAGTGGTGTTTATGTCTGCAGCTGTGCATCTTCTCTTCGAGCAATCACTAGGATACTGGCCTAATGGCCATGCTGGAAACACTCTTGCTGCACAAACTGTAAAGGGCCCTGACTCTTCTGCAATATCTGTCCACAGCCTGGGGCACTGCACACAAACGGCCTGTCGTCTCCCCTATTTCTCACAGTTGAGCTTTGCAAGACCCAGGATCTCTTCAGGTGCCCCCCACACAACCAAGGCTCGCTTACCCCATAACCAGCTTATTGCCTACAGCCCCTCAGACTCCCCACCCCCACCCCACTGGCCTCCTCTGTCGGTTCTCACGCCATGCATGCACCAGGGTTTCCCTCACAGCTCATGTCGAGGCCTCTACCCCTCCCCCAGGTCCATCACCCAAGCTTCTGGGCTGAATGACTCACTCTACCTTTCTCTCCTCCCCCCCTTCCCTGGCCACCACCCAGGCCCCTTGGAGCTTCTTCCCTCTTCTGGCTTCTTCCCTCACCGCTCCTGGTAAATTCACCCCCATCCCCTGCCGGCTGGTCCAACAGACCTGGCAACCCTACCGGTTAGGGGAGGTACCTCAGCAGGGTATAATGCCATAGAGGCCGCCCTCCAAAGCAGCCGGTCATCTGGAGATACACGGCAATAATGGGAGGTCTTCAGGTTCCACCTAGAGGTTGGCGGACCTACTTGTGAGCAGTGCAAGTGTATGGCAGTTTCATGCGTTCAAGACTCTAGCAGTGCTAACATAACTGAATGAGAAAATCTGTGATATGCTTTGTCGCCTTCTCTTTTTTCCCCTCACTGAACATGTAGCCTGAAGAAGATTCTGGGGAACCTGAAAGCTTGCTTTCTACTTTGTGATGTTTTCCTTGATCCTCATAATGAATTATTCTGAGCTAATCACACTTCAGTTGCTTTTGAGTAACAGGCCGGCGTGCCCACCTGCAATTTTGAACTGGGGAAGTATGTGATGGTGACTGCCCGGCACACTACAAGAGAGATGACAATCCTTCCTTTTCCCTTTTATTTTGGTATTTTTCCTGAATTCAAGACCGCTGGTGTGCTCATCCACAGTCCTCTGAATGAATAGTTTTAACCTTTTTTTGGGGGGAATCTAATTAATGGGAGGGAGATGAATTCAGAATAACATAAAGCTGGTCCAAATCTTTCACATATAATATGGCTCCTTCAGGTGACTCCTGTATAGAGCGAGTTTGGTGTAGTGGTTAAGAGCACGGACTGTAATCTGGGAGAACTGGGTTTGATTCCCCACTCCCCCACACGCAGCTGCTGGTGTGACCTTGTGTCAGTCACAAGTTCTCTCATAGCCATTCTCTCAAGAGCAGTTCTCACAGAGTTCCCTCAGCCCCACCTAATTCACAGGGTGTTTGTTGTGGGGAGGGGAAAGGAAAAGAGATTGTAAGCCACTCTGAGATTCCTTCAGGTAGTGAATGGTGGGGTATAAATCAAATCTCCTCCTCCTCCTCCTCTTCTTCTTCTTCTTCATCATCATCATCATCCTCACAATACCACTCTGAGGGAGGCTATGCTGAGACTGGTGATTGGTCCAGGATCCCCTTCTAAACTTTGTGGCAGAGACCATTATTAGAGGGTTGGTGCAGTTTAGCAGTGCATCAGTCTAGACGATTCAGATCCCCATACTGTCAGGAAACTCATCAGTCAGGGTGACTTTGGACCAGTCCCTTTTTCTCAGCCTAACTTACCTCTCAGGGTTGTTGTAAGGATAAAATAGGGAAAGGGGAATCATGTCCATCACTCTGGGCTCCTTGGAGGAAAGGCAGGCTAAACACTAACCCCAGACTTCCCCCTTCGAAGTCTGATACTACCCACTGAATACCAGAGCTCACATCCTTCTTAAGAATGCAAACCGAGCTAGCAACAGCCAGCACCACTGAATCATTGACAAATTCAGCCTTCACCACTTTCTCGTGCTTGCCTTGACAACTAGTCTCTTGAACAGCAATTGGATGAAACCCCTGTCTAAAAATAGCATCTATTGGGAAAAGCATGAGAAGCGCAGCCACTAGATATTCACACAATGTTTCTTCAGGTGGGTGCAGGAGGAAGGGAAAGGAGAAGGGTGGAAAACAAGGCACGTACGAGGGGCCCACGACCAGTTCAGTAAATATGGCTTCCTTTTGTCAAAGGAATCCTCCAGAGTCTGCTTCACTGTCTCCTCTTGCAAATCCTAACGACTCCACATTTTTGTGTGGGAGTTGAAGAACTGAGTTGGGGTTTTTTTCCAACTTGCAGAAGGGACTTGCCGTCAGGAATGCTAATGTGCACACAGCGCACAGTTAAAGGTGGGGGAGGGGGTTGACTTCTTATGACCTTACAGCTATTAAAATATCATCTAAGCCCAGTTCCAGCCTCTTTGGTAGAGTTACAGTATTTCAGTTACACTATTTCTTCCCGGCCATTTACAGGAAAGATGAAAAAGTAAAAAAAGAAGAAGATGGCGTTTCTGTATTTTATTTGGCAGGGGGAAAGAGCGGAGTAACCCCTTTATTTCAAAAATATGGACCCCGATTCGTTTTGTCCCATATTCTGAGACGCGGTGTAGTATGGCATAAACCTTTGGGTGTTATGCACGTAATTAGTGCTTTGCAGGATCTTCTCTTTCCAACAATATCAGTTACTTCTAGGGACTTCCCTGCATCCAGCACTTCTCTGGAAAGTCAGAAGCACATGAAGCTGCATATGGGATCACGTGAAGCTGCCTTATACTACCAAACCTGCAGTCCATTTAGCAGCATTGGCTGGTTTTCGGGTTGCCAACTCCAGCTTTGGAAATTCTTGGAATGTGGACTCCTCAGGGCTCTTTTTGTAGAAAAAGCCCAGCAGGAACTCATTAGCATAACAGACCACACCCAACAACAGAAACTCATTAGCCTATCCGGCCATTAGCATATTAGGCTGCACCCCCATGTTACCAGAAGTATGGTCATCCAGCCACACCCACCTTTTGCTTGTTATTCTGTTTACCTTGTTTGTTGTCAAAACCCAGGGCTTTTTTGTAGCAGGAACTCCTTTGCATGTTAGGCCACACGCCCCTAATGTAGCCAATCCTAGTGAGTTTCTGCTGTTGGGTGTGGCCTATTATGCTAATGAGTTCCTGCTGGGCGTGGCCAACTTGGGAGCCAGCCGAAACTCCGTTCCTGTGCGTTCCTGCCCAAAAATAGCCCTGCACGGAATCATATCCCAGCTGAGCTCTCACCAAACTCTGCCCTCCCCAGGCTCCACCCCCCCGTCTCCAGGAATTTCCCATGGTAGTGCTGGCAACCCTAGAAAACTGATGTTCAACCAGAGGGGTACCTCGTTCTCCGGGCCACCCTTCATATGGTCTCACTGAAGCATCCTGTATTGTAAAAGGATACATATGTCATCCTTTTGGAAAGCTGCCCGCTTCCTTCCCGTTTGCAAAGACCTGGCCGCTCAGTGAAGCAGACCAGTCCTGCCCAGTTCTTTATTCTTTATTATTATTTACATCATTTGTTCCCCGACTTTCTCCCCAATGGGGACCCAAGGCAGCTTACATCATTCTCCTCCTCACAACAACCCTGTGAGGTAGGTTAGTCTGGGAGAGTGTGACTGGCCCATGGTCACCCGGCGAGCTTCCATGGCCTAAGTGGGGATTTGAACCTGTGTCTCCCAGACGCTAGCACACCACTCTCAATCAAATCAGGATGACAGCCTGCACTGCAGAAATGTCCAGGAAGGAAGATCAGAAGAGTCTTCCAGAGGACGAATCCACGATGCCATGGAAATGGGATTGGCTCTCAGATATTACCGTGGCTAAACACTGAATAGCAGCCTCCAAGCATTAAATTGCTTGATGCAATTATAGACATCCCAGTTAACTACTTCTCTGTATTATGTCGTACACCCACACACAAGTTATTTAGCAGAGTACGGTAAACAGAGCTGTGTGCTCGTTCACTACGAATGCATCCTTTCCCTCCGTCTGTTTGATTTCCTACCGTCTTGGCTTTCCAGTGCTACTTCCATCCACGTTCTCTCCAGATACATCGCCCTTGCCAGAGCAAGCTAAATTGAGTTTGTTGAGCTAGAGAGCCAGTTTGGTGCAGTGGTTACGTGTGCAGACTCTAATCTGGGAGAACCGGGTTTGATTCCCCACTCCTCCACTTGCACCTGCTGTTGTGACCTTGGGTCAGACACAAGCTCTGGCACAGCTGTCCTTGAAAAAGAGCAGTTTGTGTCAGAGTTCTCTCAGCCCCACCCACCCCACTGGGTGTCTGTTAGGGGAGGGGAAGGGAAAGGAGTTTGTAAGCCGCTCTGAGACTCCAAGTGAAGGGCGGGGTATAAATCCAGTCTCTTCTTCTTCTGCTTCTTGCCACAAGTGAACTGCAGATAAGATAAGGGTCATAGGGACCCGGTACCGATTCCTCCTGTATTTAACCTTCTATATATTCAGTGCAAAGTAGGAGCTCTCTGTGCGTAAAGCGTGTCCAAGTCACAACCGACTTATGGCAACCCCATGGGGTTTTCAAGGCAAGAGATGAACAGAAGTGGTCTCCCATCACCTGCCAGTTTGGTGTAGTAGTTAAGTGCGTGGACTCTAATCTGGGAGAACCGGGTTTGATTCCCCACTCCTCCACATGCAGCTGCTGGAGGACCTTGGGCAAGCCATAGTTCTGTCAGAGCTGTCCTTGAAAGAGCTATGTCAGCCCCACCTACCTCACAGGGTGTCTGTTGTGGGGAGGGGAAGGGAAAGGAAAGGAGATTGTAAGCCACTCTGAGACTCTAAGTGAAGGGCAGGGTATAAATCCTTCTTCTTCTCTGCATAGGAACTCTGGACTTCCTTGGTGGTCTCCCATCCAAGTACTAACCAGGGCTGACCCAGCTTAGCTTCTGAGGTCTGATGAGGTCAGGCTAGCTTGTTGAGGCTCTCCAGGTCAGGGCAAGGTGGGGGGGCTACTCTGTAGCAATAAACAAGCCAAAGGCCGCAGAGGAATCCTTTCAAAGCTGAGCCTGGGAAAGGCAGCCCTTTCAAAGTAGGAGCCAAACCCAGACAGCCCATTTTGAATTGTGGCCTGCAGAGTAATTGACAGCCTCCAGGTCTGCAGTTCAAGGCCAAGCAGCAAAAGTAGTTGGGCGAGTGTTTGCCTCAGCAGGTCGCAAGTCCTACCAACCTGCTGTACAGAAATGCTCAAATCTGGGTTTTCATTGTGTTACACACAATTGCTCTGCGGCTACATTGGTGCAAAGAATGTGTTCTAAATGAGGATCTTTGAGTCCTGTAGGTATTTTTAAACCTGGAGTTGACAACCCTAGGGATGCTACAATTTGTGCCATGAAAATGTTTGATTATCAAACTTACCATGTTCAAAGATGGTGATCAGATGTGAGCCAATCACTCCATCTGGGTTGTCAGTGCATGTTAAGTGGTTGCGAAACCTGCTAAAGAAGTTTGCATTGTTCCCCCCCCCCCAAAAAAAAACTGAGCATCTGCAAAGATGGATAGGTGTCCATTAGCATCACTAAGGACTACTTAGTGCAAGAGCCAGTTTGGTGTAGTGGTTAAGAGTGGCAGACTCTAATCTGGGGAACCGGGTTTGATTGCCTCCTCCTCCACATGCAGCCTGCTGGGTGACCTTGGGTCAGTCACAAGTTCTCACAGAGTTGTTCTCTCAAGAGCAGTTCTCAAAAGAGCTCTCTCAGTCCCCCTTCCTCTCCTCCTCCTCCTCCTCCTCCTCCTCCTCTTCTTCTTCTTCTTCTTCTTCTTCTTCTTCTTCTTCTTCTTCTTCTTCTTCTTCTTCTTCTTCTTCTTCTTCTTCTTCTTCTTCCTCCTCCTCCTCCTCCTGACTGGGAGAGTCTGTAATCACAGGGGAAGAAATTGGAAGAAATTGCTGCTCCTTCTTCCACAAATGGAAATGTCATTGCATCAAAGGAACTGCATCAAAATAACTACATAGTCATATACACCATCCTGGTTTCATATGAGAGACAGCCAGTTTGGTTTAGTGGTTAAGAGCGGGGACTCTAATCTGGGAGGACCGGGTTTGGTTCCCCACTCCTCCACATGCAGCTGCTGGTGTGACCTTGTGTCAGTGATAAGTTTTTTCAGAATTGTTCACTCAAGGGCATTTCTCGAAAGAGCTCTCTCAGCCCCACCTACCTCACAGGCAGTGTTCTCTCTAAGCTGAGTTAGTGTGAGCTAGCTCACAGTTTTTTAGCCTTCGGCTCACACATTTCTGTCTTAGCTCAGGAAGGATGGCTCAAGAGCAAACTAATTTATGCAGTAGCCAGATGGCTCGCTCACAACTTTAATGTCAGTAGCTCACAAAGTAGAATTTCTGCTCATAAGGCTCCATAGCGTAGAGGGAGCATTGCGCACAGGTTGTCTGTGGTGGGGAAGGAAAGAGAAAGGAGACTGTAAGCCACTCTGAGACTCCTTTGGGTAGTGAAGGGCAGGATATAAATCCAATCTCCTCCTCCTCCTCCTCTTCTTCCTTTTCGACAAACAGCAAATGGTAGGACTGAACAGCGTTTTTGATGACTGATGACTGACTTATAGGATTTGTGAGATTTGTGAGATTTAAGTCAAGTAGCACCTTAGAAACCAGTGATATTTTTGGGATATGAGCTGTCAAGAGTCACAGCTCCCTTCATCAGATACAATGCCTTGACTCTTGAAAGCTCACCCCTCAAAAAGTCTCATTGGTCTCCAAGGTGCTCCTGGACTCAAATCTTAGCTGCTCTTAGGGTTGCCCAGCCTGGAGACTTTGGTGGTGGATCCGGAAGAGGTCGGGGTTTGGGGAGGGGAGGGTCCTCAGCATGGTCCAATGCCACAGAGTCCACCCTTCATAGCAGCCATTTTCTCCAGGGGAGCTGATCTCTTGCGGCTGGGGATCAGTTGTAAAAGCGGGAGATCCCCAGGCCTCACCTGGAGGCTGGCAACCCTAGCTGCTCTGCTGCAGACCAACATGGCTGAGTGGATCTAATCACCTGCTGAGCAGAGCTGTAGCTGTGGTAGAAGTCGAGCAGGCTGTGTTGAAAGGAGCATGCATGAAAAGCCAGTTGCCAAGTACTGCACGGTTAGTAAGATATACGGTGAAGGAACCTGATGAACTCCCGCAAGCAAATTGACAATCACCCTGGTCATGGAAAAACCAAGCCTCCGTTTGCAGCCAGTAAACACGACACCAGCCCAGTCAGCAAATGTCCGCGCATCCCTCCCATAGAGTTCCCACTGATTTGCCTAAATGAGACATGCTGCTGGTCTTTGGGGTCATTTCAGGTTGCAAAAATGCCCCTCCGTCCACACTGCTGGTAATGGAGTCTCTGGTGCCTACCCCCAGGTTCTCCCTGTTCACTCCTGGTTCACGTGGAAGTCCTCCTACTGTGTGGGTGCCAACACACATATGGTAACGCCTAGTCATGCCTGGCAGTGGATGGCATTGGGGGGAACACTATACAAGTAGGCAGAAGTACACACATTCACCTCCATCAGCGCCTACCGCTGAATGTGTGAACCATTCAAGCACCATGCTTGAACCAATACGGAAGTCCACTTTGTGACGACTGATTTGTGATGGCACCTTCATCTCCTTCACACTAACGAGTTCCCTCAGAAGTGCTCAGGCAATGTTATACATGTGGGCGAACCAGCTCTGCAACAAGAGCCACGTAACGTTCAGGGCCTTCTAGCATTCTGGGAAGTCCTAGAAATCATCCTATCTGAAATTACTCCTGCAGCCAGTTCATTAATACAGCTATCATAATGAGCTGCAATTGGAAGGTATAGTGTACTTCCACTTAAAACATCAGGGGATCCAAATCTATTAAGGACTGGTTTATTCGATATGTAGAAATTTAGCTCTTGATGTCTATAAAAGGGGAAATTATAGACTTGCCACTCTTAGGGTGCGTTCAGACGGGGCGTTTCTGCCGGCATAAACTGTACCGGTTGGAACCGGTGCAGTTTATGCCGGCAGAAACGCGATCACACTTACCTCCCTCACAGCGGAAGCCATTGCACTCGTCTTCGGTGTTGTTGTTTTTACTTAGTTTGCGCATGCGCATAGGCAGCCATCCATAGAATGGCGATCTTCACGCATGCGCAAAAAACCCTGTCGTACATTTAAACTTTAAAGGTAAGGACTTACCTTTAAAGTTTAAAGAGCACAGTAGCCTCCCGGAGGTCCTGGACGCCTCCGAAACGCTACAGTAAGGCCCTTTCCTTTTCTTTTTTATACAAACGGCAGGGCGAAGCTTCGCCCAAGCGCATATCGCCGTCCTTAAAAAAAATGGCGGGCGAAAATCAGAAGCCTGAGGCTTCCAAACGGAAGTAGCTGTGCAACGGTGGAGAGCGATCAGACGGCGAGGTACAGCGTTTACAACCGTTGCACTCAGGATACCACCACTTGGGGACCTAGTGGCAGAGTGCAACGGTGTAAAGGGCTTTACACCGGTTAGGGACAGGAGGCAGATGTTCGCCGTCTGAACACCAGTGAATACGATTGCAACCGGCACCTATACCAATGTAAAGCCCCCGTCTGAACGCACCCTTAGAGTTGCCAGGTCTCCCCTGGCCACCTGTGGAGGATGGGGTGGGTAGGGTTGCCAGATCCAGGTTGGGAAACTCCCGGAGATTTGGGGGTAGAGCCTGGGGAGGACAGGGACCTCAGTGGGGTACAGTGCCATAGAGTCCACCCTCCAAAGCATCCTGAAGACCAAGCCCTATGAGGAAAGGCTGAGGGACTTGGGAAGGTGAGGGGAGACATGACTGCTCTCTTGAAGTATCTGAAGGGCTGTCACTTAGCGGAGGGCAGGGAGCTCTTCCTTTGGGCAGCAGAGGAGGGGACTCGCAAGAATGGGCGGGAAGGTGGCCTGATCCAGCATTGACGTGTCTTATGTTCTTATGTTCTTACATGTGATCACAGCCGATACAAAGATACAATAGTAACCTTTAAAATATAAAATGGTTTTTAAAAATCTATCCGTATTAAAAAGCAGCAGCTGGACAAACACTTGTCAGGGATGCTCTAGGTTGATCCTGCACTGGGGGGGGGGGTTGGACTCAATGGCCTGCGTGGCCCCTTCCGTGATTCTGTTCCGTTCCATTCCATTCTGCCAGGGGGTTCCTACACAATCCCGAAGCCTACTGCCCAGCTCTACCAAAGCAGTTGGTTCAATAAAAGGGATGGTCTGAGCCATTCGCGAGACCATGGGTCAAAAGAGAGAGAGAGAGACAGAATGTATCCTTCTGATATTGCCACAATACACTCATGGAGACCTAATAACTTTTGTTCCCAGACAACTTTGCTTCTAACCTTCTGCGCTACCAGACTAAGTTTACTCATGGAACAATGCGTTTGAACACAATGAAAAATTGATGCAGACATCTTTGCAAAGCAAACACCAAATGAAATATAAAAAGCCTTTTGGAAGGTTAGCAGGATTCTTAAAAGCTTTCGCCCCTCCCTGTCCCCGCAGATGGGCGACTCATACCTGTAAACTGTAAGTAAGGCCTTTAAGGACAAAAAGCCCTTTTCGCACAACAGATCAAGGGAGACTGAACACATCTGAGGGAGGGACCAGCACAGGCGGCAGGGCTTTTTCTTCTTTGAAAAAGAGGTGCCGGAACTCTTAAGAGGGAAATGAAGTTTTCAATCTGTATACTAAAAGCTCATCAACTTTTAAACATTTTAAAAATAATTTTGGTGAAGAGGTTCCGGAACTCTGTTCCGATGTGTTCCCCCAGAAAAAATGTCCTGGGGGTAGCAAGCGCTGCTCCAGTCTTATGTGAGGTGTAAAGGTCCTGTGCATACACAGTTGCCTGTCAGTGTGATCAGGAACTCTGAAAAAGAAAGGGTTTTGATGGGGGGTGACAAAGTCCTTTGTATAGGGGGGAAAGGGTCATGGCTCAATGGCAGAACATCTGCTGTGCATGAATAAAAAGGAAGAGGAGGAGGAGGAGGAGGAGATTGGATTCATACCCCACCCTTCACTACCCGAAGGAGTCTCAGAGTGGCTTACAATCTCCTTCCCTTCCCTTTCCCTGTGAGGTAGGTGGGGCTAAAAGAGCTCTTTCAAGAACTGCCCTTGAGAGAACAGCTCTGAAAGAACTCATGACTGACCCAAGGTCACACCAGCAGCTCCAAGTGCAGGAGTGGGGAATCAAACCCGGTTCTCCCAGATTGGAGTACACACTCCTAACCACTACACCAAACTGGTAGAATGTCCTAGGTTCAGTCCCCAGCACCTCCAGTTAAAAGGATCATGAAATTATGTATGTAAGTACTCTTAAGTCACAACCGACTTCTGGTGACGCCAGCCAGGGGCTTTCAAGGTAAGTGAGAAGCAGACGTGGTTTGCCATTGCCTTCCTCTGCATAGTCTTCCATGGTGATCTCGTATGCTAATGCTGACCCTGTGTAGCTTCCGAGATCTGGCGAGATTGGTCTCCACCATACTGCCTTTACTTCCTGTTAGGTGAAGTAAAAGACCTCTGCCTGAGTCCCTGGTGAGCTGCTGACAGTCAGAGTAGATAATACCGACCTTTGGTGGACTGATGGTCTGATTCAGCGCAAAGCAGCTTTATGGCTTCACGTGTGAGGAGCCTGGCTGCAAACATATCTACATAGCTTGCAATCTGTCTAGCAAATGCTTGATAGTTTCCCTGCTTCCCAGATGCTTGATAGTTTCCCTGCTTCCTGTTTGCAGGCAGGAAGCAAAAACTGGGGTGAGCTTCTGAGGCCAACATACATGCCTGGTGGGATTCATTCAGTGGTGTGTGTCACAAGCTGCACAAGCCTGTACTAGAGCAACAGCTCTTGTCATGCCGATATGGAGATGATTAGCTCTTTTCATGCAACATAGCCATGGAAACTGAAAGCATGAGGGTGGGGCATTGCACCAGCAAGTTCTACCTTTGATATATGTGCCTCCTGAATTTGTGAAGGTTCTACACATGCATGAGGGTAGCATGCCATCTGCTCCCTAGCTTAGCATACTAAGGGCTTCAGATCAAGGGCAGCTGTACTATGTGGGCAGTAGAACAAAGTTTGAGTCCAGTGGCACCTTTAAAACCAAAAAAGTTTTATTCAAGATACTAAGAATAAGGCCTGTTGTAGAAATAAATACAATGAGCTCTAGAAAGAGGCTCTGGGTGGGTGCCCCAGCCTTGGGCACTCAGCATCAGTGTGCTGTGGTGACCTCAGCAGGGTATAATGACACAAAGTCCGGTTTTCTCCAGGGGAACTGGTCTCTGCCATCTGAAGAGCAGTTGTAATTCTGAGTGATCTCCAGCCCTCACCTGGAGACTGGCAACAATGGTTCCCCAGGAGGAAATGGCTGGTTTGGAGGGTGGAGTCTATGGCATTGTACCTGTCTGAGGTCCCACCCCTCCTCAAATCCCACTCTCTCCAGACTCCACTCCTCAAATCTGACAAAAACCAAGAAGGGGGGGGGGGACTCAACCCAAGATATGGCTGTGATATATGAGGGTCAAGATAACAAAATAAATAATTATAAAAATACAAATATTTATTATGGTATACACATTAGTAAAAGATAAAATAGGTTAAAAGAAATGATCCAAATATCAGACTTTTAAATCTTTACATACAGAGCTGATAGTGTTACATATACGATTGATGGGTATATCTTATGGCCAGTAGACCATATGCGTTTCGGCCCCTTAGGGCCCTCCTCAGTGGTCAGTATTACTATTGTAAAATAACACACATCCAGAAATAAATATACGAAAAAAGATTTTCTTAGGAGCCAGGTGTTGCTTTCTCACGCAATGTGCAGTTGCTAAAAGTTTACACAGTAGGCCATGGATAATCTCTCATGGTAACCACATGCTCTCCAAATTGTTCTGGCAACAAATCTCCAATGTGTCTGGATGTGTCTCTTCCATCAAAGGTAGTAATCAGCACAGAGCCCACCATTGTCTCCACGGGGAATGATCTCTGCCATCTGGAGAGCAGTTGTAATTCTGAGTGATCTCCAGCTGTCACCTGGAGATTAGCAACAATTGTTCCCCAGGAGGAAATGGATGGTTTGGAGGGTGGAGTCTATGGTAGTGTACCATTCCCCCCCCCTCCCTGCAGCCTCTAGCTAGGAAAAGTACAATCTTTCTCCACAGTGGGGACTCAAGCAGGAGGGAAGCAATCTCAGCTGGGTACAATGACACAGAGTCCACCCTGCAAAGCAGCCATTTTCTCCAGGGTAACTGATCTCTGCCATCTGGAGAGCAGTTGTAATTCTGAGTGATTTCCAGCCCTCACCTGGAGATTGGCAACAATTGTTTCCCAGGAAAAATAACTGTTTTGGAGGGTGGAGTCTATGGCATTTCTACTCAGCTGAGGCCTCTCCCCTCCCAAACTCTGACTTCTGTAGACTCCACCACAAAATACCCAGGAATTTCCCAACCTGGAGCTGGCAACTCAAGTCAGGATTGGCCCCAATGAGTTCTCCACAAAGGTCAAAGTAGGCCTCTTAAGCATGGAGGCGACCTTACAGCATCTTCTTCTTTGTAACAGGGCAATTGGCAGTAGTCACCCTAAGGAAGTCAGTGTAGCATAGTGGTTAGAGTGCTGGACTAGGAGCTGGGAGACCCAGGCTTGAACCCCAGCTTTGCTATGAAAGCTTGGTGGGTGACGTTTGGCCAGGCAAGCACTGTTACCCTAACCTACCTCTCAGGGTTGCTGTCAAGATAAAATGGAGAAGAAGAGAATGATGTAAGCTGCTTTGAGTCCCCATTGGGAAAGAGAAGTGAGAGGACAAATGAAGTAAATAAAGAAATCAGCCTTGGAGTTAGCTTGCAGCACTCGTGCCTAAAACGGTGGCCACCCCTGCTTTATTAAATCTCTTCCTCTTTTCTCTCCCCCTGCACACAGCTACCCCATGTTGTTGTTGGCGGAAAATGCCATCAAGTTATGGTGACCCTGGAGGGTTTTCGAGGCAAGAGATTATCAGAGGTGGTTTGTCATTGCCTGCTTGGCTAGAGTAACCCTCAACGTCCTCGGTGGTCTCTGGTGTTCCCTCTAAGCTGAGTTAGCGTGAGCTAGCTCATCGTTTTTAGCCTCCGGCTCACACATTTTTTTGTCTTAGCTCAGGAAGGATGGCTCCGGAGCAAACGAATTTATGAAGCAGCCAAATCGCCCGCTCACAACTGCAATGCCAGTAGCTCAGAAAGTAGGGTTTTTGCTCACAAGACTCCATAGCTTAGAGGGAGCACTGGTGGTGTCCCATCCAAATACTAACCAGGGGCAACCAGGTTAGTCCTGTCTAATAGGAAGGGCCCTGGTGGAGAAGGTCCCAAATACAATCCCTCCAGTTAAATGGATCAGGTAGTAGATGAGGTCTACTTGAGAGCCTGGACAGGTGCTGGTTGTCAGAGCAGACAAGACTGATCCTCTCAGCCCTGGAGTTGGACTCCATAGAAGTTGACTACGCACATACACCTTTTAACACAGGGATACGCGGCAGTGCACAAGCGGGGTTCTGAATCTCTGCAAGTATATCTTGCACATCAGTGATGACAATTCCAGGGGGTCTGCATTGGCAACACGAGGGTGGCTTGTGCAGCACATAAGCACACACATGCTCTCTCAATACACCAACACAGCCAGGGCTGGATTGCATGGAATATACGGCAAACAGTTTCCATTGGGGGGGGGGGAGATTTAGAAATGGCAAGGCTTGCATGACATCTGGCACACCCAACTGTGTGGCATTCACAACAGACTTCTCGTCTTGTGCGCGGAGTCAGATTCAAGAATGAACATCATGAATCGGGTGGATTCTGTCTGCTTTGCCATGCTTTTTACTAGCGATTGCCAAGGCAACAGTGGACACGGGGCTCTTAGCCTCCACGGAAAGGGGAAGAGTTGAAGTGAATGAACCTTGGGGAAAGGAAGAAAGATGTGTCGAGTGGTTTGGATAAAACACAAGCAGCTGAAGTGATTTTTCATTCCCTGTTTTTAGTGTCTCACTCATTCTCTGTTTGATAGCATTAGGATGCAGAATTAGGGGAAGAAAAAAAAAAGGATGCAGAATTAGGATTATTATCTAATATAGCACAGGAGGCTGATTTTTTTTTTTTCTGAAGCATGAGACCTGTTCGGGATTAAAATCTATGGTTTGCATACTTGTCCTGGAATTTTATTTAATCCCATGAAACTGGGATGCAAAAGGATAAGGAAAGCTCCCCCTCCCCTCCGCCAGATTATTTAAAGGCAGGCATGGTCAAGAGACCCAGGGACATTAAACAGCTACCATATTAAACACAATCGTCCAGGGGTTGATAGTTCAGAACACCGAGATGGCAGAACTGCAAACTGCAGGTCTCCTTCGATATAGAGTTTCTCCACTCTAAACGCGCCACCGGTTTCCATGGGCTCGGCCTGGAGTGAATCGCGTCCTCTTAGGGCCCCGATCCGGAAGCCAAGGGCTGACGAGGTGCCTTTGCGGGCCGGGCCCTTCACGACGCTAAGGGCGGCGGGTCCGGAGGGAGCGTGAAGCCCGGGGCTGACCCCCTCCCCACCTTCCGCTGCTCATACCCCGGGCCGGGCTAAGCTCTCCTTTCTTGCTAGGAAGCCGCGGAGTAAGGAAAGGGTTAAAGAGAGTCCCGGCCTCGCCTCCCCAACCCGGGCCAAACTTTCCTGGTGGCGATCAAGAGGTTCCGGGGGGAAGCTGAGAAACAGCCAAAATCTTCGGGGGTTGGGGTGGGTGGGGTCTGCGTGGAGCCGCGGGCGCAAAAGAAACTCATCTGTCGCGGGGGGGGGCGGAGAGGAGGGCAACGTGCTCCCGGATTCCACACGCCGGGGCTGGAGACGCTGCCTCGGGTCGGTTGGCTGGCAGCCGCCGGCAGCTCGGAAGCCGCCCCGACGTGGTCCCTCCTCCCGGCCGGGGCTCCCTCCGGGCTTGCAACTTTCTCCTCTCTCCTCCCGGGCGCAGGAACCTGTTACTGGCGGCGGCGTCGCCTCGGCGCTGCCTGCCACTGAGTCATCCCCCTGCTGCCTTCCCGGGTCTCCGGGGCTTCTGCGGCGGGGCGGCGTTCTTCCGGAGGGGATCGGGGCGACGTGCTCGCTTCTCCCTGCCGCGGCCGCAGATGTGGAGTCCGCTCGGCAGACGCCTGCTGGCCGGCGGGGTGGAGGAGAGCCCTCAACTATGCATGCATCGGCCGCGTGAAACCTTGCCCGCCCATTGACTCGCTCCTGTTGTCTGCTTTTCTCTCTCTCTCTTTTTTTTTGTAGGCCTCTGCGGCAGAAATGGAGAAAATCAGGTAAGTGAGACAGTTTCCGTCCTGTTTCTATCGCCTAGGCAAGGGATCGCATGGGGAGATTTGGGGAGGGGGGACCAGCCCGTTTTGTCAAATCGCACATTTTATTTCTTGGCTTGGCGATAAAATGGCTGAGGGGCGGCGATGCGGAGAACAGGGAGTGCGTGTGCCCCCTCTGCACGGATGTGTACTTTGCAAACGTGTGAATCCGGGGCTGGCGTGCTTTGTGCACGCGAACAGGTTTCCCCGAGCAGATGGCGAGGGGGGCTGCTCGACTGAACGCAGGCAGCCGCCGCAAAAGACGTGCAAGTGGAGAAGCCAGCTCGGGGGGGGGGGGGGGGGGGGGGGGCAAAGAGCTTCCCCTTTCAAAGAGAGAAAAGGAAGGAAGATGTACATCAAAGCCATTCTCTGTTTCTGTTTTATGCTGTAGTTACTGGTGTTGGTTTTTTCTGTCTTGACGTTTCTGGAATAACTGGGAATTGGGGTTTTTTTCCCCAGCCAAAAAAATGTTGTTTCCTCTGTGTTCAAAATGTTGTCAGCTTGTGCGATTTCTTTCTTTCTTTCTTTTAAAGCATCACTTCCCTGCCTTAAACCAAAAGGGATGTGGCGTGTTTTAAACCGTACAAGTTTCCCATCTTGTGTCTGAGTGTAAAGTCTGCTTTTGGAGATATGGTTTCTGTGTGTGTTGCAATGAATATATCCGAGCCTGGGACATAGACCCCCTTAAATATTTTTTTTTTTGTACAGGGTGTAAATAAAACCCAGGTTACAGTCTTGACTTGTGAGTAAACCCTCTTGAGTTCTGTAGGAATGACTTCTGTGTAAACAGGCGTAGGGTTGGACTGTAGGCGATCTCTTCTGAGCTTCTGGGTGTGATCTGGAGTATGCTTGGGAGCCTGAGAGGCTTTGAGGTTTGGTGAGGTCCAGTTCTTTGGCTTCCTTTTCCAGTGGCCCATTCAATGCACTCCCGTCCAGTGGGATACAGCTTTCTGGTTCGCCAGTGTGCAGAGGTTTCCATCCAAGTTTGTGGAGCCATGTCAGGAAAGTTGTAAGGCTCTGGGAATGGTGATGTGAATGAAAAGAGGAAGGTAGAGATCTTGGGGGGTATGTGTGTGTTTCAAGCCGAAAATCTCCTCTAGCCTGAATTTATTAGGCGATTGTAGGCAAGATTCGTTGTGGTAGGAAGTAACAGTAGAGACGCTGCTAGTGACCATACCTAAGGGGAACGCAATTGGTGGCACAGGGAGATCAGGCCTTCCTCCTTACTGGTCTCTTGAACGGAAATTCCTCAGGTTGACAGAAGAGGCCTTGGAATTTGCTCTGGTCCTTTTGAGGTAAAGAGAGGGATGGTGACGACGGGGCCAGCCTGGAGATTCATAAATGTTTCCGTCTTCTTCCTTTTAAAAAACTTGGCAAAATGCTCAAGGAGTGTTGTGGACACAACGAGAAAACCTGAGGGGTCTGCACTGATGAGTTTTGCAGGGTTTTTTTTTTTGCAAGTCGAAAGAGAGGGGTGTGGAGAGATGTATGTTCGAGTCCTTTAGAATTGTCACCTGAATTCACTGCGTTTTGATGCCTGTTTCCGAAGGAAATGTTTCGAGTCTCGCTCCAGAAGCTACGAGAAGCCCAGGTTTTTGTTAGTGTCTTCTCCTCTGTGATCAGATATTGTACGCTGTGAAGCGCATGAAGTTACTCCCCCCCCCCGTTTTTTTTACAAGTGAGGAAACTAGAGAGGGGAGGGGAAGAAAATGACTGGACCAAAAAAGATATAAACCATACAGGATGTCATTTGAGCTCCAACATATTTTCAGGAAAGGCAGGCCTGCCCCTATGGCCACACACACACCCCGCCCCAGGTCCTGTACCACATAGGCTGTGCTTCTAGCCCACTGATTGGTTTGACCCATGGGGTAACTCTGTTGAGAAACAATTAAATGGCCTTCGCTGTAGGAAAGCACGCCCAAGAGCCGGAGTGGTGTGGTGGTTAAAGCATTGGACTAGGATCAGGGAAACATGGGTTCAAATTCCCACTTGGCCATGATGCTTCCTGGGTAACTTTGGGCAAGTTGCCCTCAGCCTAACCTACCTGACAAGGTTGTTGTGAGGCTCAAAGTGGAGGAAAAGAAAGCTGTACGCTGCCCTGAACTCTTTGGAGGGAGGGCAGGGTACCAGATGCAGTGAATAAATAAAGGCACAGATCCCTTTTGTCCAGCTAGAGGGCCATGTGCTGATAGCAGAGTGCTTGCATAGTTGTGATGAGGTACGAAAAGTAAACACAATACACATTCTTAAAACACAGAGCTTTTTTTATTTGCAGTTTGGATAATGCAGGCTGGCCCGATCTCATTAGATCTCAAACACAAAGCCGTGGTTAGTACTCAGATGGGAGACCACCAAGGAAGTCCAGGGTTGCTATGAAGAGGCAGACGACATCCAACTACCTCTGTCTTTTGCCTTGAAAACCCCGCGAAGTTGCCACAAGTCAGCTGTGACTTAATGACAGACAAACAAACAAAATCAAGAACCGGGGTTCAAAACTGGTTGAGGACCTTTCCTTGGCACTCCGCCCCAAATCCTCTCAATACACAACCAGCTGAGAATCTGTTTTACTGCACAGGGCAGTGCTGACACTGTGGGCTCTATTTTTTTCCTCGGCATATGCATTTGTCTTCAAAAGGGTTTTTCCCCTGGAAGTATAAGATGGTCTGGCAGCATAATACTCACCACAGAAATCTCCTGTTCTAGGAATCTCATGCTCCTTAGACAGCTACCGAGAAAAGATTGGATTTATACTCTGCCCTTCACTCGGAGTCTCAGGGCAGGTTACAGTGTCCTTCCCTTCCTCTCCCCACAGCAGATACCCTGTGAGGTAGGTCCGGCTGAGAGAGCTCTGAGAGAACTGCTCTTGAGAGAACGGCTCTGAGAGAACTGTGGCTTGCCCAAGGTCACCCAGCAGCTGCATGTGGGGGAGTGGGGAATCAAACCCGGTTCTCCCAGATTAGAGTCCGTGCTCTTAACCACTACACCAAACTGGCTATGTAGCAACAGACTTTGAAGCACTGGTCTCTTCTTCAAGCTTTACCAAAGGCCCACAGTGGAACTCCTTCAAAGCCCCGGACAAATTTCCTATCCCCCCCCCCAACATCCTTGTATGAGATGCTTCTGAGAAACACTTGATCGCATCATGTGAGGTTCCTGTAGGCCACCTGGGTGAGTCATGTGGTACTTCAACTGTCCATATATGTTTGCATTACCTGCAGAAATAAAGGCACACTGTTTTCTAGTGGGAGTGCGCTGTTCTCTCCTGAAAACTAAGCCTACTGATCTGAACTGGGGTGGGTGGAATTGCAGTGGCCCGTCGCTTTCCATTGTCTACTCATCACGTCCACAGCTGCCTTTTTCTGAGTCAGCACACTGGTCTGTCAAGGTCAATCTTGACTAATCTGACCAGGAGCAACGCTTTGGGGGCTCCAGTGGAAGTCTTCAGTGTTTCCTCTAAGCCGACTTAGCGTGAGCTAGCTCACAGTTTTTAAGCCTCTGGCTCACACATTTCTGTCTTAGCTCAGGAAGGAGGGCTCCGGAGCAAACTGATTTATGCAGGAGCCAAATCGCTCGCTCACCACTTTAATGCCTGTAGCTCAGAAAGTAGAATTTTTGCTCACAAGACTCCACGGCTTAGAGGGAGCATCCTTTTAGCTCGGGATTGAACCTGCAAGCTTGTCCATACCGAGCAGATGCCATACCACTGGTCTTCAGTCCCCACCCCCCTTATACTGAGTCTGTCCAACTCAGTCTTGTCAGCTTGGACCGACAGGTCTTTCACATCACCTGCTAAAAACTCCTTTAAACTGAAGATGCCGGGGATTGAAACTGGGGCCTTGTATGCAAAGCAGGAGCTCTAGCATGGAGCCACAGCCCCATCATTTATGGAAGTCTGTCTTGTATGGCCATGCTGGAGAGCAGCTCTCAGAGAATCTGAGGCTAAGAGGGCAACAGCTTTTGGTCTCCATAAGTCAGATCTTTACAGGCAAAGCAGCTAGATGGAACTACTGAAGAATATTTCAGCTGTGCTGAATATCCTCCAGCTTCAACTCTGGGACTGAATCTAGCAGTTTTGCTGGGCCAGAAATGCACCCTCACTTAACATCCAGCAGAAAAGCCCACCCCCCAACTACCATTACATTCTCCTTCCTGAATTAATCACAAGAGTGCTCCAACCCATTCGGACATTATGGGCTGAATGGGAGAATGTTGCGGTGTTATGTAATCAGTCAGATTCCGTTACTGTGGGAAAGTGAAGGCAGCTGTGCATGAGGGCAAGTGATGGCAATGGCAAGCAATGGCAACAAGAACCTGTTGTAAAGAAATAGGTATATATCTGAGTAATTTTGGTCTAGCAGCTACCCAAAAGAAGCAAAATATGTGGGCCTCACCCTTTACCCTTGAAATTCAGGGCAAGGATGCCTGGCCTTGCAGGGTACAAACTTTTTGTCAGAACTCTGATACTTTTAACACACTTTCTTCATGTCAAACCTTCTCAGCCTGCAGTAGCCATCCGATGCTTTAATGTAATTCAGTAAGATTGGAATACTTTGCTTTAGAGTGCTCAGGAGAGTAGTCATATGCCAGAATAGATTTGGCACTGGCGAAGCAGTGCTCAAGAGAAGAGCCTGAACTTTGCTTGGTCTCTGCCACGTTCACTCGTCGCTCACTGTCTCAGATCTTAAATTCATTGCCAGTGATTTCTTAACCCAGAGAGAGAGGCTCAACTGTTTAATCCCGATTATCCTACAAACTTGAGGGTCCGACTCCTGAAGAGGGATATCGCAAGCCCCTGCTCTGCATCGAATCCTATTGAAGTTTAATCCTGTTTCACTTTAGACGGTAAACCGCTTGGAAGGAAATGACCTGTCTTTTGCTTACAGCGCGGTGCAGAAACTCCATGTACCACTGCAAGTGCTGTGCATCAGTGTGAATAATATCGACTTGAAAGGAAGCTTGGTGCCATCAGCTGTTTCCAAAAACTCATGTGCAAGTTAGTTGGGTCTAGTACTTTTGAGTAAGGCGCAAGCCTGGACTGGAGCTGACTGAGAAAGGGGAACGGAAAGGGGAACGGAAAGGTTACCTTGTGATTTTTAGTCTCTTCCTGGGCCACTTGATTGGGCATCAGTCTAGATATCCACTGCCAGTCCCAGGGACAGGTAAGGGACTACCACGTGGGTCTCGGAGGCTGATAAAGTTGAGACCCTCCTCTGGGGTCTGTGATGGCTCTCAGTATTCCAGAATGCATGCGCTCCTAGGTCCCTGTTTTTTAGAGTGCACCCCTGGTACGAAATTGTTTGAATTTGTCCTGGTTTTATTGCGGAGGATGATTTAGGGGTCGTCTTCTTTAAAAAAGAGAAAGTGTTCATATGCCTACCTGGGCACCATCGCTGTCATTCTTCAGATTTCAACCTCCTTCTGAAGGAGCTGTATCTATGAGCTGGGCTAGGACCATTTTGACATCAGGGTACATGCACAGGCAAAAGTGCTGTGTAGACTGCTGCTTGCTATATTGTCTACCACAGTGGATGATGATGAGGAAGAAGAAGAGTTGGGTTTTAATACCCTGCCCTTCACTACCCAAAGGAGTCTCAGAGTGGCTTACAGTCACCTTCCCTTCCTCTCCCCACACGAAAGCTTACACTTTGAATAAAACTTTGTTGGTCTCAAAGGTGCCACTTGACTCAAACCTTGTCCTTCCCACGATAGGCACCCTGTGAGGTAGGTGGGGCTGAGAGAGCTCTGAGAGAACCTGTGACTGACCCAAGGTCACCCAGCTGGCTGCATGTGGAGGAGTGGGGGATCAAACCCAATTCTCCAGATTAGAGTCCGCTGCTCTTAACTGCTACACCACACTGGCTGTCCACACCACACTGGCTCTTTGTAAGCTGATTGCTCAGTTTTGATGTCATGCAAAACCATAATTTGGTTTTGACTATGGTCTGTTTGTGAAACCAGAATGGACCTCACAGTCATTCATACTGTTGGTTGCCTCAACAAATGCTAGCTTGATGCCTTCTGTCTGTAGCCTGGAAGGGTGTTGCCAGGAAGAAGCCAGAATGGCGCATGTAGTTCCTTTGACGCAGTTCCTTTGATGCAATGGCACTTCCATTAGTGGAAGAAGGAGCAGTGAATTCTGCTGATTTCTCCCCCTGCAATTATAGGCTCTCCCAGTCTACCCCCCGTGTTCTTTCGGAGGGTTCTCTGCCTCTTGAGAACAACATTTGAAGGGGCTGAGTGGGCTATATTAACAGGAACTCAGAAATAGCAGTTTTTGCAGTTGATTTGCTTCTGATGAAGTTATGATACGAAACCAAGCAAAAGCCGGCTGCTTTGTAATTATAATTTGACTGTATGATATTTGGATTGTTATTTGACTGAATGATACTTGGATTGTTATAAAAGTGCCACAATTCTTTGGCTGTCAGCAGTAACTGGTGTACTGTTTGAGACTACTGCAATGTTTGTGTATCATTGAGATATTGTATAGCTTTGGCTTGTATGCCTTGTTGATATTTTGTACAGTTTGGTGTAGTGGTTAAGTGCACGGACTCTAATCTGGGAGAACTGGGTTTGAGTCCCCACTCCTTCACTTGCACCTGCTGATGTGACCTTGGGTCAGTCACAAGCTCTGGCACAGCTGTCCTTGAAAAAGAGCAGTTTGTGTCAGAGCTCTCTCAGCCCCACCCACCTCACAGGGTGTCTGTTGTGGGGAGGGGAAGTAAAGGAGTTTGTAAGCCGCTCTGAGACTCCAAGTGAAGGGCGGGGTATAAATCCAATCTCCTCCTCCTCCTCCTCCTCTTCTTCTCCTTCTCCTCCTCCTTCTCCTCCTCCTTCTCCTTCTCCTCTTAGAAATAATTTTTAAGTATAAAAGTGACTGTATTAGCGTACATACTTAAGTGTCTGAGTGGATCCATCACATTGTTTTTGCCCCAGTCTTGCTATTTTTGAAGTCCTTATACTGGGAGGTCTGTTTTTTCGGTTTGGCTACTTTTGACTATGTCTTTACCTGTATTAACAGGAAGACATGGATAAATCCCCTTGTGTTCAGCCCTTGAATGGATGGCAGCACATCAATATCTGTGTGAAACCAGTGTTAAGACTAACCATGTTGAATAAACTGGATCCCAATCCTGGTTTGACAAACCCTAACTAACCACTCAGCTGGGTTCACACAGTCACACTAACCACAGCCGTAGAAATGAGCAAGAGTCCAGTAGCACCTTAAAGACTAACAAAATATGTGGCAGGGTAGGAGCTTTCGTGACACTGCCCTGTGTGAGCTAGCTCACAGTTTTTCAGCCTCCGGCTCACACATTTTTGTCTTAGCTCAGGAAGGAGGTCTCCCGAGCAAACTAATTTACACAGTAGCCAAAGCGCTCACTCACGACTTTCATGCCAGTAGCTCACAAAGTAGGATTTTTGCTCACAGGACTCCACAGTTTAGAGGGAGCATTGGTCACTGCTCACTTCTTCAGATATTTGGTTAGTCTTTAAGGTGCTCTTTTCTACAGGCAGGCTAACACACGGGTACCCGTCTTGATCTAACCGTAGTTGGTTTAACGGAAACAAGGTTTGTAGTTAGTGTCTGAATCGTGTTCTTATATTATGGAACCAACCGTTGCAGAACAAATTGACACAATGTATGAAAAGAGAACAGGGGCCTGTGGAGTTGAACAGAAGAAGAGCCATGCTGGATCAGACCAAAGGCCTGCCTAGTCCAGCGTTCTGTTCACACGGTGGCCAGTTGGGACGCTCACGAGCAGGCATCTTGCCTGCGCTCCCCAGCAATTGATTGAAATTGTGCATTGGGCCTGGGACCTCTTGTCCAGCGATCTCTGAACTAAGGAAAGAAATGTACCAAATAGACAAGACAAGCGTCCCCAGTTTAATTTGTGAGATCTCTGCAAGTATGTTAGGCTAAATGGGCTTCACAGTGGCCATTTGCTCAGAGTATAGATCCCATCATTCCCCTGGGCTATGGGTATCATAGAAGGCAAAGCTACTTAAATCACACAACCTGGAGCTACACTCATGACAGGCTCGTATGTTTGTTAAGTAGAAAAAGCCCAGCAGGAACTCACTAGCATAATAGGCCACATCCAACAGCAGAAACTCATTAGCATATTAGCCACACCCCAACAGCACAGTTCATTAGCATATTAGGCCACATCCCATGTCTTCCCTTGACTTGCCCAGGTGCCCCACGGCTGCGGGATGCCTGGCAAGCCAGCCCTTAAATGCCTCCCCGATCCTTCCAGGCCCCCCCCCCGGCCCGCCCGCTTCGGAGTTGCTGGGGGGAGGGTTGCTCTTCAGGCCTTCCCTCTGTAGCCACGCACACAGAGGTTTTAGCTGTAGTGGGCGTGGCTAGTGGCCAACTCTGAAGCCAGCCGGAACTCCGTTCCTGTGCGTTCCTGCCCCAAAATAGCCCTGGTTTCATGTTGCTTCCGACTTATGGTGACCCTATGAATTACCCTACTGGTACCCTATTGTACCATCATTATGATCTGGCCCTGGAAGAAAGATCAATAGCCCTAAGCGGAACAGATGGCACTGAGTGGATATAACAGCATTAATACGCCATCTTTATGGTAATTTAATTTGAACATCGAGAGCACTTAATAATGTCAAAATCTGTTGATTGATTTTAAATGTTTTTAATTGTTTTATGTGAGGCTTGTGCCTGATTATGAGCTGCCCTGAGCCTGCGCTGCGGGGAGGGAGGGCTATAAACCAAATATATAAATAAAATAAATATATATGACCCCGAATGTCCTATCATTAACAGCCTTGCTCACTGAGGGCTTTTGCGGCTTCCTTAATTGAGTCCATCCATCTCATGTTGGGTCTTCCTCTTTTCCGAGAGTCAGTTTTGGTGTAGTAGTTAGGAGCACAGACTCTAATCTGGGAGAACCGGGTTTGATTTCCCACTCCTCCACGCCCAGCTGCTGGCATGACTTCGAGTCAGTCACAAGTTCTCTCAGAGCTGTTCTCTCAAGGGCAGTTCTCAAGAGAGCTCTCCCAACCCCATCTACCGCACAGGGTGTCTGTTGTGGGGAGGGGAAGGGAAAGGAGATTGTCAGCCACTCTGAGACCCCTTCAGGTAGTGAAGGGTGGGGTATAAATCCCATCCCTTCTTCTTCCTGCTGCCTTCAACTTTTCCTAGCATGATTGTCTTTTCCAGTGTCTTCTCATAATGGGATCAAAGTACAATAGCCTCAGTTTAGTCATTTTAGCTTCTAGGGTGAATTCAGGCTTACACATTTCTAATATAATGCACCACCCAAACTTCACTACCAAGCCCCCTCAAGTATATTGTCTCAACAGAAAAGAAAAACAAGCGGGTTGAGTGGGCTGTTGCTTAGTGCTAGAATGTCTGCTTTGCATGCAGAAAGTTCTGGGTTTGATCCCTGGCATCTCCAGTTTAAAGGATCGGGTAGCTGATGGTGTGAAAAGACCTCAGCTTGAGACCCTGGAGAGCTGCTGCCAGTCAGAGCAGGCGATACTGACCATGATAGACCAGGGGTCTGACTCATTATAGGTTTGGGGGTTCATGTTAGTTTAGGCCGGAGCTTCAGAATTCTTGAGGCAAAACGTTGGGATGCAGTTCAGTAGAGAAAAGATTGGAACAAATCGTTGCAAAACCCCCAGTCGCATAAGAAAATAAAAATGCTTTCTAGATTCCCTGTGCAGTATTTTATCTTTGGAGAGTAAAAGATCAGGGGAGGTACTTGAAGTTACAAGATGTTAGAGTTTCACAATGCACGTTTGAATCAAAGGCCTTTTCTTCAGAGATCGGGAAAACAGAGCTCAGTTGTAATGCCATGTGGCTCATGTCCATAGAAACAGTTGCTCAGGTATGCAAGACTTTATGAAGTCAGATGGGTAGTATTAGCGCATGCTTTTTAAAAATGGGAAACAGGGTTGTTTGAAACTGAGAGTCTGATGCTATCGAGTCAGTCCGAAGCTGATTCCAAAGGAGAGGTGGAATGCTGTGTGAAGAAGGATACCTGCCCAGCAGAGGTTGAGTAGTACAGATTAGGAGTAGACCTACCTGAGTAGATGCGGAGTCTGTACAATTTGTATGTAAATGGCAGCAGCGTGGGCCAGGAAAGTTTGCCAGTGCTTTATTTTTCTGCAGAACATGTTCCATTTCTCAAAGTTTCATTGTTTCATAAAACTAACTGTAAGGAATGAGCAGCCATGGGTGATGTGATAAAAGGCAAACTTGGTAGTTTCCAGTTTGTAACAAATGATTTGTTTTAGGAGATTAATTCTGGAAATTGTATGAGAGAATACATGTATGTTTTATCAATTGGTAAACAGGGGGCAGGGAAGGAGAAAAACCACAGTGCTTTATTTTTTTTAAAAATGGATTGTGATATATATGATTTACCAGTCTGGCTGTTTGTTTCTGTGTCTCCCCTTACATAGTGGAAGGGATAGTAGCCATTCCCTATGAGGAAAGGTTAAAGCGCTTAGGGCTCTTTAGATTGGAGAAACGACGACTGAGGGGTGACATGATTGAGGTTTATAAGATGATGCATGGGAAAGAGCAGGTAGAGAAAGAGGTACTTTTCTCCATTTCTCACAATACAAGAACTCGTGGGCACTCAATAAAATTGCTGAGCGGCAGTGTTCCCACTAAGCTGAGTTAGTGTGAGCTAGCTCACAGTTTTTTAGGTGGGGCTGAGAGAGCTCTGAGAGAAACTGCTCTTTCAAGAACAGCTCTGACAGAACTATGGCTTGCCCAAGGTCATCCAGCAGCTGCAAGTGGAGGAGTGGGGAATCAAACCCGGTTCTCCCAGATTAGAGTCTGTGCACTTAACCACTACACCAAACTGGCTCTCTATATGTATTTATAGCCCGCCTTTCTCACTGAAACTCAAGGCGGATTACATAGTGTAAGTCAAATTATAACCAACAGGATGGGACATCCAGTGAACAGTGCAATAGGGTTTGGGCTACAGACATATGAAAACAAACAGAAATCTTAAAAAAAAAACAGAAGAAGAGGAGGAGGAGAAGATTGGATTTATACCCCACCCTTTACTACCCAAAGGAGCCTCAGAGCGATTTACAATCTCCTTTCCCTTCCCCTCCACACAACAGACACCCTGTGAGGTAGGTGGGGCTGAGAGAGCTCTTTTGAGAACTGCTCATGGGAGAACAACTCGTGAAGAACTTGTAACTGACCCAAGGTGACACCAGCAGCTGCATGTGGAGGAGTGGGGAATCAAACCCGGTTCTCCCAGATTAGAGTCCACGTTCCTAACCACTACACCAAATTGGCTAAAACAAACCTGAAACAAAGGGTAAGCATTTTAAACACAACATATTACGTGGTGTAGGAACCACATACAGTGATAGGCAGCAATACAGTAGTACAGGCCACAGCCTGTATGGAGATACTCCTTCTTTGCACTGCCTTTGTCCGTACGCGTTGGCGAAAAGAAATGAGATAAATAGTGTGTGGGCGATGCTCAGAAGCTGACGTAAGAACTGTCTGCAGACCCAGGGACACACATACACGCCCTTGCTCTTGCATGGGGTTTAGTAGTATAACGTTATCCTCTTTGTCTGTGGAGGAAACATCACTGCCCTGCTGTGTTTCATTTTGTCCTTTGGGAGGAAAGGCTACCTGTGCAGGCAGAAAGGTATCCGGGGTGGAGCCTGGGGAACCTTCAGAATCTGGCTTCATGTGCAAGGGAACTCCCTGCAAAGTGGAAGCCTGCTATTTTGCCGTAAACATTTCAAGCGGCTGGAACACCTGCCGGCACGCGTTCTTTGCCCTGTGAATAATTCTTAAGATGCGTGTGACGCTGTAGAGTTGTATTTACGAGAATGAGGTGCATGTGTTCCGAAAGCCGGGAAGTGAGACTAAATTTCCTTATCACAAACCTCCTTTATTTTTTATTTTTTTGTAATCTGCATTTGTGTACGTTGGCCTTAAAACACTAATTATCGCCGGCATGGAAAACAAGCAGCCTAAACTGTGTCTGAAAGCAAGGACAGAAACATCCGGTCCTTTTTGAGTGCAACTGGAAGCACAAGGCTTGAAAGCTTATGTTGGGTTTCATTATACAATTCTAATGAGCTCCTTGCTGCTGGAGCGATGGGGATGCCAGGTTTTTATGGCTTGCACCTCGCATATGGATTTTGTTTGTGGGATTGGATTTGCTCATGTTGATCGGCCTCAGCTCTCTCTATGCACTTAGATGCCACAGAGAGGATCCAGTGCCACATTTAGAAACATAGAGCTGGAACGGACCTCACGGGTGATTGTGGCCAACCCCCAGCACCATGCAGGAAATTCGCAATGACCTCCCACCACTCCCCTAGTGACCCCCTGCTCTATGCCCAGAGGAAGGCAAAAAACTTCCAGGAACCCTGGGCCAATCTGGCCTGGAGGAAAATTGCTTCCTGACCCCAAAGTGGTGATCGGCATTTCCCTGGGCATGTAAGAAAGGGCCACGAGGACTAAGCACTGAGGCAGCCCTGCCTGTGCTCCTCTCATGATCTGCCCAAGTTCACAGAATCAGCATTGCTGTCAGGTGGCCATCTAGCCTCTGTTTGAAAACCTCCCAAGAAGGAGAGCCCACCTCCTCCCGAGGAAGCCTGTTCCACTGCGGAACCACTCTGACGGTCAAGAACGTCTTCCCAACGTTTAGTCTACTTGCGCTAGAGCTCTGGTGCAAGTGGAAGCACAAGTCCATAGTAGCTGCTGGCACTGAGTCAAACCTGTTGTATCCCCACTGGGTTTTTTTCCGCTTGTGCAAGCACTTCTTGCAGCCAATTTCTGGGCACTGTAATATGTAAGGAGAAAAAAACACTTGGTGTTGCAGAAAATCTTGTGCAGCTGGAACTGCGCTCAGTCTATTTATGCTTCCCGTTTGCATGTCGCTGGATCCAAGCCTGAGTTTAAAACAGCGCACGTTCACCAATGTTCCCTCTAAGCTGTGGAGTCTTGTGAGGAAAAATTCTACTTTGTGAGCTACTGGCATTAAAGTTGTGAGTGAGCTGTTTGGCTACTGCATACATTAGTTTGCTCTGGAGCCATCCTTCCTGAGCTAAGACCCAAATGTGTGAGCCAGAGGCTAAAAAACTGAGCTAGCTCACACTAACTCAGCTTAGAGGGAACACTGACGTTCACAGCTGATCACCCTTCCGAGGCTGCATCTGCACAGGGGTGCAAAAAGGTGCCCTGCCCACAGCAGCAGGAAAGGGAAGGGAAACAGGCAGGAGGGGCACCAACCAATCTGCCCCGTTCCCTTGCCGCTCACTCCCCCCCCCCAATACCTCACTCCTTCCTTCACCCACTTTTGTGCATGCATAATGGTTATAAAAATGTGGAATTTGCTGCCAGAGGATGTAGTGATGGCCATGGGAATAAACCGCTGTAAGAGGGGATTAGATAGATTCATGGACAGGTCTATCAGTGGCTACTCGCCATGATGACTGAGGGGAATCTCTACATTCAGGGGCACTAAATCTCTGAACCCCAGAGCCAGGAGGAGGCAACATCAGGGGAAGGCCTCGGCCTCTGTGACGTGTTGTTGGCCCTCCAGAGGAACTGGTTGGCTGCCGTGCGGGGCAAGATGCTGGACTAGATGGGCCACTGGTCTGATCCAGCAGGGCTCGTCTTATGTTCTTATGATCACATCAGGAGTCCCAAAGCCCCACCCTCTCCCCTCACGTTTCCTGCCAAGCCATGCTTTAACGCGACAGTGTGGCTCGGTAGTGAAAGAGGAGAAAACCCTTTAAAGGGTTAAAGGGAGAGGGGAGGTTTTTGTACCCCGCTTTTCTCAACCTTAAGGAGTCTCAAAGGGGCTTACAATTGCCTTTCCCTTCCTCTCCCCAAAACAGGCACCTTGTGAGGTAGGTGGGTCTGAGAGAGTTGTAAGAGAACTGTGACTGGCCCAAGGTCACCCAGTAGGCTTCATGTGGAGGAGTGGGGAATCAAACCCGGCTCTCCAGGTTAGAGTCCCACACTTTTAACCACTACACCGCCCTGGCCCTCACACCAAGCTGCCCTGCAGCTGTTTTAATTTTAGTTATGTATTTAATTCATTTGTACCCTGCCTTTCTCCCCAGTGGGGACCCAGAGTGGTTTATGTCATTTGCCTCTCCTCATGGCATCCCTGTGAGGTAAATTAGCCTGAGAGAGTGTGACTGGCCCAAGGTCACCCAGCGAGCTTCCATGGCACAAGAGGTCTCCCAGATACTAGACCGACACCACACTAAGCTCCACCACACTAAGCTTCCCCACCCCCACCATGTAAAATATCCACATGGCCGTGCCCTCTGCCACTTTTACACTGATTTCCCCACTGAAGTGGATTAAATTTAAAGGGGACACTTTGGGAATGCCACAAGTCATGTTTGACATGAGCCTGGCGTCACGTGGATATTGTGCTTGAATGCGGGGGGGGGGGCTTCCTGCTCTCCATGAGGGGAGAAATCCCTCCTGTTGCTTCCCTGGACTCCCAAGCTGGGCTGGCCACGCCTGTTCGCTCCAGCCCAAGGAGAATGTGCAGCAAACTCCAGAAGCTCTAAATATTTAATGCCAGGATCTGCAATAATACACCATTTTCGGATACAGAATGCAGCTCGGCGGATGGATAATTCAGAGGCACTGACAGTTTGCTTTCCCAGCCAAGGCAGACAGGGCATTATAATAAATAAAACCAGCTGCAATTTAATTACCTGGTGCTCTTCGAAAAAACAAAGCTGGATGGAATGGGATTTGAGGGGAGAGAGGGGGAGTTTCTTGAAGAGGGATTTCTGTGGATGAAGTGATGCAGTGGCCCAGTATGTTCTGGTTGCTTGGAGGGGCCGTGGCTCAGGGGTAGAGCAAGAAGGTCCCAGATTCGGTACCCAGCTGTTCCAGTGAAAGGACCAGGGAGCAGGTGATGTGGAAGACCTCTGCTGGAGACCTGGGGGAGCTGCTGCCAGTCCGAGCAGGCAGTACTGACAAGGATAGACCGGGGGGGGGGTCTCTCTCAGTAGAAGGCAGCTTCATGTCTTCATTCCATTTTAATATCTTTGGTTAACTCGTGGCCTGCCTGTCCTTGCAAGGCTGCTGGGAGGATAACTGAGAGCCAGTGTAGTGGTTAAGTGTGCGGACTCTAATCTGAGAGAACCGGGTTTGATTCCCCACTCCTCCACGTGCAGCTGCTGGTGTCACCTTGGGTCAGTCACAAGTTCTTTCAGAGCTGTTCTCTCATGAGAAGTTCTAGAGAGAGCTCTCTCAGCTACAGGGTGTCGGTTGTGGGGAGGGGAAAGGAAAGGAGATTGTAAGCTGCTCCGAGACTCCTTCAGATAGTGAAGGGTGGGGTATAAATCCAATCTCTTTTCTCTCTCTTCTTCTCTTCATAAAAAGGGTTGTACTGTCCTGAGCTCTTTAAGAGGTGAGCAGGATACGCACTCTAGATAGAAAAGAAAACTCAGAGCTCTTTAGTTTTGGATCAGGGTGCTTTTTTTTCAGCCTCTTGCTTAGAGCCTGTTGACAAATCAACACATATCCACAAGATCCGTGTTCCTTATATGAATCCAGGAGCCCTTCCTGCACCTGCCAGTGTATTGCTTGGTGGATTTTGAGCCACCTGCCATGCCAGTGTGACCTTATAAATGATTGCCTTTCTCCAGCATCCCGGAGGACTTCCTCCGCTGTTCCAGGTATCTAGGAAAGTACCAGAGTTCACAGTGCCAGGCTAGTGACAGCAGATACTGTCAGAATGCCTTCCCATTTGATTGGGGTCTAGAGCTCAGGGCACTCTGTGCAAAAAAGAATGCCATCAAACCATATTCCAGTTTCTTTAGTACCAGTTTTTGAAAGAGGGAAAGAAGACCGGGTGCGGTGGAGAAGCTTAAAGGAGAGCGAGCAGGGGATCTCTTAAAAGTACCTGGCAGGGGTCCCCCCCCCAAATTGTCTTTGGGTGCTTCATAGAGAAGATAAGGAGATAGTTAACTTGTGGGTTGCGTTGCCACAGGACGTAACGGTGGCCAATGGCCTAGAGAGCTTTAAAAGAGGATTGAACCGATTTGTGGCGAATGGGCTCCTAGCCGTGGTGGGTAAATGGGACTTCCATGGCTGGAGGTAGTAGACCTCTGACTACCAGTGGCTAGAGGGGACCACAAGGGACTTTGGTCTGCCATTCCCCTCACTGTAGTCCTTCCGAAGCATCTGGTTGGGCACTTTGGGAAATGGGATGCTGGACTAGATGGACCATTGGTGTGGATCCGGCAGGTCTGCTCTTATGAAATGGACAGAGACCAATCGTTGTACAGAATAAGGCGCAGAAGGAGAGGCTGCTGTGATGAAGGTCCGATCATCCACTGGCTTGAACGCCAGGCATCTGACAGAGGGATGACAGGCCCTGCATCCGGTGCAGCATTTTCTTAACTGAGCATACGTGCTCACACTTCTCCTGGAATTTACATTTTTGAATCCCATCCTTGTTCTGAGGAGTTGAGGGCGGCCTACTTAATTCTTCCATCCTTTTCCTCAGATTGACGACTACCTGTGAGGTAGGTTAGGCTGAGGGAGATGGACTGCCCAAAGTCATACAGTGAACTTTACGGCGGGGCGAAGATTTGAACCCGAATCCACCCAGTTTGACCAGCGCTCTGACCATTACGTCACTCTGACTCTAGCAGAATGGTTTCTCACTCCAAAGCGAGCGCAGGGTTAGCCTTTGTTCAGGCCTGCCATTATTTTATTATTTCTTTAATTTCTGGCATCTGTACCCTGCTTTTCTCCCCAGTGGGGAACCAAAGAGGCTTTGATTGTTCTCCATTTTTCTCTCACAACAACCCTGTGAAGTAGATTAGGCTGAGAGTGTGTGACTGCCTCAGACAGTGAGTTTCCATGGCAGCCTGGGGATTTGACCCTGGGTCTCCCAGAACCCTAGTCAGACACTATAACCACTGCACATCACTCTGGCTCTCTTTTACAGGCCGTTGTGCTCTTGAACTACAGTGAGATCAGAAACATTAGCAATTAAAAAGTTTTACTTTCTGACTTCTGTGGGCGCTGGAGGCTCCAAGACAAGTGGGTTTTGTTTTGATCTGGTCTATTGGCAGCACTGCTTAGAGAACCATTACTTCAGGAAGCCATTTTATTCCTTCAGCAAGGTTAGGCTATGAGAGAGTGATGAGCCCAATGGACTTCATGGCTGAATGCCTAGTTAAACTCTGGTCACCCAGTCCTTCCCTAACACTAACCACTACTCCAGTGGTCTTCATCCTATGGGTTAGGATTAATTCCTGAAGATTTGTGGGTGGAGCCTGGGGAGAGCAGGGTTTGGGGAAGAGCAACCTCACCGGGGTATAATGCCATGGAGTCCACCCTCTAAAGCAGCCATTTTCTCCAGGAAAACTAGTGTCTGGAGATCACGGGTAATTCTGGGAGACCTCCAGGCCAGGCTTCCCAAAAAATTACCGTGATTCGGCGGGGGACACAGACGTCCTCGCAGGATCATTCCTGCGGGGACAACAGACGCACCGCACCATGCCGTCGCCAGGAAGTGATGCCAGGTGACGCTCTGGCAATGGGGCTGGAAGCTCGATGGTACCATCGAGTTTCCAGTCCCATTGCCAGAGCGTCGCCCAGCATCACTTCCTGGCAATGACATGGTGCGTTACAGGGTGGAATGGTCCGGCTGGGGAGCATGTTTCCCCCACCGGATCATGGTAAGTACTTGGGATTGGGAACCCTACTCCAGGCCCACACTGGAGGTTGGCAATCCTGGTTAGAACCCTCAGGTGGGTTGTGGTGGAGTCACACCTGCTCGGTCACTCACAAATCCCTGTAGAGCTGCCATTTCCCCCCTGCGTTTGGAAGGACTTCATGCATAGAGATCCAAAGTGTCTTGACTCCTGCCTCTCTTTGCAGCAAGTCAGGGAGCTGAGGTCGTTCAGGGGTGGTGGAGGCTCCTCCCTGGCTGTGACCCTTGGCTTGGTCCTCACTAGGATCAAACTTCCTGGTACTTGGCTTGTGTTTCCTGTCCCCAGCTCTTTTGGTCTCCTTCTCATGGCCCTTGCCCTTGATACTGGTGAGATGGAATTATGGGAAGATGGCTGCCAGAGGCAACCTGTTTGAGGGCTTGTAGAATTGGACCCCCAGTTCAATGTTCCTGAAACATGGCGGGTATCTTGGGGAGAGGCTCCAGCAGCTACTCTGTGATTTTGGAGCCTCTCCCTCAAACCCCTTCCCCTCCAGCCCCCAGAATATACCCTATGTTTTCACCATGGACATCAATGGCCCATAGGATATAATGGGGCTGAAACGGACATTCAGCTGGCCGAAAGACTCCTGAATCCACTGGTACTGCCGAAATTGACATGCAGGAGCCTTTATGCCAGCCAAAATTGATTCTGCCCGATTCGGCCGAATCCGAATCTGGCCAAATTATTATTATTTTTGCACACCCCTAGTTGGGCCATGATCGATACGTGAACTGTCTACTACTGGCTTGTTGCTGGGAATCGGGCAAGGACGCCTCCAGCCAGGCACATGTATTTCAACAAGAGTTCATCCTCAAGATCGTTTAAGAGAGATTAGCTATGCATTAGTGGTGAAGAGATTCTGGGCATTAGGGATCTCATCAGCGCTTATAATCACCCTGTTCGGAATTCAGCAGAAATTGGCATGCAGGCAGCGGGTACCTGCATTTGAAACCTGGCACCCTTCCCGTGATACTACTTCTCTGGCTCAGAATGCAGTCTTGAAGAGCTTCACTTGCCTGTTTACGTGGGTACCTGTGGGTGCCTTGTAGAAGGTGAGAGGGGTGTGTGTTTCTCTTTCTTTCCCCCCTATCAGCAGCAGCTCAGCTGCTAAGAACCCAGGGAAATGTACAATCCTTTGTACATGTGCTATGTTCTCTGGGATGTGTAGTTTTCAGTGTGCCATCTGGATGAAGAACATTGGGTTCTCTGGGGAGAGAAAAATTTCCTTGAGTCCCAGGCAGTGTTCCCTCTAAGCTAAGTAAGTGTGAGCTAGCTCACAGTTATTTTTAGCCTCCGGCTCACACATTTTTGTCTTCACTCAGAAAGGATGGCTCCAGAGCTAACTCATTTATGCAGCAGCCAAATCGCTCACTCACAACTTTCATGCCAGTCACTCACGAAGTAGAATTTTTGCTCACAAGACTCCACGGCTTAGAGGGAGCATTGGTCCCAGGCATCAGGGAAGGAAGCCATAGCTGCCTTCAAAATACCATGGAAGGAGGGAATGAAGGTGAGACCTCGTCAGGAGTGCAGTGGGGGTTACTAAATTCTGAATGGAGCCTAGTGGGGGCTGTACTTCATTTATGAATGGAGCACCGGGGAGTTCATCCTTCTCTTATGAATGAAGCACAGGGGAGTTCAGACTTCACTTATGAACGGAGCAGAGGGGAGTTCATCCTTTACTGCTGAGTGTGAGCCAGCGTGGGGTAGTGGTTCAGAGTGGTGGACTCTAATCTGGAGAACCAGGGTTAGGGTTGCCAACTCTGGGTTGGGAAGTATCTGGAGACTTTGGAGGTGAAGCCTGGAGAGAGACGGGTTTGGGGAGGGGCAGGACCTCAGTGGGGTCCAGCGCCATGGAGTCCACCCTCCAAAACAGCTGTTTGCTCCAGGGGAACTGATCTCTGTCACCTGGAGATCAGTCCTAATTCCAGAAGGTCTCCAGGCCCCACCTGGAGTTTAGCTACCCCAATCGGGATTCATTCCCTGCTCCTCTTCCGCATGAAGCCTGCTGGGTAACCTGGGGCCCGTGACAGTTCTCTCAGAACTCTCTCAGCCCCACTTACTGCAAAAGGTGCCTGTTGTGGGGAAAGGAAGGGAAGGAGATTGTAAACCGCTTTGAGACTTCTTAGGGTAGAGTAAAGCAAGGTATAAAAACCAACTCTTTCTCTTCTTCTATGGACGCAGTGGCTGCTGGGAGAAACCCTTGCATAGAACTAAGGATGGGGAGGAGGCCGGAGCCATGGTGTAGTGGCAGAACATCTGCTTTGCGTGCAGAAGGTCCCAGGTACAATCCCTGGCATCTCTAGTTAAATGGATCGGGTCATAGGTGATGTGAAAGACCTCTGCCAGAGACCCTGGAAAACCACTTCCGATTTGAGTAGACGGCACTGACCTTGATAGACTGATCCTCTGACTCCATATAAGGCAGCTTTGTAGGTAAAACGCTTTGTTGGTTCAGGGGGATTCTACGACAAAGAAAACGTGGCCTGTGCTAGATTGAAGTCAGCTCACCCCTGAACTCATTAATAACTCGCAGAGTCCAGGGACCATCCTCTTCCCTGCAGTTCCCCTGCAAGCCTGTTTTTCTGTGTTTATTTTAGCACAGCTGAGTGTCTCTTCTGTGAATTAGCTCTAAGCTGATTGGCGCAGATTTGGGATCCTTTTAGGACTTGTCCATTCACTCTCTTCTTCCCCCCCCCCAATCTTGCATCTTTGGGGAAAGATGAGTACTTCCATTCTTAGAATGTCCTCATTCGGAAACCGAAATTAGAGCTCGTGAATATAAAAATAATCTCTCAGGAAGAAAATAGCTCGGCAATTACTCGAAGCCTGCAAATTTGTGCTGACAAGCCACAATTAAAGGCCACGGCAAGGACCGGCAGAAAACACAATTACCCAGTTAACCCTGTAGAGATGGTTGCAGGCTCATTCCGCAGCTCAGTTTTAATACTATTATGCACCTCTCGGCGAATACCATCCTAGTAACACGCTGCCACCATCTCGATGGAGATTCTGCGGGTCCCCCTCTGAGAGCTTTCCAAGCAGAACCCTGTGCTGGGAGATTGTCAACATTTTTCAGCTTGCGTGCCTCAGCAGTCACGCGATTGCCATAAGTAAGGCAGGGGGGAGCTGTCACGTCCGACTCGGAGTCCCTCGTGCTTTGATGGGCTCTCCCTGATTGATATTTCTCCTCGTTAGATCTTTGCGTGCGAAATGCACAAGGTGCACTCTGGGTGAGTCACGCTGTTGTCCCCGGATGACTTTGCCAATATTTTCCTCAAACAGCGGAAACTCCTGGAGCAGCCCTGTCCATGTCACTCCACCCGGTTCATTGAAATCGAGCAAGATAGATGGCTGAATGGAACCACCCAGGTGGATTCTGAAATCGACGTGCTGCAGCAGGGATCCTGTCCATGGCACCCATTGGCTTCCTAATTATGCTGCACCATGGGACGATTCATGCAGCACTTATTGCCATCGGAAGGCCTGTGCTGCTTTGTGTCGTGGTTAAGAGCGGCGGACTCAAATCTGGAGAAGTGAGTTTGATTTCCCCACTCCTCCACATGCAGCCAGCTGGGTGACCTTGGGTCAGTCCCTGTTCTCTCAAGAGCAGTTCTCTCAGAGCTCTTCGGCCCCCACCTACCTCACAGGGTGTCTGTTGTGGGGAGGGGTAGGGAGGGGATTGTCAGCCGTTCTGAGACTCCAAGTGAAGGGTGGGGTATAAATCCAATCTCTTCTTCCTCTGCCCTTTTCTCTTTTCCGCCTCTTTCTCTTCTTCCTCTTCCTCCTCCTTCTCCATTGGTCGAATGGCAAATGTTTACACTCCGGTCTTCTGTAGCTGCTGTAGCCATGTGAAGAGACTGTCATCTGTCACACTTGACCCTTGATGTGGTACAATTTGCTGTGCCTGCATTGGAAGGCTGTTACAGGGAAGCTCTGCTCCACTGTTTTATGCCCTTTTCTCCCAGCCCAGCTTCAATAATCAAAAACGGCTTGAGCTGCAGAGAAATGTGCTCAAGCAACCGAGCACATTGAGGTGAGGCAGGGGAGTGGGGACGTTTTTATTCCCTGTATCTGCAACCTCTATGTCGTATAAAAACAGCCCTCTCCCATTAACAACAACAAGAAGAAGAGATTGGATTTATACCCCGCCCTTCACTTGGAGTCTCAGAGCGGCTTACAAACTCCTTTCCCTTCCCCTCCCCACAACAGACACCCTGTGAGGTAGGTGGGGCTGAGAGAACTCTGACACAAACGGCTCTTTTTCAAGGACAGCTGTGCCAGAGCTTGTGACTGACCCAAGGTCACATCAGCAGGTGCATGTGGAGGAGTGGGGAATCAAACCCGGTTCTCCCAGTTTAGAGTCCGTGCACTTAACCACTGCACCAAACTGGCACTTCCTAAGTAAGTCCTCCTAAGTGTAGCCATAGCTGAGGCAGGGTTTGAACTGGGGTCTCTGTTATGCTACACCAGTGACTGTATAATACTTACTCACCCACTCATCCTTTTACTTTACCTGTGGAAAAAATCAGAAAAAATCAGAAAAAAATCAGACATTATTATGATATGTCATATGTTATGAAAATGTTTGGGATTATGAATTGGATTTGAACCGTGGCTTTGGGGGGATGGAGATACTGTATTTCATGGGGCAGGTAAATATTTCAAAAAATCCACTCCAAGTATGTAATTGGTTTTATGTTCACATTTAGTGGAAGCCCACCAACTGTGCACACTAGAGTCCGCACACTTAACCACTACACCAAACTGGCTCTCCAAATTTGTAACTTCAGAAATTTGTAACTTCAGAAAATATCTAAACAAATCTATCCATCTGGAGTATTTGTATCCCATGTCCCCCCCCTCAAGGAAACAGCCTCCGTTGGTGTCTCTTCCCCTTTTATCCTCACAGCAACCCTGTGAGGTAAACGGGTATGAGAGTGTGTGACAGGCCCTGGGCTACCTAGTGAGCTTCATGGCCATGTGGAGGTGGGAACCTGGGTTTCCCAGATCCTAGTCTGTGGTAATTTATGATCTGTCTGATAGGGAAGGAAGAAAAAAGGGGGAGAGAGAAGAGGAGGAGGCCAATCAGAGGTGCAAACCTGTTGCTGCCCTCAACCGTAAGCTCAGTGGAGCAACTCTGTTTTGTGGGCCCTGCAGAATTGGATTAGATTCCACAGGGCCCAGATCTCACCCGGAAGAGTGTTCCATCAGGCTGGATCCATGGCCGAAAAGGCCCTAGCTCTGGTCGAAGACATCCGAACACTCTTTGGGCCAAGTATCACCTGGGATCATATTGAATCAGACACTTTGTCCGCCAAGGTCAGTATCGTCTATTCAGACTGACAGCAGCTCTCTGACGTCTCAGGTCTTCCATGTCACCTACCGACTGATCCTTTTAGCTGGAGATGCTGGGGATCGAACCTGAGACCATCTGCACGTGAAGCAGATGCTCTACCAATGACCCACAGCCCTTCCCCAAGGCAAATGGAGGAGATAAGTGAATGGGCTGAGCCACAGGGCGACCCTGAACCTCTTGCACTGGTTATTGTAAATGAAATAAACCATTGCAATGACCCCACTGCATTTTGGGGGGTCCTGACCTCTTCGGCGGTACTAACAAGAAGATGATGCGGCCCCGAGGGCTTCACAATGGGATTTTCTGCATGCATTTTAACCAGCTAAGCTGCGACACTTTTATCAGGGATGTTCTCTCAGATTTCTGAATACAGAAGGGGACGTGTACCTCCCTGTTCTGCATGAATGATCTTTCTGTTTCGAGCTATAACTTAACAAACTTGCAGATCAATATGGAGTTGATAGCGGGGGGGGGGAAGATGAATGGAATTATTAGTTGTATTTGGAGAGAGAGAGGAAGTAATTCAGGAAAATCCTGGAGGTGCAGAGAGTTGAGGTTGCTCAGCAAGGCAATGCCTGGAGCAAAACATGATTTCATTATAGGGGAATTACATATGGAACGCTGAATCCAATGGGCGCCGTGGATGTCACTGACCAAAAAAAATCAGACTCTACAGATACAGGGTCAATAACCCAGGGCCGATTTTATTCTGTGGTTACTCAGCAAGCGAGTAAACCACTTACTCAGATAAGAAGAGGAAAGGCTGAAGAGATCTGGAGCTTTTCAGTCTGGCAGAAAGACAGCTAAAGGAGGACATGATGGAGGCTTATACCATTGTGCGTGGGGTGGAGGAGGTGGGCAGAGAGACCTTTTCCTCCCTCTTCAGTGATGCTGGGTCTCAGGAGCACCCGATGAAGCCCCGATTTAATAGCAATGTCTGATGTCCTGGCAACATTTGGGGTTGCTGTGGCAACTGAAGATGGTACATAAAAATGCAGCGGCCGGGAGGACAAAGAGATGGTGGAGGTGGACAGCAGTGACAGGCAGCAAGCGCAGGTAGGGTGGGGTGGGGTGGGAGGAGTTGTGTCTCAGCGGCAGAGTGTCTGCTTGGCACGCAGGAGGTCTCAGGTTTGGTCCCCGGCATCTTCAGCGGAAAGGAGCAGGTAGCAAATGTTGTGAAAGACCTCAGCCTGAGCCTCTGGAAAGCTGCCGCCGGTTTGAGTAGACAGTGCTGACCTTGATGGACCATTGGTTTGAGTCAGAATAAGGAAGCTTCTCACCTGTTCACATGGGAGGAGGAGGAAGAGGAGGAGAAATGACCTGGAGTAGGTTGGGGGGGGCTGGGGAGAAGCAAGCAGAAGCCAGTGGAGGTCAGCTGGAACTAAGGAAATGGGATTCTCCCCATCCCTGCACGTCCTTGCTTGATCCCTGTCATTTTTTATTGAGACGCTGGGATCCAACCATTCCGTCCAGGATCTTGTGAGACCCAGAAGGAACCTAACAATCTAGTTGTTGTTCAGTCACACAGTCGACTCAAGTCCGACTCTTTGCGACCCCATGGACCACATCACGCCAGGCCCTCCTGTTTTCCATTGTGCTTCAGAGTTTGGTTCATTTCATGTTTGCTGCATCGATAACACAGTCTAACCATCTCATCCTTTGCCATCCCCGTCTTCTTTGACCTTCAGTCTTTCCCAGCATCAGGGTCTTCTCCAGTGAGTGCTCCCTTCTCATTTGGTGGCCAAAGTAATTGAGCTTCAGCTTCAGTATCTGGCCTTCCAAGGAACAGTCAGGGTTGATTTCTTTTAGGATTGACCGATTTGATCTCCTTGAAGTCCAGGGGACTCACAAGAGTCCCCTCCAGCACCATAATTTGAAAGCATCTATTCTTCGGTGTTCATCCTTCCTTATGGTCCAACTCTCACAGCCATACATGACTACTGGGAATACCATTGCTTTGACCATGCGGACTTTTGTTGGCAGGGTGATGTTTCTACTTTTTAGAGGAGAACCTAAAACGTAATCTTTGTTAAGAATAAAACAGCAAACTAGAAAACAAGGAAGCAGCCGGTCAACAAAATCCTTGGTGTCTCCATGTAAGAGGATCAGGTAATGGGTGATGTGAAGGACCTCTGCCTGAGGCTCTGGAGAGCAGTTGCCAGTCACAGTAGAGCAGGGGTCCCTCATGTGGTGTCCAGGGGTACCATGGTGCCTGCCAGCACCTTTCCTGGTGCCCACAAAGTGTTTTTAGAAAGTGGGCATGGCCAAGTGGGGCTTTTGCTCAGCAAGACACATACACATGGAATTCACTGCCACAGGAAGTGGTGGCGGCTACAAGCATGGACGGCTTCAAGAGGGAATTAGATAAGCATATGGAGCAGAGGTCCATCGGTGGCTATTAGCCACAAGGTTTAGATAGGGGCTCTGGGGCAAGTGATGCTCTGTCTTCTTGGTGCTTGGGGGGCAACAGTGGGAGGGCTTCTACTGTCCTGGCCCCACTGGTAGACCTCCTGATGGCACTGGTATTTCTGGCCACCGTGTGACACAGAGTGTTGGACTGGATGGGCCTTTGGCCTGATCCAACATTGGCGTCTCTTAGGTTCTTAAGACTTCTGATTGGTTGTGCAGATTTTTAAACCATTGCTTCGGCAGCTGCTACCACCGGGATCTTTACTTTGTGAATGAAGGTGAGCTGCAGCAGCCATTGTGTGGTTGACTCCGCCACCTGCAGCAGCCATTTTGTGGGTGTGTCCACCATGCGGTGCTAGAATTCCAAAGGTGTCTGCAGGTTGGGAACCTGTGCACTGTGCAGTAGACAATACTGTCCTAGAGAGACGGATGGTTTGGCTCAGTTTAAGCCAGCTTCAGGTGGGTAGCTATTAGTTTATTTGAACTCTCTCTTAAGAACCATCACCTAGTGAGATGTTTTGGATGCTGCAATAAATCTGTTATTAGAGGCTCAGCGGTAGAGTAGCTGTTTTGCACATACAAGGTCCCAGGTTCAGTCTCTGCCAGCTCTAGCTAAAAGGGAGCAGACACATTAGTGATATTTCATTTCAGGCAAGAAGACTGTTGGAAGACCCATGCCAGTTATTATAGAGCTGAAGTAAAGCATTATGCTGCCTAAGTTCACAGAACCAGCATTGCTGTCAAATACCCATCTAGCTTCTGTTTAAAAACCTCCAAAGAAGGAGAGCCCACTACCTCCCATGGAAGCCTGACAGAGTGGTTCCTCAGTGGAACAGGCTTCCTCAGGAGGTGGTGGGCTCTCCTTCTTTGGAGGTTTTCAAACACAGGCTAGATGGCCATCTGACAGCGATGCTGTTTCTGCAGATCACAAGAAGGAGGGCAGGCAGGGTTGCCTCAGTGCTTAGTTCTCGTGGCCCTTTTTTACATGCCCAGGGAAATGTGGATCACCACTTTGGGGTCAGGAAGCAATTTTCTCCAGGCCAGTTTGACCAGGGATCCTGGAGCTGGGTATTTGTGTTCTGGGCATGGAGCTGGGTATTTGTGGGTACTTCTGAATTTCCTGTATTGTGCGGGGGTTTGGACTAGATGACCCTGGAGGTCCCTTCCAACTCAGTGATTCTGCTGTTCATCTGCAAGAAGTTGCTGTGGTTAGGTACTAGTACTGCTACATCCAGCTTGGACCTGATCTTGTCAGATCTTGGAAGCTAAGCCAGGTCGGTCCCGGTTAGTACTTAGATGGGAGACCACCAAAGACGTCCAGGGTAATGATGTAGAGGCAAGCAATGGCAAACCACTTCTGGTCTGATGACACTTTTCATGACCACCACTCCAATGAAGTAGCAGTGACATTGGTTGGTGTAACTATAGGAGTGACTTACATTCTGCTTTTTTGTCCAGTAAGGGAGTTCAGGCCCTGCTCTGGATGGCCCAGGCTACCCCGAACTCATCAGATCTCGGAAACTAAACAGGTTTCGCCCTGGTTAATGCTTGCATGGGAAGCGACCAAGGAAGTCCAGGGTTGCTGCTTAGAGGCAGGCAACGGCAAACCACCTATGAACATCTCTTGCCTTGAAAACCCAATAGGGTCACCATCAGTCAGCTGTGACTTGATGGCATTTCCCACCACCAAGAGCGTTCAAAGCAAGTTACAGTTTTAATCATAGAATCACAGAGTTGGAAGGGGCCATGCAGACCATCCAGTCCAGCCCCCTGCCCAATGCAGGACCAGCCTAAAGCATCTCGAACACATATTTGCCCATCCTCTTCTTGAAAGCTGTCAGTGAAGGGGAGCTCACCACCTCCCTAGGCAGCTGATTCCACCTTTGGACCACTCTGACCGTGAAAAAGTTTTTCCTGATATCCAGCTGATACCTTTCTGCATGTAATTTAAACCCATTGCTTCGGGTCCTGTCCTGTGCTGTCAACTGGAACAGCTCCTTGCCCTCCTCCAAATGACAGCCTTTCAGATATTTAAAGAGAGCAATCATGTCCCCCCTCAATCTCCTCTTCTCCAGACTAAACATTTCCAAAGCCCTTAGCCTTTCCCCGTAGGGCTCAGTCTCCAGACCCCCTGATCATCCTCGTCATTTTTTTCTGCATGAAAATGCGGAAACATGAAAATGCAAAGGGTGTGTGTGTGTGTGATGCTGCCAGAACTGCTCCCGTCCATCTCTCCTGTTCTCTTGTTGCATTGCCTCCCGCTGCGTCATGGAATTAAAAGTGCCGTATTTGTATCCTGCCTGACTTCCATGAAACCAAAGGACACATCAGTGGGCTTCCCGGGAGAGTTCCCAGTCAGACCCTGGCCGCTCTGAAATCAGCTTAGCTTCAGTAAGGTTGCAGCATCATTTGACTTCAGACAATTCCCTGAGACTCGGAACGATGGAAATCACCATGTCTTGATGACCAAATGGAGGAAGAAAGTCTAGTAAATTAAAACAGCCCAATTCATTTTATTTAGACGGTACTTGTTGGCTTAGAACCGCTGCAGTGTGATGCGAAGTAGAAGTTAACCCTTCTAAGCCTATTGATTCCGTGGACTTTAATGGATGTCTCTCTGCTTAGGATGGCAAGGTTCGTCAGCAATATAACTAATGAGCAAGGCAGCTGTATTCTTCAATGAACAGCCAGCAGCTGAAATATAGTGGCTTTTGGGAAATGATGTTGGCGTTGTCATCTTGTAGTTCATTAGGTTAAAACACAGCATCAGACGAAACGTGTTTTCTTTTTATGTCCGTTGCCTTTTTTCTGTGATTGCGTACCAAAGGATGCTGGAAAGGCTATAAGGTTTAGGCATCCCATATGCTCTCTGCATGCCTAGTTTATCTCCCGGCCTAATGGAGAGACTAAAATTTCTATGCAGGCTGGAATGACATGAGAATTAATTGCTCTGAGCCGGCTAAGTGTTTTGAGATCATTAAGGAGAAATAGTTGTGCCTCGAACTGTTCGTAGTTTAACTAGACAGGAAGGTGTTTAGATGCAAGAGACCTGTAGGAATGCAGGCAAACGGTTCAATTATCTTCTTAAATATCATTTAGAGCACCCCTTACTGTATTTTTGTCACAGGGAGGAAGAAATTTAAAACCACTTACATTGGAGTAACCATTCATTTTCCTCTTAGCCCACCTTTTTGAAAAATAGAAAATGTAGGTTTCGATTTTGAGCCTTTCCTTTCCCAGGAGTCTCTCTGTGGTATTCTGGTTCACGCATGTGTTGATGCATTACTTGATCATTCTGTCGCCTTGTTGCATTCCAGAGAAGGACTTCGTGGTACAACTAACACTGGGCTGCCACCAAAAATGACAGCCTTGTGTTGTGTCCCCTGCTCCCATTGTGATGTAATTCTGGAGTTTATATCAGAGTTGAAACTGACTAGTCTCGAGACTGCTTGTCCATTTCTCCTCCCCTCACCCAGAGCAGGGTCTCCCAATCTTGTTGGGCCTGTGGGTACTTCTAAAATTTCAAGAGCAGGGGACGAGTGCCGCCACAAAATGGTTGCCTTGGAGGCCAGTCACAAAATACTGGGAAGTTGCAAGTCAAGAATCCCCCTACTATGAAGTTAGTTGTTCCTGGGTTTTCCCGCTCCAGCGAGGTGGAGGCAAGCACATGGGCACCATCACACTCACCTGGGTGTGCCATGTTGGGGATCTAGATGATGCACTCCAGGCCATAGCTGAGGAAGGTCCTCAGGAGCAGAACTGACCAGCCGTTTCTCCTCCCTTTTCATTCATGAGAGCCAGTTTGGTGTAGTGGTTAAGTGCGCGGACTCTAATCTGGGAGAACCGGGTTTGATTCCCCACTCCTCCACTTGCACCTAGCTGGATGACCTTGGGCAAGCCATAACTCTGGCACAGCTGTTCTTGGGAAAAGAGCAGTTTCTGTCAAGAGTTCTCTCAGCCCCACCTACCTCACAGGGTGTCTGTTGTGGGGAGGGGAAGGGAAAGGAGTTTGTAAGCCGCTCTGAGACACCTTTGGGTAGTGAAGGGCGGGGTATAAATCCAATCTCCTCCTCCTCCTCCTCCTTCAGGGTAGACAGTTCCCACTTCTGTCATGGTAGTGGTGGAAGGTGCCGTCCAGTCACAGCTGACTTATGGCCACCCCAATGGGGTTTTCAAGGCAAGAGACGTTCAGAGGTGGTTGGCCAGTGCCTGGTATTCCATGGAGGTCTGCCATCTTCACCAGCCAGGGCGGACCCTGCTTAGCTTCTGAGATCTGATGAGATTGGGCTAGCCTGGGCTATCCAGGTCAGGGCTGCAAGTTCTTTTTTGTTGTTGTTGACAAAGTGGTGGCCGTGGCTGGGAAATGGTCACTCATTTATTTATTTATTTAATTTGGTTTATACCCCGTCCTCCCCACCGAGGTGCGTTCAGGGCAGCTGACATAAAATTTTATATACAGTTAAAACCCATCATAAATAAAAAGGTAAAGGTAAAGGTTCCCTTGCTCGAAAGCCAGTCGAATCTGACTCTAGGGTTGCAGTGCTCATCTCCGTTTCAAAGCCGAAGAGCCAGCGCTGTCCGAAGACGTTTCCGTGGTCATGTGGCCGGCATGACTAAACACCAAGGCGCATGGAATGCTGTTACCTTCCCACTGAAGTGGTACCTCTTTATCTACTTGCAATTTCTTGCTTTCGAATTGCTAGGTTGGCAGGAGCTGGAACTAGAGACGGGAGCTCACTCCATCATGCGGCACACTCGGGTCTTGAACTGCTGAACTACCAACCATCCACAGCCTGCAGTTCAGCGTCTTAACCACTTGAGCCACCGCAGCTCAATAAACATAACATAAAATAACATAGCCTTCATCCTTTGCGACAGCATTGGTGTTACTCAGTAGGTGCCCGCAACTCATGCTTTCTGTACGAGCAGCAAACCGTAAGCAAACCCTACTAGCTGAGAGGAATTGCACAGATGTTCCATTCTGACATCTAGAATCCCTAACAACTGGGCCATAAGAACATAAGAGAAGCCAGTGTTGGATCAGGCCAATGGCCCATCCAGTCCAACACTCCGTCACACAGTGGCCAAAAATACCAGGTGCCATCAGGAGGTCCACCAGTGGGGCCAGGACACTAGAAGCCCTCCCACTGTTGCCCCCCCCCAAGCACCAAGGATACATCACTTGCCCCAGACCAAGAGTTCCTACCTATACCCTGTGGCTAATAGCCATTGATGGACCTCTGCTCCATAGGTGGAGAGGATGTTTTTGGAATAGGCAGGATTTTTAAACAGCAATCACAGTCGGCTTTTCAGAGTCTAGAATTTACAAGTGTATAGAAGAGGTAGGACAGAAAAAGCATAAGATGCGCTGTTTACACCTCTGGTTGCACCCCCACCCAGAATCCCGGACTAATTGTGTCTGTGGTTTGTACCTGCTTCTTAGAGTTGAACCTCTTACAGAGCCCCTCGTGTCTGAATCCCTAAGATTTGGCTAAAGGCTGCCTAAAGTAGTATGTTACAGAAAGCTGCATGCCGTGACTTTATGGAGTGTAATTGCTCTGCCGCTACCATGGCACATCAGTTAATCATTGTGGGAATCTCCACTTTGGCTTTATGCTGCTAGCACTTGGAAAGATGAAGTGCATTGTTTCAATTAATTAACTTCTGAAAAATGCTCTTCTGTTGACAATTGCTGAGCATTTGTAGTCTAATCCAATTCGCTGAACAATCATCAAAACATTTGTCACTACCAGTTTGAGAAGGAAGAACACTTGAACCCCATAACGCACGCAGTGGAACGGTACTTACGGTATTTAATTCCAATGTATCTGCTGTTCTCGAGTTACCATTAGGAGTACAGGGCTGTAGATGAGAGAGAACGTTAGGGCCAGTCTAGGTGTCCTGTAGATGTGCAGGTGCCATTAAAAAATGGCAGCCATGCATGTGTGGTTCCCACTCTCCTCTTGTAATACTTGCTAAGTTATTCTTCACAGGAACTGCTAGATGTTCCACATGTCCCCACCATCTGCCATTAGCAGCTAAGGAAGACTGGGGAAATGTTGCATGTTGTGAACTCACACCATGCCAGTTCTACTAGATCAGTGGTGGCGAACCTATGGCACGGGTGCCAGAGGTGGCACTCAGAGCCCTCTCTGTGGGCACGCGTGCCATCGCCCTAGCCAGGCCCAGACCATCATTAAAGTGTCGAATTCTCTGCCAAATAATTTTAAATAAATGAAAGCATTTGGGATTGCTTTCCTTACTTTGTTTGGATCATCTTAAGTTAATGTATGAGTTGTTTTTTCTAAAGTAAAACCTCAGTATTCAGGTTAAATTGCCGTGTTGGCACTTTGCAATAAATAAGTGGGTTTTGGATTGCAGTTTGGGCACTCGGTCTCTAAAAGGTTCGCCATCACTGTACTAGATCATAGAATCATAGAGTTGGAAGGGACCTCCAGGGTCATCTCACCCAACTCCTTGCACAGTGGAGGAAATTCACAAATACCTCCCCCTCCACACCCTCAGTGACCCCTGTTCCACATCTGGAAGATGACAAAAAACCTCCAGGATCCCTGGCCAAACTGCCCAGGAGAAGAATTGCTTCCTGACCCCAAGGTGGCGATCAGCATTTCCTTGGGCATGTAAGAAAGGGCCACGAGAACTAAGCACTGAGGCAACCCTCCCTGCCCTCCCTAAGTTCACAGAATCAGCATTGCTGTTAGATGACTATCCAGCCTCTGTTTTTAAACCTCCAAAGAAGGAGAGCCCACCACCTCCTGAGGAAGCCTGTTATGGAGGTCAAAGGGAAACTTGTAAAAAAAAAAGTTTCCCTACCAGATTATTTTTCAGACATCTGCTGAACACACCGGTTGTTAAATCTGTTCAGTGACATTAGACTGGGGGGACCAGCGCATCCATCCATACCGGGCCTTGCCCCAGGCTTAAGGAGGTCCAGCTCTTGTCCTTGCAGCCAGTTAGGAAGAAAGGAAGATGAGTTCTCTCCCTCCTCTGTGGCTACGGCAGGCATTATACGGCCTCACTCCAAGTGGTCGGTGCCATCAGCCCCGGCAGCCACAGCTCATCGAAGCACAAGCTGCCCTCTCTTCTGCCAGGTAAGCGATGCTGGGTTGCCAGGCCTTCCTGGTTGTTTCTGTCATACTGCCACAGTTCTGCTGTCACAGTCCCTGCCCATCAGTTTGTCAGTCAGTGGCAACTTGCTTCATGGCTCTCGACTCGGGTCACAGCTGTACATCCTTGAGCGCTTACTTATTAATTTCTGTTATTTCCCTCTCCTCCTCCTTCCGAAAGGCTTAGAGTGTTTTTCGTAGGGTTGCTGAGTAGTCTTTTCACCCAGGAAATTGACAGCACAGCTGAACTTCAGCAGCAGAATTGGACCAGGGGCCTTCAGACCGTTCTTCGGGGTATTGCACAAGCCGTCCAGCACCTCTGTCGGCCAGGTGATCGGTGAAGCAGCTTGAAGGCTAATAATTCGATTACTTGTAGTACATGGCAGCAGTGTTCCCTCTAAGCTGAGTTAGTGTGAGCCAGCTCACATTCTTTTAGCCTCCAGTTCACACATTTTGTCTTCGCTCAGGAAGGAGGGCTCCAGAGCAATGTTCCCTCTAAACTGTGAAGTCTTGCGAGCAAAAATTCTACTTTGTGAGCTACTGGCATTAAAGTTGTGAGCAAGCAATCTGGCTGCTGCATAAATTAGGTTGCTCTGGAGCCCTCCTTCCTGAGCTAGGACAAAATTGTGTGAGCCGGAGGCTAAAAAACTGTGAGCTAGCTTACACAAACTCAGCTTAGAGGGAACACTGCTCCAGAGCAAACTAACTGTATGCAGCTGCCAAATCGCAACTTTATTGTCAGTAGCTCACAAAGTAGAATTTTTGCTCACAAGACTCCACAGCTTAGAGGGAGCATTGCATGGCCTTCCTGTAGCACCTTAGAGTGTAAAAGGAATTTCAGAGTATAAGCTTTCGAGAGCCAGAGCTCCCTTTATTAGACCCAAGTGCCCAACAGAGGGAGTTTTGTTTCTTAGATTACATTAGATTTTTTGACTGTCCTGAGCCCCACGCAAGAGGGGCTCAGGGCGTTTCACAACCATTTAATTCAGCACAGTGTAAAATAAGTTAAAACCATAAAAACGGAATATTTAAAAAACATTCATGTATTTAAACGTTTCAAAACCTTTTAGAAACAAGACGGCAGTGCTAGCATTCAGTAATTGGAGGAAGGTTCGAGGCAGTTGTAAGGAACCGTCGCTGGCCTCAGCCAAAGACCTGGCGGGACACCTCTGCCTTATATGCCCTGCGAAATGTATTAGATCAGACAGGGCATGGATGTCCCTCGGCAGAGAGTTCTAACAGGCTGGGGCCAGAACGGAAAAGGCCCTGGCCCTGGTCGAGGCCAACTGGATATCTTTTGGGCCAGGGACCACCAGAAGATTCTTATCTGCTGGTCTTAATGCTCTTAATGACTCTCAAAAGCGTATTCCCTGAAACTCTTCAGGCTCTCTAAGGTCCTGCTGGACTGGAATCTAACTGTTCTACTGGAGACCAACACGGCTGCCCTCTGAAACCGAGAAAGATGTGTGTCTAGAAATAAGTTACTCCTCGGCTAGTTTATCTGGGCACAGACAACTCAAGGGGTTGGGTTGATCTGTAAGGCCTTGGGCTGTGCATACACAAAGGCCTGCGTCCTCTCTAAGGTTGCATTGCTGTTCGGCTGATCGGTTGTCATTATTCTTGCCTACTCAACCTGCTGCAATGTGTTTGGATAGCAAAGGTACCAAGGAAGAGGTCTTAGTGTTTTGCAGCTGTGCTTCCTACTAGATCCAGAACCAGTTTGCGGGGTAGGAAATATTGTACCTGGTAGGGGTTCTCTCCTCAGCACAGCACTCTGGTAGGGGACAAAGGCAAAATCCTGTCCTTTTGTATCATTTAAGAGTTCTTAAAGGAAGCCTTTCTGGGTCTGAACCCCGAGAATTCACCTGACCACTTTGGAAGGCTTTCGGAAGCCCTGCAAGTTCTGCCTCACTGTGGCCCAAACTCAGCTTTCAAGATCAAGGTTTCTGCATAGCGTTTGTCTTTTATGTCTGGATTGTAAATGGCAACTCAATTGAGGAGTGTGCTGAAAACTATAAATGTGGAAAGGAGCCTACCCTTTCTCTCAAGTTGGACTATTGGCGGAATAGCTCTCACGTTCTTAGGTACCTCTGTGTCTTCTTTGTTCTCCTCCCAATATTCTTTTTTTTGGAGGGGTCACAATGTGCTTGCAGTACACTAATGTAAATTGCAGGCCCAGGGTCTAATCCGGTCAAATGCTTTTAAGTTCCATTGTTTTCAACAAGGTGAGCTGAATATCAGTCCTGTTGGAACCAATGAGACTTAAATGTGCTTAACTCTGGCTGAATCCATATTATGGAAAGGGGTTCTGAGTAACAAGCTCGATGCCTTTATTTAAAGGGCTAGCCGGCCATTTGCCACTGAGAATGTAACTGGAGCACCGCAAGACAGACAGGATTATTATTATTAGCGTTACGAATGTACAGGGCTCCGAAAAGAGAACTGTAGCCACTGCAAGGAAAATTGCAGCAGTGGTTTGGAAGATTAAGCTATAGAGGCCCAAGTTCAAGCTTATTGGGTTGGGTGGTTTTGGATCAGTCACACACCGTCTCTCAACCTAACCTACTTCATAGGTTTGTGGCGAGGATAAAATGGAGGAGAGGAGAAACATGGCGGCCATCCTAAGCTCCATGTTAAGAAGGGCAGGATAGAACTGGGATAAATAGATCACCAATCCCTTATAGAGCTTAACATCTAAATGTTTGCTCTGAACTTGTACATATGAAGCTGCCTTATACTGAATCAGACCCTTGGCCCATCAGGGTCAGAAACAATGCACCCTCTAAGCCAGGGGTGTCGAACTCATTTGTTATGAGGGCTGGATCTGGCATAAATGAAACCTTGTTGGGCCAGGCCATGTGTGTCATAAAATGTAATGCCAGGTAGCAGAGATATAAACTTTATCAAGGACACAAACACAAAGGGTTTTTTTTAACTTAAAATAAAAACATGCTTAAAACATTAGCACTCTTTAAATATTTTGTTTATTTAATAGTGTCTGATAACTGACGCCTCTTGCTCTGAATTATTACATCAAAATGTCTCTGCTGTTGCAATCTTGAGTATACTGTTCAGGTATTTATCTGTAAGCTGCAAACCTACAATGACACAACAGCAGCAGAACTGGAAGAAGAAGCAGAAGACAGCCAGTTCCACTGCGGGCCTGATAGAAGCCCTCTGGGGGCCTGATATGGCCCCTGGGCCACATGTTTGACATCCCTGCTCTAAGCTGTGGACACTTGCGAGCAAAAATTCTACTTTGTGAGCTCCTGGCATTAAAGTTGTGAGCAAGCAATTTGGCTGCTACATAAATGTTCTGGAGCCATCCTTCCTGAGCTAAGACAAAAATGTGTGAGCTGGAGGCTAAAAAACTGAGCTAGCTCACACTAATTCAGCTTAGAGGGAACACTGGTCAGAACTATCTATTCAGACTGACAGTGGCTCTCCAGAGCCTCAGGCAGAGGCCTTTCACATCGCCTACTGCCGGATCTTTTCAGCTGAAGATGCCGGGGATTGAACTTGGCACTTTCCGCATGCCAAGCAGATGCTCTACCATTGAGCCACAACCTCACCTACTAAGAAAATTCCTGCTTCCTGCTGAATCAGGCCAATGGCCTATCTAATTTCACTGTCCTTTTATCCAACAATATCCAGCCAGATAGCGTTGACGGCTGGCCTGGAGAAAATGTCCTGTCCCTGTAATAGAGGCTTAATGGGCTGTTCTTTTAACAGTTCGTGTTATTTGCCTCCATTGTATTGAAAAGCATCTCCTGTCCATTTCTACACATGAAGCCTCTCTTAAAGGGACAGGATTTTTTCCCTCCAGGCCTGTTGGCAACCCTGCAGCCAGAGGCTATGAGGAAACCTACTAGCAGCAGAGTTTATATTCACATGCACCCTGGCTCATTTTGTGCAGTGGGAACTCATTCACTTGAACGTTTGGGTTTTTTTAATCACCCAAGGTAGCTTGCGGAATCACATCTGCATAGATGATAGAATCTGAATAAAGACATCGAAGCCAACAGCACGCCTTTCCAGCCAAACTCAGGACAGGTGATAAGTTCCCAAGACGTCCCAGGACTCCATGCAGGACTGCAAGCCATGGGCCAATGGCCAGTGCTCTTTGGGCAAGCTCAGACTTCTAACAGGGAAGTCCTAAGAAGAATTAATACCCTTCTAAGCCTATTTACTTTAATGGCTGTAGAAAGGTTTAACTCTGCCTGCTGTTGAACTGTAAAAGCGAGGCAAAAACTCAGACCAGGCTCCAGCATCTCCACTTGCCCCCCCTTCCATCTGGCTCCAGCATCTCCACTTGCCCCCCTTCCTAAGTGTTTATGCACATGGAATTTAATGACCAAGTTCATTTCTTAAAAATAAATAGATTTCCCGCAGTAGAAAATAAAGATAATAGAATTAGATTTCCCGCAATAGAAAAAAAAGATAATAGTCTCTCTCTCTCTCTCTCTCTCTCTCTCTCTCTCTCTCTGTTAGAAACAAAAACTCCAGTTTCTGTGTTCACAGATGGACTGGGTGGTGGTGGGGTTTGCCCAGAGAGCCAGCTTGGTGTAGTGGGTAGGAGCATGGATTCTAATCTGGGAGAACTGGGCTTGATTCCCCACTCCTCCACATGCAGCTGCTGGGTGACCTTGGGCAAGCTGCTGTTCTTTCAAGAACAGTCCTCTCAGAGCTCTCTCGGCCCCACCTACCTCACAGGGTGTCTGTTGTGGGGAGAGGAAGGGAAGGAGATTGTAAACTGCTCTGACACCCTGTGTCCTCTCTAAGGTTGCATTGCTGTTCGGCTGATCGGTTGTCATTATTCTTGCCTACTCAACCTGCTGCAAAGGGTGGGGTATAACTCCAGTCTCTTCTTCTCTTCTCTTCTTTTGCAATGAGAAAAAATGGGGCGTGATCATCAGAGAAGGGGAGCAAAAGGAGAGGAAGGGGGATCCATCATCATGCATAGACTGATTTGTGCAGATTTGGATGGAAACCAGACAAATATTGTGCCAGGGGTTGGATTCAGCCAGGGTTTCAGCCAGGCCCTTTCATTGCATTTCACCCAAAGCCCCTTGTTTCTACAGCCCGTATCCCACCAGCCTTTTGTATATCCCAATCCCATCGTCCTCAACATAGCCCTCTTTTGGTGGTCAGGGGCACCCTTCCTTCCTTTTATTTCATCAGCAGGAAAGCTGGTTGGAAAGCTGGTCTGTCATCATTCCTTGGGTCACAACCTGTATGAAGCTTGCTGGGAGAATTTCCTTATTTCATAGCACCGGATACAGCATCTCGTTGGCCTCGACAACACCAACTCCATCTTATGTACCCCCCTCGCCGCTTAATCAAACATGTAATTGCTGAATGGCTTTGGGGTGAGCTCATGAGAAGGGATCTTGCAAGGAGCCCTTGGAGGAAAAACTGTCAAGTTAATTGCGAGGAGCAGCTTTAATGGGGCAATGCTTCTGCTGCATTACAGCTGCATTAATTGTTCCATTATAAGACGATGGCATTTTAGTTTTAAAACTGTTGCCTGTTAGCTGACAGTATCCCACATGAGCACTAGCGGGAAGCAGATATCATCTGTCTTGCATCTTTCTGGGGCAGCAAAATCTGCTCTACTGACAGTTCCCAACACTGTCTAGGCCAAATGCCAGGAGATTTGAGGAATGGTGCCTGTAGCATATGATGTCACTTCCGGGCGATGCTCTAGGAATTTCTCTTAATTTCTATGGTAAAGACCCTGGAGACTAGGAGACATTTCTAGATCATTGCTATGAGGCCATTTTTTTCCTCCCACACCTCAATTTCTTTAGGGTGGGAAATTGGGTCTGGTAGTGTAGAATTCTCCACAGGCCCCAGGCAATTAGGGAGCCTAGCTTTCTTGTTTATCTGACCTTCCCATTCATCCACATACACCCTGACAAGAAGAAGAGAAGAAGAAAAGATTGGATTTATACCCCGCCCTTCACTACCCAAGGGAGTCTTAGAGCGGCTTACAAACCCCTTTCCCTCCCCCTCCCCACAACAGACACCCTATGACTGGTTGGTGGGGCTGAGAGAGCTCTGACAGAAACTGCTCTTTTTAAAGGACAGCTCTTATCAGAACTATGGCTTGCCCAAGGTCATCCAGCAGCTGCAAGTGGAGGAGTGGGGAATCAAACCTGGTTCTCCCAGATTAGAGTCCGCACACTTAACCACTACACCAAACTGAAGTTTCTTGAGAGCCAGTTTGGTGTAGTGGTTAGAAGCACAAACTCTAATCTGGGAGAACCGGGTAGTGAAGGGCGGGGTATAAATCCGATTTCTTCTTAACTAGGTAATACACTGTTGTGTAACTATTCCGACACAACTTGGAAGCTGTCTTTTTTAATGTCTTGTAAGCGCTTATGAGTTGACATAGTGTGTAATTATTCTTAGCCTCTTTTTTTCAAGTCCGTTGGTTAGTTTCGGTCACCCCCTATCATGTAGCACCCTCATTTTTCTACAGTTGTCTGCCACATTTAATAAGCTCAACCAGTTAAACAGCCTGATGGTCAGTCCAAATCTTCTTGAATAAAGGGTATCCTGTAGTTACCATGCTGCATCTGAAAACACATCTGGCCTGATCGTAAGGTCCATTTGCTATAAACCAAGGGCTGAGCAAAAAAAACCAGCCAGTCACTGTTTTTGTGAATAGTTTTGATAGGGGAGGAGGAGCAGGAGGAGAAGGAGAAGAAGAGTTGGATTTATATCCCTCCCTTCGCTTGGAGTCTCACAATTGTCTTCCCTTCCTCCCCCCACAACAGACACCTTGTGAGGTAGGTGGGGCTGAGAGAGCTCTGAGAGAACAGTGACTGACCCAAGCTCATCCAGCTGGTTGTATGTGGAGGAATGGGGAATCAAACCTGGTTCTCCCAGATTAGAGTCCACCACTCTTAACCATACCAAACTGGCTCTCTGCCCCTAACCTGAACAACATTTATTTTGTTTATGTATTTATTAAAGTATTTATATCGCAGCTTTCCTTTTGGCTCAAGTTTGGAACCTTCCTCCAATCTAAGGAGCCTTCCGCTAACTTGTGGCTCTTCCTCCAATAGAAGAGCCACTTAAGTTGGAGGAAAGCCTCTTAGCTGGAGGAAGGCTGGGGTGTGTGTGTGTGAATCCACCTCACAGGTACATACATGGAGGAGAAGGGAAGGAGAATTTTGTTCTGTGGCTGCAAATGGCTGAAAATAATACAGCTTACCCCAAACCTATAGAAAGAAACGTGCTAGTATTGCTGTTGTTCCAGACTGAAAGCCTACCCAGGTCTCCCAGCAGAAGCCATCCTAATGATCCTCAGAAGCTTACAAGCATAATAAAAATACCTAAGAGCTGTCAAGTCACAACTGACCTGTGGCGACCCCAGCAAGGGGCTTTCAAGGCAAGCGAGAAGCAGAGATGGTTAGCTGTTGCCTTCCTCTGCAGAGTCTTCCTTGGTGGTCCCCCATCCAAGTGCCCACCCTGATTAACTTCCCAAATCGGGCTATACCATAGCATTCCACATTACCAAGAAACATCCTACCCCCATGGAAAAATGAATGGGTTTGTGGGTGGTTTTCAACTCTGGATGCTTTTTCGTTCACAAAAAAACCCTAAGTGGCAATTGGCTGAACTGTGGGGGCGCAGTTACTACTGTACAGTTGACAACGTCTTGAGAGGAAAAAGTTGTACTGCCATTTATATATGCATTCTGGAACCCAGGGGGAGCAAATTAACCCCAGCTGTGGTTAGAGTATAGGGGCCGCGGTGGCTCAGAGGTTAAGACACTGAGCTGCGGACCAGAAGGTCTGCAGTTCAGCCGTTCGAGACCCTAGTGCTGCGTGACGCAGTGAGTTCCCGTCTCTGGCCCCAGCTCCTGCCAACCTAGCAGTTTGAGAGCAAGAAATTGCAAGTAGATAAATAGGTACCGCTTCAGTGGGAAGGTAACAGCATTCCGAGCACCTTGCCGTTTAGTCATGCCAGCCACATGACCACAGAAACGTCTTTGGACAGTGCTGGCTCTTTGGCTTGGAAACGGAGAAGAGCATCGCCCCCTACAGTTGGATTCGACTGGCTTTTGAGCAAGGGAAACCTTTACCTTTACTTTATGGTTAGAGTGCCCTGACTTGGATAGCCATAGTTACAGTGTTTAAATGTCCACTGCAATGCAGAGTTAACTTTCAGGGATGAAGCAACACCTGTAAGGATAACAGAAGCTTTTTGGCACATCCTCAGTTCCGGGGGAAAAATCCATATGCCTTGAACACTTTTGTCCCCACCGTCTCTGAGGATGTAATCTTTGTGTTCTTATCATCTGAGCAAGGTCACTAACAAGTGGTTGCGGCTGCGGGAAGTCTGTTTATTTCTTGACGCCACCTATTTCACTTTTAAAATTGTTAAGAGATGTATCTGCTGCCAAGAATACATTCTTGGTCCCATGGTGGGGAGGGGGTCAGAGATTGGTCTAAAAATAAGAAGGCAGTCGACAACTGGAGACCTTATCTAGTCCCAGTGAATCCAGTGGTCAACGAATGGAATTGTGTCGAGCAAATAAGAGCGCTCAGAGCCTGGGACCAAATTCTGAGCATTTCTAGCAACCATAGAGACAAGTGCGGCAATGGCAGCTGCGATTTAAGGGTGTAGCATTAGGTCACTACATTAACATTCTCCCGAGAAACTGAAATGCCGGATGAATTGAGGTGGAACCACTTTTCCCCTTGAAAAGTGGCAATTCCAGAGCTTAAATAATGCCTGAGGGAAAGCACATTTAGGTGAAGGCTGGAGGAAAGGTGTGAAAAGGCTTCTAAACTGAAAGTGAAGATTCTTTCTCCAGAGCTGCTAAATGAAAACTTTGGTTTCCCATAGTCCCTAGTTACCAGGGACAGTCACTGTTTTCTGGTAGCTGTCCTTGGCAAATCACTGTTTAGGAGGGCCAGTCTGGTGTAGAATCATAGAATCGTAGAGTTGGAAGGGACCTCCAGGGTCATCTAGTCCAACCCCCTGCACAATGCAGGAAGTTCACAAATACCTCCACCCCACACCCCCAGTGACCCCTGTTCCATTCCCAGAAGATGACCCCCCCAAAAAAAACAACAACCCTCCAGGATCTCCAGCCTAACTGGCCTGGATAAAAATTGCTTCCTGACCCCAGACTAAGACCTGGATTCAGATCCTTACTCTGCTGTCAAGCTCACTAGGTGACCTTGGGCCTGTTGCTTTCTTTCAGCCTAACCTGCCTCACTAGCGTTGGCAAGTCGAATCTTCTTACCGGCGGGGGAGCGTCACCGGGCTCCGGGAGCCGCCAGCACATCCCGGAGGTGACGCGCAACGTCGATCCCGTTGGGGGCGTGGCCCCGATCGTTGGAGGGAAAACCATAGAGTTTTCCCTCCAACGATCGGGGCCACGCCCCCAACATGATCGACGTGGTTGCGTCACCTCCGGTGGCGCAGCCATGCTGCGCTTCGTGGAGCGAGTCCCCCTGGGACCCGATTCCGTGGCGGCGGAAAGCGGGCCTCCAAAGCAGGGGTTTACCCGCCCCCCGCCTCCACTTGGCAGCCCTGTGCCTCCCAGGGATGTTGTGAACACAAAACAAGGGTTGGGAGAGCCACGTACGCTGCCTTAAGCTCCCTGGAGGAAGGGTGGAATGAAATGAAATATGTATAGGTTGTTCAGGGTTTAGGTGTCTCCCAAGGGTCCCAAATGCCTGCTATTGATGATCCCCCCCTGCACATGGACTCACCGCACAGGAAAGGAGAGCGGACACAAGAAAGGAGAGGGGTGCTGATTCTGCCCCCCATCTCTGTGTGGTTGCCTTGTAGCCTCCAGAGTGTGACCATGAGGGGAAAGGAGCTGCGGTGGCTCAAGTGGTTAAGACGCTGAACTGCAGGCTGTGGAAGGTCGGTAGTTCAGCAGTTTGAGACCCGAGTGTGCCGCATGACGGAGTGAGCTCCCGTCTCTAGTTCCAGCTCCTGCCAACCTAGCAGTTCGAAAGCAAGAAATTGCAAGTAGATAAATAGGGACCGCTTTGGTGGGAAGGTAACAGCGTTCCGTGCGCCTTGGTGTTTAGTCATGCACCTTGGTGTTTAGTCATGTTGGCCGCATGACCACGGAAACGTCTTCAGACAGCGCTGGCTCTTCGGCTTTGAAACGGAGATGGGCACCGCAACCCTAGAGTCGGATTTGACTGGCTTTCGAGCAAGGGAACCTTTACCTTTACCTTTAATGATGGGGAGGGAGCATGCTCATGGCCATTTCCTCCGTGTGGTCACACTGTAGATGACTACCCAATCATGTGGAGGTGGGGTGGAGCGAGCAGGCTCCAGAGTACTTGTGGCAAGTCCCTCCCCCTGTGGCAAGTCAACACATGGGTGGGTGGTCTGTACTGGGCTTACGTTAAATCTCTCGATAGGCAGTGAATGTAGGCTATATTTTGAACGTGATATGCTATTATAAGGATATTTTGATTCTCAGATTTAATAAATAAGTGCTGTTGAGCTACAGCCCACTTAAGGTGACCTCTCATAGGGTTTTCAAGGCAAGAGATCAGCAGAGGTGGTCTGCCATAGCCTTCATTTGCATAGCACCCCTGGACTTTCTTGGTGGTCTCCAATCCAAGTACTGACCGTGGCTGACCCTGCTCAGCTTCCCTAAGGGATATTCATGCTGATCTCAAATATAGCTTTAACCAAAAGGTGAACTATTTTTGCTTTTAAATGACTGGGGAACAGGCTGCTGAAATGTCAATGTGTCTGGCACATACCACAACACAGCCTTAACGGTGAGTGGAAGTAACTAGGGTGGTGGACTTGAATTTTCCAAGCGTTTTCATATTGGAGAGACTGACTTCATCCACCATGGCCGAAGCAAGACGGAGGCAGTACTCTTTCTCTTGGTGTCTGGCTTGTTGGTCTGGGCATATGAGTTTTGCGTAGGGTACAAGAGGTACTGGATTCAAATTCTGACCAAGACCTGCCTAATTGGAACAAGACGGCGGTACTGTTAGTTTTGAAGAGAGGTGTCACAGCTCAGCAATACAGCATCAGGGCTCTTTTTGTAGAAAAAGCCCAGCAGGAACTCATTAGCATAATAGGCCACACCCAACAGCAGAAACTTGCTAGCATATTAGGCCACACCCCTGACAGCACAGCTCATTAGCACATTAGGCCACACCCCCATGTTACCAGAAGTCTGGTCATCCAGCCACACCCACCTTTTGCTTCTTATTCTGTTTACCTTGTTTGTTGTCAAAACCCAGGGCTTTTTTGGTAGCAGGAACTCCTTTGCATGTTAGGCCACACACCCCTAATGTAGCCAATCCTAATGAGTTCCTGCTGTTGAGTGTGGCTTATTATGCTAATGAGTTCCTGCTGGGTGTGGCCAACTTGGGAGCCAGCTGGAACTCCGTTCCTGTGCGTTCCCTGCCCCAAAATAGCCCTGCAGCACATACTTTGCTTATAGGGGCTTTAAAAATATCTCTGGCATCTAATTTTGTTGGGGGGGGGGAGGATTTCTGATGATAGGGCTAGACTCATGGGGAGAGGTTGTGGCTCAGTGGAAGAGCACCTACTTAGCATGCAGACGGTCCCAGGTTCGGTCCGCCACATCTTCATATAAAACATATGGTAGCAGTTGCTATAAAAGACATCCGAGACCCTGGAGAGCTGCTGCCAGTCAGGGGAGACAGTACTCAATGAAATTGCTGAGCAATCAAGTTAGAACAGATAAAAGGATGTACTTTTTCACCCAAAGAGTGATTAACACGTGGAATTCTCTGCCACAGGAGGTGGTGGCAGCTACAGGCTTCAAGAGGGAATTGGATAAACATACGGAGCAGAGGTCCATCAGTGGCTGTTAGCCACAAGGGATAGATAGGAACTCTCGGTAAGGGGGCAAGGGATGCTCTGTATTCTTGGTGCTTGGTGGGGGGGGAACAGTGGGAGGGCTTCTAGTGTCCTGGCCCTACTGCTGGACCTCGTGATGGCACCTGGTATTTTTGGCCACTGTGTGACAGATTGTTGGACTGGATGGGCCATTGGCCTGATCCTGCATTGGCTTCTCCTATGTTATATTCTTATGTTATGAGAGGCTAGTGGTCTGGTTCAGTATCCAGGGGCTTCATGTGTTCTCTACCTGATCCCCTAGTAAGCTGCTGCCAGTAGAGACAATACTGAACCATTGGGTCTAGAAGGGTGTAACTTTGCGTAGAATTACAGAGCCAATGTGGCATATTGGTTAAGGGCGTTGGGCTACTATCTGTGAGACCCAGTTCAAATCCCCACTCATGCCATGGAAGCTCGCTGGGCCAGTCACACTCTCTCAGCCTAACCTACCTCGTGGGGTTGTTGTGAGGATAAAATGGAGAAGAGGAGACTGATATAAGCTGCTTTGGGTCCTCATTGGTGAGGAAGGCAGGGTACAAATAAATACATAAAATTGCTCTGGAGGGCCAACGCACTCCTTAAGAACCAAAACAAATTCCTCTTGGGATATATATAATAGCGACTAATGGAACTGTTCAACCCATAAAGTTTCTGTGCCACTCTATGGCCACCAGGGCTTCTCGTGTTCCCTTTGCTCTTTTTAAAAAAATACCAGGTTGCTTTCAAATTCTGTACATGTGCATGACACATCTTCCCAGCAGAACAGCTCCAGTTCACCCTTTGGAACCCATCCTTGTTGTGCTCTGTGCTTATTGGCCACTTTGTTCCCTAACAGGACCCAAAATGGCCCCCCAACAAGTAAAAAATAAAATCAGGTGAAAGGGGTTACCATATTTTGAAAAGCAAAAAAGAGGGCATTTTTCCTGAATGACTGCTTCAAACAAGTGATCACGATGACAAATCTCATTTTAAACACACCCTACTATTTAAACTGTGATCATTGCTGCTAACTAGGAATATTCCTAACCCTAGGGATATTTCTGACCTAACCTTCCAACGCCTAGTTATTAGCAATTATCACAGCTTTTTAAAAAGAGCCCAAAAGAGGACAGACACCAAAAAAACCCCGGACATGTCCTCTAAAAGGAGGACATCTGGCATCCCTAGATAAATAACAAAAATGTAACAGTTCTTCCCTCTGACAGCCCCACTTACTAATGCTGTCCTGGCTAGCTTTGCAGTTGCTTCTTGGCGAAGTGGTGACTACGTTCTCCTTTCCCCTGTGGTGTACCACGATGCAAGTAGGAAAACGTAGTTCATCGTGGAAACAGAGAGGAAGGCCGGGTGCTTTCCTGAAGCTCTTATTTCTGAGCACTGAGAACAGGAGCTCTGTGGCCGAGCGGTGGAGTAGGTCAAGAACATTGACGACAGGGAAAGATGAAGAGAGGATGATGGTTGCGAAGTCTTGTGGATCTTATAGGCAAGCAGTACACCTGACATTTTCAGTACCAGATAGCCAGAACGGTCACCCTAGGTGATTAGATGCCCTTCAGATTCCAATCATTCTTTCTTCTTCCTCATGCTTTTACCACCTTTGGAAGTGAGGGACTATGGCCCCGGTCACATGGGAGGATTTGCCCCGTGGGAGGGATAGGGTTGCCAAGTCAGCAACGTACCGGAGCGGGGGACTCCTGGCTGGTGTCTGGAGTGTGCCCGTGCGCGCCGCATCCACGTCACCCAGAAGTGACACGGGTACGCCAGGCACGCTGGGGCAGGGCCAGGACCATCCTAGGGAAAACCATAGAGTTTTCCCTTGGATGACGGTGGCCCCGCCCCCAGCGTGCCCAGCGTACCCATGTCACTTCCGGGTGACATGCACATGGGGGTGGAGTTCCCCCTGGGGCCCAATCCGCTGGCGGTGGGGAACGGGCCTCTGGGGCAGGGGTTTCCCCGCCCCCCCGGGGGACTTGGCAAGCCTAGGGAGGGACGGGTCGGGGGCGCATCAAGTGGGCGCAATCATACCGCAACATCTGGGAAGCGGCGCGCACCCGTCCCCGATCCATCCCTTCTGGGCAAAGACGTGGCTCAAAAAGGTAGTAGGAAAACAGCACTACCTACTGGTTGCCGCACCCGTCTCTCCCGTCTGATTGCCGACGCGCCCGTCTCTCCCGCAGCATGCGAAGTCCCAGGCTTGATTTTGGAAGCTAGGCAGGGTTGGCCTTGGTTAGTATCTGGATGAGATGGGAGACAACCAAAGAAGTCCAGGGTTGCTACACAGAGGCAGGCAATGGGAAACCACCTCTATTAGTCTCTTGAGTTGAAAACCCTACAGCAGGGGTGTCAAACATGCCCAGAGGGCTTCCATCAGGCCCATAGTGGAACTGGGCATCTCCTGCTTCCAGTTCTTCTGCTGCTGCATCATAGCTTGCTTCGCCAGACTCTCTTAATCACTCAGCCATTTCATGTTTTAACCTGGTTCCTAGGCTCAGAACTCTGTGCATGAGATTTCAGTGGTGAATGTCAATAAATCAAAAGTAGGTTTGCAGCTTACAGAGCTAATGTTTTAAGCATGTTTTTTATTTTAAATTAAAAAATCCTTTGTGTTTGTTTCCTTTATAAAGTTTATATCTCCACTGCCTGGCATTACATTTTATGACACACATGGTCTGGCCCAACAAGGTCTCATTTATGTTAGATCCGGCCCTCATAACAAATGAGTTTGACACCCCAACCCTACAGGGTCTCCTTGGGTGCTTTCACACGTGCTAAACAATGCCATTTCAGTTCCCTTCAATGACCGTTTGCAAGTGGATTTTGCCACAGTGAAATCCTTTTGCAAAGTGCATTGAAAGCAGATTGAAAGTGCGTTATTTAGTGTGTGTGTGAAAGTGCACCTTAAGTCAACTGCAACTTGACAGCTCTTTACATGCACATACACAGTTCTTTTCTGAAGCAGCAAGCCTCGTTTGGACTTATTTCCTCAAGCAGCAGCATCTCCCTCCCACAGTGCGAACCGAACTCTAATGCTACCACAACCTCAACAAAGCGAGTTCAAGTGTTGACCAAAAGCACAACGCTGCTCATCCTGATGTCCTTGGCACGGCCTCATGCGGCATATGGTTGCTGGCAGCCACCGGTGTCCCTTGTAATCTAATCAGCCATCACTGTGCTGTGATGTTTGTGAAAGGAGTGGCTACAACTCTCTGTGCATCCGTGAAAACCAGGAAGTAAACCTGTGGCTCTGTACATCCAGTGTGTTGAAGCATCCACTTGAGACTGTGGCGAATGATGTTATGTCAGATGCTCTCTTGCATTCATAGCCTGTTCTCTACAACGGGTATTTGAGTTTGGCTCATTTAGTTTGTTCAGCATTTACATGCTTCCTAATGCACTTAAGGGGCACATTAGAGGAGCACCGGTGCTGTCTCTGTCTTGTTAGACACAGAGGCTGATTCCTCCAAAGTGCTACATGTGCCTAACAGCTATTAGCGGGGATAAAAATGCTGCAAGCCCATCCCGCAGGGCCCAAAAGTGTCCTTTCTTCGAGGCAGTAGCACGCACCTTTGTCGTGCCCTGTTAAAAAGATGATAAAAGGTGTTTTGCTTTGTACTTGTGATGGTCTCCAGTGCATGGATCGGGACCCTCAAGTGGGTCATGAAACCCCATCCGTTAGCCCCTACCTGTGTGTTAATTGCCACCAAGTCACTTCCAACTCATGGCAACCCTATGCGTTAATGACCTCTAAAGCATCTTGTCGTTAACACCCTCGCTCAGGTCTTGCAAAGTGAGGGCGGTGGCTTCTTTTATTGAGTCAATCCATCTTATGTTAGATCTTCCCATTTTCCTGCTGCCTTCCACTTTCCCTAGCATTGTCTTTTCCAGCGACTCTTCTCAAAATGTGACCAACATACAATAGCCTCAATTTGACCATTTTAGCTTCTAGGGAGAGTTCATGCTTGATTAAAACCTACTTGCCTTTTTGGTGGTCCACGGTGTCTGTAAAACTCTCCTTCAACACCATATTTTGAAGGAAGCAACTTTCTTCCTGTTAGTTTTCTTCATCGTCCAACTTTCACACCTGTACATATTTTTTTGGAAGGGTTTGCTGCTAGTGTGCTTATGTCATGGGTTCCTAACCCTTTTGAGACTGTGGGCACCTTTGGAATTTTGAAAGGGTGTGGTGAGCACCCCCCCCCCCAAAATGGCTGCCGCAGGAGTGAAGTCACTCTGTAATGTTAATAACTGCATTCTGAGGCCATCTACCTGCTCTGACCTGTTTGGTGTAGTGGTTAAGTTGAGAGCCAGTTTGGTGTAGTGGTTAAGTGTGTGGACTTTAATCTGGGACAACCGGGTTTGATTCCCCACTCCTCCACTTGCAGCTGCTGGATGACTTTGGGCAAGCCATAGTTCTGACAAGAGCTGTCCTTGAAAAAGAGCAATTTCTGTCAGAGCTCTCTCAGCCCCACCTACCTCACAGGGTGTCTGTTGTGGGGAGGGGAAGGGAAAGGGGTTTGTAAGCCACTCTGAGACTCCGTGAAGGGCGGGGTATAAATCCAATCTCCTTCTCCTCCTTCTGCTGCTGTATATTTGGCCCTGACCCATAAGCCAGCACTAACCCTGACACACACAGAACCCTAGGGCTGCTCTTCACACACAGAAAATCCAGGAGGCTGAAATTGACCATTAGATGGTAGTTTAGTGTAATACTGTAGTTACCCTGAGTCACCATTTTGGTTTTCACTGAACTATCATGGTCAGTATCTGACAAGAGTACATGTTCTGAGGGAAACGGCAACACTGAATTGATTTACCTTCAACTTCTAATCTCAAAGCAAGTGATCACCACTGTCCCAGATAATCCGTAGTCTGACCAAACTGGTGAGTGTAGTAACAGCAGTGGCAAGGTGGTGTTACAGTCCCAGGAACCATAAGTTTGTCACCCATTTTGTTGACCCTTTCTTCATTCATTTAGGATTTGGGGAGGTTCTGGCCTGTTGGAGGCCCGTTACCAGTGACGCATCAAGACCAGCCAGCGAATTTTATGGCTAAGTGGAGATTTGAGCGCATCAGGTCCACCATTCTGCTGGTGGAACGTGTCGTCAAGTCACAGTTGACTTATGGAAACCCCATCGGGTTTTCAAGGCAAGAGACATTCAGAGGTGGTTTGCCATGCCTGCCTCTGCGCAACAACCCTGGTCTTCCTTGGCAGTCTCCCATCCAAGTGCTAACCAGGGCTGATCCAGCTTAGCTTCCGAGGTCTGATGAGATCTGGCTAGGCTGAACCATCCATGTCAGGGCTCCCCCATTCTAAGTCCTTGATAACAGCGTCACTAGTTTTCCTGCAGAAATAAGACAACACCGTTCTCTTTACACACATCCCCCCTGCGAGTTTAGGTGTAGTACTGTATCTCTGTATATCACACCAGTGAACAAGAACAAAGTCTTCAAGAGAGAAGAAGAAGAAGGACGGACCTTCCCGGGCTTTCTGTAGTCCGTTTCGAACAATATCTTTTTCAGACGTCAATTCATGTTGTCTGTAGTGTTTTTACAATTCCAATCTTGGCTGTATATGTGGTGTTTACAAAAGTTCAAAAGTGGCTGCTCATAGCTCTACTGTCTACCGGTCTCCATTCAGGATTATATGCTCACACCAGTGAGCCACAGCCCCTGTACTACCACACAGGCCTCTGTAGCTGACGGCTTTTCTCATCTTCAGTAGATGGGCGAACAATCGGTTTTTTTTTTTTACTCTTCTGAGATCCTTAAGTACTGGAAAGCTGTCAGCCCGTAAACACGTAACAGTGGCAACAGAGCGGCTTCGTTCTTTTACCAAAATAGGACTTTCATCGCCGCTTCCTAACAAATGCAGGAAAGCTGTGTGCCGTTGCATTAAATTTAAATAAATTGAAATGTAAATGTTACTCTAATGTAGTCATTTAAAGATATTTCTGTGCAGATCAAAGCCTCCATGCCCTCCAGATTTTACATGCGCGCACACGCACACACAAAGAGGATTGATGCTTATTTTTGCTTCAAAGTCTTCTGCGAATTCGTGGAGGGAAGTGCAAAGGAACACATGACAGGAGTTATCCAGGCAGTATTAAGCCTCACCTGAATATGCAGATTTCTTAATTATGAAATGAGACATGTTCGACAACAGTTGGCTCAAAGGATGGGAGGGAAGATAATTCAGTCGGTTCATAATGGAATTAATGGTATGATGATTGCTCACACCTGGTAAGGGTTTTATTTAAAAAAAAAAAAAAAGATTATCCCAATTGTTTTTCTTTTCATTGCATTTAAAAGGAATAACTTTTAAAGTTCAATAGTAAGATTTACATTTTAAGCCCCTTAACAAATCTCCAGTTTTGCATGGAACACCTTCTGATGGACTGATGTGATTTCATTTGATTCATTTTGGGCATGATATTAGCTAACCCACTGGCACTTTTATGGGGTGGTTTATAATTTTTTGTCCTTTTTTTTTTTTTGCTATCTTTTCATGTTCCAAACATGTTTAAGGCATCTTAGAAAACATAAAAACAAACATAGAACCATAGATGCCCATGAATCTTGCTTAGCTGTTCAGCACTTGGGGCAGAATCATCGTCGTCGTCATCATCATCATCATCATTGAATGGCATTGTGTGTAGCATAGCCAGGAGATCCTAAGATTGTCTTGCAGCCTGCAGTTCTAGCTCTTTTAGCGTTATGAACCACTAGGTGGCGAGCTAGACTTATTTGGGGGGCTGAGAGAGCTCTGAAAGTGCTGTGACTGACCCAAGGTCACCCAGCTGGCTTCATGTGGAGGACTGCGGAATCAAACCCGGTTCTCTAGATTAGAGTCCATCGCTTTTAGCTGCTACTCCATGCTAGCTCCCTAACTGGGGCAGAATAGTTCAGTGCTTTTTTCCATGTAAGCTGAACTGGAATAAGTAAGGAATTCCCAGCCCATTCAGCGGGTCTCACATGAATTGATGAAGCTGAGTTATACTAAGTTAGGCCTTTGTTCTCTCAGTGTTAGTATCATCTACTGTTACTGACAGCATTTCTCCAGAGTCGCAGGCAGAGTCCCTGAGCCTTTTGAAATGGACATGCCAGGGATTCAAATTGTAACCTTCTGCATGCAAAGCAGATGCTCTGCCACTTAGCTATGGGCCCATCCCATGCATGGGATTACCCCAAAAGATTGCCTTTTGCACTCAATGTTTTATTTATTTATTTATATTTATTTATTTATTTATTTATTTATAGCCTGCCCTTCCCGCAAGTGGGCTCAGGGTGGGTAACAACATTTTAACAATACGATAAATAGAGTTAAAAATTTAAAACACAGTAATATACATTGAGCTGCGGTGGCTCAAGTGGTTAAGATGCTGAACTGCAGGCTGTGGAAGGTTGGTAGTTCAGTCGTTCGAGACCCGGGTGCCGCATGACGGAGTGAGCTCCCGTCTCTAGTTCCAGCTCCTGCCAACCTAGCAGTTTGAAAGCAAGAAATTGCAAGTAGATAAATAGGTACCACTTCGGTGGGAAGGTAACAGCGTTCCGTGCGCCTTGGTGTTTAGTCATGCCGGCCACATGACCACGGAAACGTCTTCGGACAGCGCTGGCTCTTCAGCTTTGAAACGGAGATGAGCACCGCAACCCTAGAGTCGGACTCGACTGGCTTTCGACCAAGGGAACCTTTACCTTTACCTTTAATATACATTAAAATGGTGGTCCCAGCCCAAGAATAAAATTGGCTTGTTGTGAGGGATTCCTTGGCCCTTTGATAACAAATGAGTGATAGCCAGCAGTAGATAAATAGAGGTCTAAGAACTACGAGCACACTCCTCACTTACAAAGGCCAGGTGGAAGGCTCAACTCCTGGTTATATCAAACACACAGGGAGGACCAACAGGTGACGGACAGCCAGGGTATCACCTCACATTTTCTAGAAACACCTACAAAGTGTGTCTGAGTAGATTCACACTCAGTTATTCCCTGTCCCAAATTAGCATGCTGCAAAATTCTCCTTAAAACGAGCCAGAATTTGGAGGTTCAATGAGGTGAAGTAACTGCTTACACTGAATTCTGGCAGGGTAAGCTTTGCCCTTCTAGGGTTCCTACACATACTGCTGCAAATGTAATATCTAACTTAAAACTATGTGGGGCAAGTTTAGCCTTTACAAAAACCTAGGATGAAGTGAGACTGTGAGCACTGCTCCTTCTAAACTGTGGAGTCTTGTGAGCAAAAATTCTAATTTGTGAGCTATTGGCATTAAAGTTGTAAGTGAACGATTTGGCTACTGCATAAATTAGTTTGCTCTGGAGCCATCCTTCCTGAGCTAAGACAAAATTGTGTGAGCCGGAAGCTAAAAAACTATGAGCTAGCTCACACTAGCTCAGCTTAGAGGGAACACAGGTGCCAATATCAGGGGTCTTATAGGATCGTAGTCAGTTTGGGTTAGTGGTTAGGAGCGGGGACTCTAATCTGGGAAAACCGGGTTTGATTCCCCACTCCTCCACATGCCTTAGGTCAGTTACAAGTTCTTTCAGAGTCCAGTGGCACCTTTAAGACCAACAACGATTTATTCAAGGTATAAACCTCCGTGTGCATGCCATTAAGAGTCAAACTAGATGTTACACATGACGTGAGTCGGGACATGGGTCCCCCACCCAACTTGCTGTCATAGAGAACTGGAGAACAAACCTTGAAAGCGCTCTCAGGAGTTCCGCGAGGAAGGGTTCCAACTTTCCTTCTGTGCTGTTTTTGCAGCAGGAAATGGCCCCTGGGGCCCTCACGGCTGTTTCCTCTGGTAAAAACGGCACAGGAGGGAAGCAGGAAGCCCTTCCTCCTGCCGCACAGCACTCCCGAGACCAACGGAGTGCTTTCAAGGGACGTTCCCTCATTCTTCTGTGTGAAAGCCAGTCAGACCAGGCACTCGTGTCCTGATTTGTGTCACATCTAACATCTAGTTTGGCTCTCAGTGTCTAGCCAATGGTGAGCTAGAACCAATCCTGGCTCTCTAAGGTGCACGCTGTTACGATACCTGTTTCCAGACATAGGCTGATTTCGCACTAGAGCTGCCTCGATGTTGCGCCGCTGTTTGCCCCGATACTATTGGTCAGTTTCACACCCGAAGCTGCGGGGCTGACTCGCAGCTTCGTCCGATTTCCCCCGCAGTCTCGTGATCCTATTTTTTGAGGATCACGAAACTGTGGAGGAAATCGGGCGAAGCCGTGGGTCAAATGCAGCCCCGCGGCTTCGGGTGTGAAATTGACCAATAGTATCGGGGCAAATGGCGGCGCAACATCGAGGCAGCTCTAGTGCGAAATCAGCCATTGATTCAGGTGGGTAGCCGTGTTGGCCTGAAGCAGCAGAACAAAGTTTGAGTCCAGTGGCACCTTTAGGACCAGTAAAGTTTTATTCGAGGTATAAGCTGTTGTGTGCATGCACACTTCTTCAGATCCATGTTTCCAAATATGCGTTTGTGTCATTCACTCAAGACATTTTCAGTGGTACACTTAGAAAAATGTGCAAGCAAGCAGCTGTAGGTGAGGGATCCCTGTGATATCTTGCGTGTAAGTTATGTGCCTTTGACCTTTTAATGAGAGATGGATGAATTGGAAAACAGTATGTTGCGATCAATGGGCTTCCTCTTAATTTCTGCTCACGTGTGCTCGGTGGTGGTGGGGAACCCAGACATTAAAAGTAAGACAAACAGTCTCTGCACTGTGTAAAATTAACTGTTTGGCACCAGAAGCAGTGGCATTAAATGCCTTTTAGGGTGTCATTGGGGTCGGTAGAAATAATTGGTTGTGTGATGCGGAGGGAGGGGGGCCATATGTTGGTGTGCTTGTCCCCACACCCCCATTAAAAAATACAAGCTTTCTGCTGGATGGAAATTAGTCTGGCAAGGAAAGAGCAAAGCTCAAAACCAAGGGCGATTTCTCACTAGAGCTGCCTCGCAGCACAGCCACCGTTTGCCCGGACACAAACATGTCAATTTCACACCTGAAGCTCCGGGGCTGCATTTTGACTCGCAGCTTCGCCGGATTTCCTCCGCAGTTTCGTGATCCTGGTTTTTGAGGATCATGAAACTGCGGAGGAAATTGGGCGAAGCCACGGGTCAAATGCAGCCCCGCAGCCTTGGGTGTGAAATTGACATGTTTGTGTTGGGGCAAACAGCGCTGCGAGGCAGCTCTAGTGAGAAATCTCCCCAAGTGTTTCTTCTCTTATTGAAGGTTCCTTCAGAGCTGGACTCTTCCATCTGTGACCAGAAGTGCATTGTAAAATACAGTGGCCCAAGGGTCTTTAGAGCAGACAACAGACATTTCAACGGTCCCATCACAGAATCCTGTACTGTTTCAGGAGCCGTTTATTTATTTGCAACGTCGATAGTCTGACTTTCTCCAAAACAGACTCTAGATGCATTATAAAGGTCTTTAAAACCATGAAATAACAAGGTAGTTGCCTTGTGGCACACCAGTTCTTGGTTCTGAGAAGTTCCTTGCAGACTTTCCTTTGTCTTCTATCACATTGTCAGAATGTTTCTACAGAGCGCAAGTTAAGTAGTTGGAGAATTGTAATCCTGGTTGCTGCTTTTTGTTTTTTTAATACCATACACTCTATCAATTCTGTCTTTTTTGCAAAGCGCCCAGGAAAATGGTCCGTGGATAACATCAATAAAATTGGCATTAACAGAGGAGAAATTTCTTGGCTTAGACCGATGCATGGTTATTGAGTATCTCGGATTGATTCAGCTTCTACCCGTCTGCCAAAACCGTAGGATATGTTCCCATGGTGGGGCTTCCCCTCCCCTGCCCTTTGTCTTTCCTTTTACAGTTGCTTCCACTCCCCCTTGAATATTATTCCAAAAATATACTCATGACAAAGCGACTCCCAGGAATCCATCCCAGTAATAAAAAGAACCACTGGCTTCCGCATTCAGTGCTTTTAGAGAAAAGTGTGTAGATGTAATCTCTAGTGGGTAAATGAATGCATTCTGTATGCTTTAACTAACTGAACAAAGATTTTGGGCTTCACCCCAAAGTAACAACTGGTCTTTATGGATGTCAGACAGCTCCAAAAAGGCCTTTTAAAAATGTTTAAATGTTTGTGTGTGTGTGCATACATGTGATTGTGTGTGCACCTGGAAGTCATGGCGAGCTCTGGTGACTGACCCCTACTGGAGGCCTGGAGGATATTCAGAGAGGTGGCTGAATAAAGCCTGCCCCCGCCTCTCGATTGCTGGTTTTCCTTGGAGGTCTCCCATCCAAGGACTTGCCAGAGTTGACCCTGCTTAGCTTCCGAGATCAGGCTTGTCTGGGCTATCCAGGTTAGGGCCAAGAAGGCACAAGTCAACGCTCATGCAGCTGGATCCTCTGGGTTGACTTGTGGGTGGTCTGGTCTCTGTGAGTCATGCTTTGTAGTCCAGGGTTGTGTTTGGCATCTGTGGCTAGTGGGGCCAAGACTATGTGTTGCAGGGGCTTGCAGATCTCTTCCTACAGGGCAATGGTCTGGTATCTTCTGTTGCGTGCGGTACAGTCCACCCAACTTCGGTTGAGTCACAGGCCGCAGCCTGTCCTTTCATAAGCATGACCTGGTCACCAATAGCCCTGCTCTGATCAAATCCTGGTTGGGTGATTGCAAAATGCTCTGGGTTGCCAACCTCCAGGCGTGGCAGGGAGATCTCCCAGAATTTGGTATAGACGTTTCCATGATTCTCTCTTTGTTTGGTTGTTTCCCCTAGGCCAGTTCACCTAGAAGAAACAGCCAAACAAAGAGAGAATCACGGAAACGTCTATACCAAATAAGATTAAACCGTGACAGACTAACTAATGATAGTTACTTACAAATGCATTTTCAATTCAATTCAATTCAATTTATTACAGGTCTTTATGACCGAAGTCTTGACCAAATGCATTTTATAGTTTTTATATAATTTTTAAAGGAACAGTGCAATGCATGTGAAAATATTCAATGATGAGTTTCATAGTAAAATACAATTTCTGTTTGTTATAAGTTCAGAAAATTCACCAAAAAGATGAGGAAACAGCAGCGTTGGAGGGTGGCGTGAGTGCGACTGAGGATGGGATGTTTGTGGTCAGTCACGGTGCTTGCAAGACTCAAGTGGCAGAGAGGTGGGCGCCGTGGCTCCATGTCCAAAACCCCAACTCTGTCAGTAACTGCGGCTCACCTCCTTTCTTGCTGCTCTCGCCCAGTTAACCTGTGACTGGTAAATTCTCTCCCCCACCCCGCTAGTTAGCTTTACTCCCCAGGCTCACTCCGACTCTACCACCTCCCACTCCTCTACTGCTTGTGTCCAACCCCAGCTCTGCTGAATCCCACTGCCTCAAGGGGATGACCTAACAACGGGACCATCCCCCCCCCCGATTAGGGTCTGGCCCTTTTGGCCCCGGCCCCACTCTTGCCTTAGGCCTGAGGGTATTATGCCCTTGTTCCCGACTGCTGCCACAAGTGCCAAGGATCCCTGTCATCAGTATGCCCTACGGTTACACAGTTGCCTGCACGCATTCACTTCTGGGTTCATGCACCACCCACGAAAGCCAGTTAAATGGGAAACCTTCCTATTTCCCCAGTTTGTGCCCATCATAAGAACATAAGAGAAGCCAGTGTTGGATCAGGCCAATGGCCCATCCAGTCCAACACTCTGTCATACACTGTTGCCCCGCCCAACCACCAAGAATACAGTGTATCACTTGCCCCAGAGTTCCTACCTATGTTGTTGTTGTTCAGTCGCACAGTCGAGTCTGACTCTTCGCAACCCCATGGACCAGCTCCCGTCAGGCCTTCCTGCCTTCCGCCATCCTCTGAAGTTGGCTCAATTTCATGTTTGTTGCATCTTTGACACTGTCTAACCATCTCATCCTTTGCCGTCCCCGTCTTCTTTGACCTTCAATCTTTCCAAGCATCAGGGTCTTCTCCAGTGAGTGCTCCCTTCTCATTTGGTGGCCAAACTATTTGAGCTTCAGTTTCATTATCTGGCCTTCCAGGGAACAGTCAGGGTTGATTTCTTTTAGGATTGACTGATTTGATATTCTTGCAGTCCAAGGGACTCTCAAGAGTCTTCTCCAGCACCATAGTTCAAAAGAATCTATTCTTCGGCGCTCGGCCTTCCTTATAGTTCCTATACCTTGTAAGTAATAGCCACTGATGGATCTCTGCTCCGTATGCTTATCTAATTCCCTCTTGAAGCCGTCCATGCTTGTAGCCTCCACTACCTCCTGTGGCAGTGAATTCCATGTGCCCTATTGTGCAACACCCTGTGCTTTCTTTCCTATATATTACGGTATCCAGAAAATGGTTGCACGAGAGCTTTTCACAAGCAAAAACAAACATGAGAATACACTTAAGTTTAACTGAGCGTAAGTGGGTGCCCTGGTCTTTTCCTCCCGTTTCTGCTTTGACAAGAGCTCTTGCGCAAGTGGAAATTCTGCCCTAGACCCAACCCTGTATTTTTAATGCTGGTTTTATTCCAAGAGCACAGCTCAGAAACATTTGGAAGAAATGCATGAATAAAATATCATTTCAGTCCCTGCTATGATTGTTGAGAGCCACACTCATTCTGTTGTGCTGCTTAGCCATGCCCAAATATCCAGAGAGCACTGTGCAGTGGCAGTGTTTGGCCATCTCAGGTGGTGACCTTCACCTCATCTTGGGGGCATTGATTTCAACTAGCACTCCATAGTCATCTGCTACGGTATACCCATGTGACACAGACCTTGTGTATGTTGACAGCGTAAGAAATGGTCATGCCATATGCACAAACATATGTACTGAAAGCTGCCTTATACTGAATCACATCATTGGTTTGTGAAGTTCAGTACTGAACATAGCTGCTCTCCAGAGTCTCAGGCCGGTAGTCATATATTACCTTCTACCAGATCCTTTTCACTGGAAGTGCCAGGGATTGAACCTGGGACCTTCGGCATGCAGAGCAGATGCTCAGCCCCTGAGCCATGACCCCTGTTCATCAGATTTCCTTAGCAACACAAAAGGTGAGCTACACAGTAATAAGATCAGTAAACAAAAAGAACTGTGCACCAACACAATACATACAATTCAATTATTCTTACTATTGTAAGCAAATTAACACACACTGCAGTACCGTGTGCACACAACTGCAATACTGTATGCACACAAAGACTGTACCATACAGATGGATACACAAAATATCTCCCTTCTTTCTCTAAGATCTGTATGATGAAAGAATAATTTGTGTGGACTAAATGTGAACACCTAAGAGAGTTGTTCTTAATAGTGTGACATGGAACTACTGTACTCACACTTCTGTACATCCTTTGAAAAAGATATTTGTGTATTCATCTGTATGGTACAGTCATTGTGTGCATACAGTATTGCAGTGTGCATTAATTTGCTTATAATTGAATTTTATGTATAGTGCTGGTGAACTGTTCTTTTTGTTTACATCAGATATCCTTGGCAGAGCTTATATGCATGCAGGGGTCATTTCCTGCAGGAGTGCACAGGAGCGGAGCTCCGGCAGTAAAGAGCCCAGGGGGCGGGCACACGCAACAAGCCCCGCCCCCTGCTCCCAGCAGCCCTCAGTCACAGCGAGAAGCAGCCAGGTACGTTGCAGAGCTCCCCCCACCCCCCCGGTCCAAAACAGTCCAGTGGCACCTTTAAGACCAAGGGGATTAAAAACAAAAAGACCAAGTTTTATTCAGGTACAAGCTCTCCTTCCTCTGCGAGGACAGATCTGCACGTTCCCCCCCCCCCCAATAGCTAGCAATTCAAAACAGTCCAGTGGAGCCTGAGTGGTGGGTGTTGCCTTCTGACACACGTCCGGTGATTTCATGGGGTGTGGCATATGCAAATAAGTTATGCAAATAAGTTATGCTAATGAGTTATGCTAATGAGCTCCTGCACCTCTTTTTCTACAAAATGACCCCTGTATGCATGAGTCGGACATCCACTGATGGGATGGTAAAAAGAGACCATTTCATGGATTAAAGCTGCCTTTGCCTTGGTTCCCGTACCCAAAGGCTGGCTGCCAATGTTTGGGGAGGGCATGGCTGTGCTTTGCCCAGGTCCAGGGTTCTAGCCAGACTGCAAACCCATTCCCGTGATCTGGATTTCAGAAATAAATTAATAACGTTTCTTTTGTGATCCGTATGATTGTGTGTATGGATTGGGTGTGCATAGCCTGTATTACAAATGTGTCCTGGGCTCAGAGAAATGATGCTTCGGTTCTGCCTGCAGCAGGAAATGCGAAGAAAGCCTCCACTGTGCACCACAGCAAAATAAATAAATACATAAAAATAAAAACAAGACTCAATAATGAGGAATGAAGAAAAGGAAGAGGAAAATACGTTACAGGATGACACCATCATGCAAAAAAATAGCTCCTGATTTCTATTCTGAAA
>NW_015174845.1:1303079-1358581 GCF_001447785.1 Gekko japonicus | reverse complement strand
GAAATCGTGCCGACTTTGTACGAGAGGCAACATAAAAATATTGCTCTCTTATGAATGGGTGCTTATATGTCTTCACCAAGTGCTGGTTTATGAAGAGTTCCCCCCCATTAAAGTGAAATGAAACTTTCCATGGTGACTTTTCAAGGAAATAACTTTTGGGGGGTAAATGAGAAGTAACGTATGCTTGTGTCAGAACCCCACACACATACGCGCAACACAATTTTTTGCTCAAGATTGAAATAGTTTCTCTTCTGATTTAGGGATGCCGTTAACTTCATTTTCATATTTCTAATATGCCAGGCAAATAAACAAGTCACATAATTGCTCATTATCTCTCAACCTTACATTTGTGAATTGGATTAGCTGGGCTACAACTAACAGTGATTATCTCTGACAGGAGGTTATGAAATCCCTCGCGGGGAAGCTTTTTTTAAAACAAGTAGTGCTTTGCCGCATTTACAGCATAACCTGTTTCCTGGCATGGGTTCAGTGAGGACTCAGTGTGCCAGAATTACTGACAAAGAGGCTAGTTATGGGTAGTGGTTATACTGTCAGACTACGATCTAGGAGACCCAGGTTCAAATGTCTACTCTGGCAGGAAAGCTTCCTCAGTAGCCTGAGAGTCAAAGGGCTTTTCCACATACCCATTTTCCTTACTTGTGTGTTTCTGTTGCTTCGGGGGTCTGTACTGCATGTGTTTTGGTCCCTCTAGTGGTCGATTTGATATTACATCGTTTTATGTCCAGCACAAAACCTGCAGTTGAAATCTGGAGGGAGATATGCCTGACATAAACTGATGTAATATCAAATTGACCATTAAAGACACCAAAACACGAACCGGGGTGGGACTCGAAGCAATAGAAAAACATAAGGGAAAATGAGAATGCGGAAAAGCTCATATACTTTCAACCTAACCTACCTCACAGGGTTGTTACGAGGATAAAATGGAGAACAGGAGAACAATGTAAGCTGCTTTGGGTTCCCACTGTAAAGAAAAGTAGGGTATAAATGAAGTAAATAAATAGGGTTTTCGTATCAAAAACATCAAAGAACCTTGCCCCCGTCTTATAGACTTATTTATTTGGCCGACTGCCAAGAGCCTGGGTGTGATTCTGGATGCCTCCTTATCAATGGAGGCCCAGATCACAAATGTTGCAAGACTGGTGTTCCTCCAACTATGCCAGATCAGACAACCGGCCCCCTTCCTGTCTCATCCTGACCTAGCCACAGTAATCCATGCAATGGCCACCTCCAGAGTTGACTACTGTAACTCGCTCTACAGAGGGCTACCCTTGAGGCTGACCTGAAAATCACAACTGATCCAGAATGCAGCGGCCTGGGTCTTGATGGGGACCCCTTTGACAGCACATATCCAACTGGTGCTTCACCAGCTGCACTGGCTCCAGGTTGAATACCAGATCAAGTTCAAGGTTCTAGTATTAACCTTTAAGACCCTAAATGGTCTGGGGCCAACATACCTATGGAACCGCCTCTCTTGATATTCCCCCCAAAGAGCATTAAACTGTGGGGAGCAAAAGAGAACCTCCTGGTGATCACTGGCCTGAAAGTGACCTGGCTGTCCTTGACCAGAGCCACAGCCTTCTGACATCCACACCCTGCGGGACTTGGTCCAGTTCCGCAGGGCCTGTAAGACAGAGATGTTCCACCAGGCCTATGGTTGTGGACAGCAATGGTTTGTCATCAAGCCTGGCCTCCTTTTACCCCCTCCCCCGGGAAAGGGTATAAATTGGTATGTAATGCCATCTGCACAAGTTATGATTTGTACTGTATTGTTTTAAGTGTTGATTGTTTTAACCGAGTTAAGTTATGATTGATTGATTAATATATGTATTTATTGAATGTTGTGCACCACCCTGAGTCCTTCAGGGGGAGGGTGCTCTATAAATTAAATAAATAAATATTTATGTACTGCTTTTCTCCCCAGCGGGGTCTGAAAGTGGCCTACATCCTCAGTTCTCCCTTCCTCAATGTTATCCTTATAGTAGCAACCCTGTGAGGTAGGTTAGGCTGAGGGACAGTGCTTGGCTCAAGGTTGCTCAGAGAGCTTCCAGTGCAGAATAGTGATTTGAACCTGCTTCTGCCAGATCCTAGCCTGACATTCGAAACCACTGCACCACACTGGCTGTCGTATTCTCGCTCAGGCTTTTATCCGATGCATGAAGTGAATCCTTGGTCGGCAGATATGGATAGCGAGATGGAGAAATTGTAAGTGGTGGGGCTCCAAAACTGTGAAACACAAGAAGTAACAAGAAGCTACTGGGCTCAAAATTTGTTCTACAAGAAGTAACACTTTGTGAAAGGTCTCTGCGAAATTCAGAAGTACAAGATTAGCCCAGCGTCCCTTTTCCTCACATGCGACCGTGTCGTTGAGGCCTGAGCCCTTGCGATAAGAATGCTCTATTTAATGTTAAAACGCCTAAAAAGAGAAAATTATATCCCAGAAAACTGGAGGTTATTTTCTGTAAACCTGTGTAGGAAGTGTAATGGTGAAGGGGGAAGAAACTGGCATCCAAATTGTACCTTGCTTCAGCCGGCTTGGTTTAAAGCGCTGCCAACAGGGGAGGGGGTGGCTTGCCCAAGACTGCCCGCTGAGATTCTAACAGAGACCCGATTTGAAGTGGAGATTTCTCGGTTCACTGCTCAGGCTCTTCTCCAGGCCGCTCCATTTCACTTGCTTTCACCCTTCTCACGAATAAGGCTTAGCTGCAGAACTTGTCATGGAATATCTGCTCTCTTGGTACTTAAGGCTGCACCACCTTCCTTTAAGCTCAGCTGCAAGAATCTTTATATCTCAAGCTGTAATACGGGAGATGATTCTGGGGGGGGGAAGGGCTTTGCCAGACGGCGCCGTGTTGGTATCTTTTACTCTCCCCACGGCTATCTTTGCAGTCACTGTGCCGCATGCTGAAGACGGCCCTTGTTAGGAAGGCCTTTGGAGTCTGGCTCTGTGGTTTTTACAGGTCTGTATTGTTAAAATTTCATCTCTTACTGGAAAGGGCCTTTATTGACAAGTGGTTGCTTGGTATCATGATACCATATTGTCGTCTACTTCATACATCAGAACTGGCCCTGAGAGCCTGTTTTGGAAGGAAGGGTGGGACCTGAAATGTTTCAAATAAATAAATAGAACATAATAAAAAATCTCAGCCTCCTAGATGGGAGGGGATGGAATCAGGCAGGTAAACTTCATCAGAAGTGGGTCTGCTTTATATACTGGGACTTGGATGGGCTGTCTAGTCCAACCCCTTGCCTATTTCAGTCTTGACTACAGTTTGTAGGATTCCTTGGCCATGCCTGGCAACTGGTGGGAGGGGCGGAGACATGGGGGGCTGTAGCGTCATGTGCACCATGACATCCAGGGAAAACCTCGACGTGAAATCAGGTAGCTCTAGGGAGTGTCAGAAATTCTGTGGTGAAACCACAGAGTTTGGGGCGATTCCTAGAGCTACCTGCCATAGCAGGAGGCCCAGCAGCCCTAATAACGTCCCGGGCAGCTTTGATTTATTTTCACTTATGCTCCCTCTTTCTCACCGGGACTCAAGGCAGATTCCGGCCACTTCCACACTTTCATTTTTTGTCACTCGTTTTTGTCCCTGTTGCTTCAGGTCCCCCCCACCATGTGTTTTGCTCTCTCTAGTAGTCCCAGAGGGAGCAAAACACATGTGGGAAAGGGGGGGGACCCAAAGCAATGGGGAAAAACAAGTGACAAAAGTGACAGTGCGGAAGTGGCCTCTAAGTACAAGAGAACAAGTCAGTCAGTCACCTCAGTTTGCAAACCTCTTTGCAGGAGAGAGGACCGCCCCCCTGTGTGTTCTCTGAGTAATTGGTTCCATTGTTGAACAGCTGTTTCCATTACCGAGTTTTGCTTCATGTTCAATCCGAATCAACCCTCCTGTAATTTTTAAGTCCATTAGAGCGAATCCTGGCCTCCAGGACAGCAGAGAACAACAAGCCCTTGCCCTCTTCAGGTTATCTGAGGAGTGTCCGGGTTTGATTCCCCACTCCTCCACTTGCACCTGCTGATGTGACCTTGGGTCAGTCACAAGCTCTGGCACAGCTGTCCTTGAAAAAGAGCAGTTTGTGTCAGAGTTCTCTCAGCCCCACCCACCTCACAGGGTATCTGTTGTGGGGAGGGGAAGGGAAAGGGGTTTGTAAGCCGCTCTGAGACTCCAAGTGAAGGGCGGGGTATAAATCCAATCTCTTCTCTTCTTCTTCTCTTCTTCTTCTCTTCTTCCTCTGGGCTAAACACACCCTGTATTCAGTAGGATGCTTTATGGATACACACAGCTGCCCTAGAGCTAGGCCTCTGAGCTCAGTGTTGGCCTTCAGACTCTTCAGGTCAGGGTCCTTCACACAGACCCTTCAGGTAAGGGTCCTTAACATTTCTGCTTCCTGAGGTGCCAGAGATCAGGATGACTCCAGAAACACTCTACCACTGAGCGTCAGCTCTTCCCCACCCTCCCCCCCATTTTAGACGAGATTCCACCCCATTTCCCTCAGTTCTGTGAGCTTGTCAGTTTCTCATTGAAATCTTTGACAGCTGGGATAGCACTTCTGAATTTGCCTTCTGTACTCTAAGGCCTAGCTGTATCCATTATGTATACGTGCTAGGCCAGGGGTCATGGCTCAGCAGTGCCCCCCAGCAGTTAATTTCTACCAAGGGAAGCGTCAGGAGTCAAGTCCACTTAGAAACTCCAGGCTATGATGCCAGATGTGTAGGGAAGTGCTGACGTTAGTCGCCCAGGAGAGAGCTGCAGTTGGCGCATTGAAGAGAAGCTTCAAGTATAAGCGCTGGTGGTGAGACTGGATGGAAATGAAGGTCCCGAGCAGGGCCGTTGCTGCGAACGTGAAACTCTACGGATGCGACTTCCAGCAAGGTCCGTAGCCAGTGTGGTGTAGTGGTTAGAGTATCAGAACAGAATTGGAGAGACTCAGGCATTTTCCAGACTGCCTTAAAGTTCCATTTTTATTCCCCGATGGTACCGGGGTTTTTTCTTGTGTCCAGACAGCTTCGTAAACATCCCACTGCTGTCCCAGTTCTTCCCCATTTCCCCCACTCTTTCTAAAACTCATTTCTCCCATACTTTTTATTTTCATTGCAAAATTAATTCACAAGAAAGCTTCTACCTTGGAATCTGAACATATCCCTCCCCCCGCCTTGAGGATTGCCTCCCAAACCCACCCTTTCTGGGCGGGTTTGGGTGTTTTATTTTCTTATTTAATTTGCATGCCAGTGGCAAAATGTTTCAGCACTAGAAGGCGCGTGCACTGAAACAAGCGGTCATTCCCATTAGGAGTGCCGACACCAACAGCCAATCGTTGCCCTCTTTATTTCACTCAAACTCCAGAGCAAATTCTTCAGCGTCCCTGGGCACCATTTTCAAACACATTTTAGTATCATTCTTTAGTCTTTCTCAGAAAGATGGGGTAAATCTGATGGAGGATACATAGCGCAGATGGTTGGGAGGTGTTGTTGTTGTCGTTCAGTCGCACAGTCGAGTCCGACTCTTCGCGACCCCATGGACCATTGGGAGGTGTAGGGTCACATTAAAAGGTGTGCCTGCAGGGGCAGATTAACCATTAAGCAGACTAAGCACGTGTTTAGGGCACCAGGGCCAAAGGGGACACCACAAAGTTGGGGAAAGGGTGAAAAGCTTAGTTTGTACAGTATATTGTGTTATCATATGAATAAATTTTTGTATTGCTGCAACCTGCATTGTATATCTGGTCAGACAGGACAACAACTAAAATGGACTGTGGGGCACCAAGATTGGAAAGGAGGGGGCACCAAGATTGGTCAGTGTTTAGGGCACCATTGAGCCTTAATCCGCCCCTGCATGCCTGGCAAAGTGGTTCGGTTCCTTCTCACTGAAATGCTTGATATTCAGGGATCCTGCAGGAACCCCTCTAGCCAGTGACATTTTCCCCATGCCCGCCTGGCACAGCCAGAATGCTGGGAGCAGAAGCAGTAGCCACCTGGGGGACACTCATTCATCCCACGGGCATCCTTCTTATAGCCGAGTGGGGGGCTAGGCGGAGCTGGAGGGGTAGCACCAAGTCCAGAGCAGGGCATGGTTGTTGTTGTTGGTGGTGGTGGATGCCACCAGTGCTCCAGCCCCTTTCTGCCACCCATCAACCCACCCCAGAGGAAACGTTTTCCTGGACTCAGGAACAGAGGAAGCAAACCAACGCTGCTGAGACCCAGATGTGATATCACATTGTCCCTTGAGGGCTTTCTTGGGAACAGGGCAGGGGACTGGGGAGATCACTCGTTGGCAAGCTCGGGCTTCAGGAGCTCAGGGTGGATGATAGGGAGGGGACCAGTCTATAGGGAAGACTAGAGAAGCCATGACAGGTAATTGAGGTGTGGGTGCTTTTAACAGGGCTCTACTGGTAGCAGGAGCTCCTTTGCATATTAGGCCACACACCCCAAATGTAGCCAATCCTCCAAGAGCTTACAGAGCTCTTCTTACTGGGGCTACTGTAAGCTCTTGGAGGATTGGCTAAACTAGGGGTGTGTGGCCTAATATGCAAAGGAGCTCCTGCTACCAGTAGAGCAGGTTCTTTAAGTGTAGTCGTCTCCTTGAGGCGGCTGCAGTGCTTCAGTGCATGCACAAAACAAAACAAACAAAAAACGGAAAAGCAATCCTCAGATGTGAATCTGAAGGGACAAAAGACTATTGGGGAAAGACCGAGGAAGGAATGCCAATGTGAACTGATGGCACCCATAGAGCAATCCTTGGAACGGACGGAAACACGAAAGGTGGCTGCAGTCTGGTAATCACCCCAGGTTCCAATCCCCACTCTGCCATGGAGGCCTCCTGAGGGACAGTCGCTCTTTCTGAGCTGGCCCTACCTGGCAGGGCAGTGAGGGTCAAGCGAAGGAGGGAAGAATGATCATGTAAGCCACTTTGGGTTTCTATAGGGGAGAAAAGTGGACTAGAATTAACTGATGAAGTAAATAAAAAGCTTGTTGTGACAGTACCGGGGGCGGGGAGAAGGCTCTGCCTGGTGTCCTGGGAAGTCACTGGTTGGCTGTAGGGTCTTTCCATCACATTTCTGTCTCTTCCTCACCCCTAGCAGTTCAGGTCAGTGTTCTCTCTCCTCCATTTTGTCCTCACAACAACCCTGAGCCCACTCCCGGTTGGGAAATACCTGGAGATTTGGGGGGCAGAGCCTGGGGAGGATAAAACTCAGCAGGGTCTAATACCACAGAGTCCACATTTAAAGGGGAACGTATCTCTGTAGCTTGCAGGTCAGTTGCAATGTTGGGAGATCTCCAGGTCCCACCGGGTGGTTGGCAACCCTCAAAGTAGGTTAGGCTGAGGGGAAAACTGGTCCTAGGTCACACAGTGAGCTGCAAAAGGATTTGAATCTGGGTTTTAGTCTTAAGGGCCCAGTCTTTGTCCAACCACTACACCACAGCAGCTGCTGCTGTAGAGAAGGAGCTGAAACAGGCCGCAAACTTGGGCCCACTGCAGATGAGACCCTGGGGATCCGTGTTCCAATCTCCAGCTGTGGAATTGAGACTGGAGAGCTACAATGACATAGAGCTTAGGGTGGTGGACTAAGACTGGGGAGGACGCAAGTTCCAGTCTCCAGTCTACCATGAAGTTCACTGGGTGATCTGAGGCCGGTCACTCTCTCTCCTTCTGTGAGCCTAACCTCCCTTGCAGGGTTTTTGCAAGGGTAAAAGACAAACATGTTTGCCACTCTGGGATGAAGGGTGGGAGAGAAATGTACTAGAGATGTTCTAAACACAATTGGGAGGGGCTGTATCAGGGCCACAGTGCTGCCAAAAGGTGGGGAGGGAACTTAATTCCCTGGCACAGTTCTCTGCTGAGAAATGGTTTGCTTTTGCTTACAGTGTGTGTGTGTGGGGGGGAGGAGTCCTTATTGTGCCTGAATTTTCCCCCTCCTGGGGCTTAAAGGAGCGTGGGGGAGATTTCTGTCTGGAAATGTAGCATGAAGGAAAAGCTTTTCTCTAGCACTACGTTCGTAATGCAGATCGGATCTCTCCCCCGACGTCTGCTTTTGACAACTCAGTTCCACATCTAAGGATACTGAGCGTCTTATTTCTCTTTGCTCTGTGGTTGTGTCATTTAGAGAAGGCTCTGCTTCCAGACACAGCATTTGTGACTGGAACACGAAATGGGTCTGATTCAGCTCAAGTGGCCCTTGCCAAGGACTCACTCATACCTTGAATAAAACTATTGGTCTTAAAGGTGCCACTGGACTCAAACTTCGTTCTGCTGTTTCAGACCAACACGGCTACCCACCTGGATCTATCTGATTAAGTGTATCTGATGAGGTGTGCCTGCACACGAAAACTTATACCCAGAATTAAACTTTGTTCATTTTAAAGGTGCCACTGGACTCAAACTTTGTTCTGTTGCTTCAGACCAACACGGCTACCCACCCGGTCTACTTAAGTTAATGTGCACCAGAAAGTCTTCTGCTGCATTGTGACTCAACCCCCTCTCCCTGCCAAAAAAAAGTGTTGCATGGGGAATGTTGTTCCTTAGGAGCAGATGCCAGTATCCATGTAGAAGAAGAAGAGAGAAGACATTGGATTTATACCCCACCCTTCACTACCCAACGGAGTCTCCTTTCCCTTCCCCTCCCCACAACACACACCCCGTGAGGTAGATGGGGCTGAGAGAGCTCTTTCGAGAATTGCTCATGAGAGAACAACTCTGGACGAACTTGTAACTGGGCCAAGGTCACACCAGCAGCTGCATGTGGAGGAGTGGGGAATCAAACTCAGTTCTCCCAGATTAGAGTCCACGCTCCTAACCACAACACCAAACTGGCCTTGGCTGCCACCAGTTAATGCAACTTTGAAGTTGGGGGGGGGGGTTGGATGCAGGGAGTGGGAACAAGCATAGAGATTTATTTATGTACTAGGAATGTACTAGCCGCCCTGAGCCCGCTTGCGGGGAGGGCGGGGTACAAGTGTGATAAATAAATAAATATAAATAAATAAATAAGGCCCGTTGTGGAAATAAATACAACAAGCTCTAGAAAGAGGCTCTGGGTAGGTGCCCCGGCCTTGGGCACTCAGCGTCAATTTTCTGTGGCAACCTCAGTAGGGTATAATGACACTGAGTCCACTGTTTTCTCCAGGGGAACTGATCTCTGCCATCTGAAGAACAGTTGTAATTCTGAGTGATCTCCAGCCCTCATCTGGAGGTTGGCAGCAATGGTTCCTGAGGAGCTTTCCATCTCCTCCCCCCTCCCTGCAGCCTCTACCTAGGAAGAGTACAGTCTGTGTCTGCAGTGGGGACTAAAGCAGCTCACATCATTCTCCTCTCCCGCTTTTGATCTGCACAACAACCCTGGGAGGTAGGTTAGGCTGAAAGTCTTTGACTGGTCTGAAATCACCCACTCAGCTTCCACAGGAAGAACCTGGGTCTGGCAGACCCTGCTCTGAAGCACTAACTGCTACACCACACTGGCTGTGGTATTGCCTGGCATCACAACTGAACTCCAGACAACAGATCTCTCTCTCTACCCCTGGAGAAAATAACTGCTTTGGAGGGTGGACTCTATGGCATTCTATTCAGCTGAGGTCTTTCCCCTCCCCAAACTCTGGCTTCCGTAGACTCCACCACAAAATCTCCAGGAATTTCCCAACCTGGAACTGGCAACCCTAGTCAGGACTAGCCCCAATGATGTCCCCACAGAGCCCAAAGTAGGCCTCGAAAGGGCCTCCTGCCTTTGCCTTTTTACTGACAGAACCAAACTTGGTTGCCTAGCAACAGCCACTGAGGGAAAAGTTAGCCCCACAGCAGGAAGGTAAGATAATGGTTTGACAGCCGGTGGCCCACCTCAGTAGACAGCCAGCTGCAGAGGAGCCAAGAGGGAGAAGCATCTGTGAGACAGCCGTTTTGGCAGTTTATTCTGTCAGGGAATAGTGACCAGGCTGGCAAGGGGCGGGTGAGAGGAGCAGACCCAGCACCCAGCCAATGGCACACGAGTATTCTTGCGGTTGACAGGCCAATTACTGATGGAGCACACAGCACAGCTAATGGGAGAACTGGAAATGGCCAATTCTATATATAGGATTTATTTACAAAATTAGTATCTCGCCTTTCTGCCCTTGCAAGAGACCCCCTTGGCTTCCATGGTGATTCAGGAAATCCATCAACCTGGGCCTGCTTGTCATTGCCAGCTCTTCTCTCAGTCACAAAATATAACATGGCGTGTGTGGTGACTGAGGTTGGCCACGACTGGTGGTTCATGCTGTCAGTTCAACAGTGCCAGGCCACTGTGGTGTACTGTTGATTCGACAACCTACAGGTGAAATGCACCCCATGCCACAGAGAAGATCTGGGCATCCACCTAGTGAATGTATTTCTGAATTTCCCTGTACATGGAAAACTACAGTGTAAGGAAGGAGATTAAACTAGAAAACTTCTCCTTGACATCTAATCTTTTTTTGTCTGGAAACGGGAGGGTTTTTTTGTATGGAGGAATATTCAATAATGTGAGCTTCCGCCTGCCGTCTGGAACAGTCCAGTTTTACCTCCTCGGCAGCAATTGGGCCATAGTTCCAAGCTGGAAAAGCCAGTGACAGTCTGTTCTTCACCATGTAATAATACCTTTAAGCAGAGGTCATTTAAGGGGGGATCGCGGGGGATCGTAGTTCCCCCGGGTGAGGTACGGGGGGCAGGGCACATGACGAAGCCCCCCCCCGCTTCCGGCCGCCCCACTTCCGGCCCTCATTCAGCCAGGAGAAGAGGGAGGGTAAGTTGCTTCCTCCCTGCCTCTCCCCACCCCTGCCTGCCTGGGGCCAGGGAGGGCCTTCGTGGGGCTTCCTTGCACTCCCGCCGGCCTTGCAGGTCCACCGCTGGGCCCCTCATGGGGCTCGGCAGTGGAGCTGCAAGGCCGGCGGTGGCGGCCGGGACCGTTGGGGGCGGGGCGTGTGGCCTTATGACACACTTTTGGTGATGTCCGGGGGTGTGGCATATGCTAATGAGTTATGCTAATGAGTTCCCCTAGCTCTTTTTCTACGAAACGACCCCTGCCTTTAAGAATGCCCAGTTCCAGTGGAATTCAACACTGAATGACATACTTCATAGGGAAAGCAGCTGGCATAGGCAGGAGTGCTTTGGCAGCCAGCCAGTAGCAGCTCTTCCATCGTTCAGGTTCTCCATTAGGTCTCCAGTCATCAGGCATAATGGATACTTGTGGGGATGAGAGTAACCTGCCAATACCATCATACCCGGTCTTGAAAACCTCTCCGGAAAACTGCTGCAGCTAGTCTTTGACAAAGGAATTGTTGGAAGAATCCTGTTTGCTATCTAAGCTCTTAGCAATACTCATTGGGTGTTCAAAAATATTGTTTTTAATATCAGATTTATGGATTTAATAAAAAACCAAGAGAGGCTGGGACGATTCTCCTTTCCAATCAAGACCCGACTCTCCTTTCAAATGCCTAGCATAAAACTAGCGATTCCTGAGGCGGTTTCAATCAAGCCACATCTTGTGAGAGAGAAAGAGAAAGAGTTACTTTTCTCCCTTTCTCACAATACAAGAACTCGTGGGCACTCCATGAAACTGCAGAGTGGTCGGGTTAGAACGGATAAAAGGAAGTACTTCTTCACCCAAAGAGTGATTCACACATGGAATTCACTGCCACAGGAAGTGGTGGCGGCTACAAGCAGGGACGGCTTCAAAAGGGAATTAGATAGGCATATGGAGCAGAGGTCCATCAGTGGTTATTAGCCACAAGGTATAGATAGGGACTCTAGGGCAATTGATGCTCTGTCTTCTTGGTGATGGGGGGGGCAACAGTGGGAGGGCTTCTAATGTCCTGGCCCCACTGGTGGCCCTCCTGATGGCACCTGGTATTTCTGGCCACTGTGTGACACAGAGTGTTGGACTGGATGGGCCTTTGGCCTGATCCAACATTGGCATCTCTTATGTTTTTATGTTCTTATGAGAGCCAGTGAGGGGTCAAGGTTAAGAGTGGTGGACTCTAATCTGGAGAACCGGGTCTTATTCCTCATTCCTCCACGTGAACCCAGCTGGGTGACCTCTCAGAGCTCTCTCAGCCCAACCTACCTCACAGGGGAAGGGAAGGTGATTGTAAGCCGCTCTGAGACTCCTTTGGGTAGTGAAGGGTGGGGTACAAACCCATCTCCTCCTCCTCCTCCTCCTCCTCCTCCTCCTGGCAGTTAGAACATCATGAGGCCTGTCTTTCCTTTAGCCTTTGCATAGGAGTTTCAGGGAAAGGCAGACTGAAATTATTCTGTTCTCTGGACATTTTCTTCTTTGGATGTGTGTGTGCCCAGGACAGCAATCCTAAGCTGGTTGTTCAGTCAGAATCCTACTCAAGTCTAATCAATGGGCCTTGCTCCCAGGAGAGTTTCATTAGGATGGCACGGCAGGGCCATCTTTAGATAGCTTGAATTCCATCCTGAGCTGAAATACCTGTATACCATACCAGAAGGTGACAACTACACCACACCAGAAGGCATAAGAGGGCCAGTGTAGTGGTTAGAGTGTCAGACCAGGAGCTGGGAGACCCAGGTGTCATTCCCCACTCTCCCATGGAAGCTTGCTGGGTGACCTTTGGCCAGTCAAACACTGTCAGCATAACCTTCCTAATACGATTGTTGTGGAGGCAAAATGGAAGGGGAGAGAAGGATGTAGGCTGTTTCTTCCAAGGTTCTTTTTCAGTGGAGGGGCTGTGAAGCTAACCCATTGTTGTATTGTAAGGTGTGTTTTAGCAGTATGAATAGCCCTGACTAGCCTGATCTCACCAGAGCTTGGAAGCTAAGCGGGGTTAGTACTTGGGTGGGAGACCACCAAGGAAGGTGCTGCTATGCCTTGGTCCTAGGGTCGGTCACGACTTGACGGCACACTATTCTCCTCCTCCTCCTCATAATCCCCATATTGTTATCAGTGGTAAGTGGTTTATTGTTGACGTCTGGGTTCCTTCTTACAAAAATAAACTATGGAAGCAAGCTGAAATATTTGAGATAAAGCAGCTCCCCAGAAACATCTAGACCCAATTTGTGTGCTCCGTGGCCCCATTCCAATCAGCTGGGGGACAGTGCAGGGTTGCTAACATGCTCTCCTGGCCTCTCAGGAGTTACATTGAGGTACCAGTTCAGGCTGTTGATGCCTCCATATGACGGTGCTGGGGGCACTGACCGTACAAACCAGGCCCCCGAAACCAGTCCATTGTACTCTCTTGTTGTTAGATCGCGCTAACAAAGGACTCGTACAGTGATTCAGCAAGTGATTCAGCTTTATTGGAAGTAACGAGCAAGCACTGACTCAGTAAGAAACCAGAACAGAAAACAGTGGGAGCTTATGCTCCTTTTAAACATAACCGGGCTAATGTAGCCACGCCTATTTACAAATAACAACCAATGAGATTGCTAGAATAAAGACCAATGGGAGTCTTTCCCTCCTAGGGAATGGTATCGTTCTGATTGGTCGCTGGTACGAAGCGACCAATAGGAAGTTCGCTCAGAGGAGCCCTGGTCTGGCTCGAAGCTTAACAGGGGAGTCCTATGAGGTGATTCATGTAATCATTTCAATACATTACAATTCCTCCCCCCTAAGTTAAGCCATCATCCCAATTGTTTTATTATTTACAAACATGCAATCAACCTTTGTACATCAGTTATTCCAACAGTATTTACACTCATAGTCCTTCAGATAAGTCGGCATTTGCCGCGAACGCTGGGACCTGCGGAGCGGTGCAGGCACCACGGGCAGACAAGGTTGTGGGTCAGAGTGGGGTTCACTACAGCCTGGATCAGGCACAGACTCGACTGGGATTTCAGCCCCGCACTCAGGGTTCTGCCCTGACTCGGGGACAGTACCGGGCCTTTCGGTACTCACCGCCTGCTCTGGGGGTGTCCACTCGACATCAGGGGATTCAGCCGTCGGAGAGTCAGCGCTGTCCCTAGCCCAACGTCTCCTTAACTGATCTATGTGGCGCCGCCATATTCGACCGTCAGCTAACTGCACCACATACATTCGAGTACCCACAGAGTCGGATATAACCCCAGGAAGCCATAAGTGCCCGTTTGCATAATTTCGTGCGAAAACCTTGTCCCCTTTTTCAAACATGCGCACCTTCGGTTGCGCCGTGGTACGCTCGGATTGCTCTTCAGTGAGGTCTGGGTGCATTCGGTTCAAACGGGTCGTGAGTCTCCGCCCCATTAACAATTCGGCCGGACTACGGCCTGTAGCACTACAGGGGGTGGTGTGCTGCAGCAAAAGAAAGGAGCCCAGCCTCTGGCTCCAGTCCCCTTCGTCCATTTTACCCAGGGCCTCTTTGGCCGTCCTGACCATCCGTTCGGCTTGGCCATTAGATGCCGGATGGAAAGGGGCCGAAGTCATTTGGCGTATGCCATTACTCGTGAGGAAGAGCCTAAATTCCTCAGACACAAATTGAGGCCCGTTGTCACTGACGATGACGTCAGGCAACCCGTGGGTGGCAAAAAGTCGGCGGAGCGCATGGATCACAGCAAGTGATGTGGTCGATTTCATATGCACGACCTCCAGCCATTTGGACATAGCGTCCACCACAATTAGGAACATTTGCCCTTGGAGAGGGCCAGCAAAATCTATATGCAATCTGGCCCAGGGTTTACCAGATGACTCCCAGCCTTGGGGTGTAGCTTGTGGGGGATCGGGTCTGACTTGCTGGCATTTGGGACACCCTCGTACCCATTCTTCGATCTCTTTGTCCAGCCCCGGCCACCAGACATACCCTCTGGCCAACGCTTTGGTGTGTACCATACCGGGGTGACCCTCGTGCAGCGACTCTAACACTCTCGTCCTGAGTTTGTCAGGAACCACCACCCTGTTCCCCCATAATACACAGCCCTTAGAAATGGATAGTTCATTTTGACGGCTTTTGTAAGGGCCGAACTCCGGTTCAACGCTTCCAACCGGCCACCCCCTCCAAACCCAGTTTAATACTCGGGACAGCACGCTATCCTTGGCCGTGTGTGCTGCAATGTCCCTGGATGATACCGGGGGTCGAGGAAGCTCCTCAATTGCCAAGACCTCACAGGCGGGGGCAGGGTCTGCGCCAATGTCCGGCACCGGGCACCGGCTGAGGGCATCCGCATGCCCAATCGCTTTCCCAGGCCGGTGCTCTAAGTCAAAATCATAAGCCTGCAAAAATATCGCCCATCTAAGCATGCGTGGGGACATGATGTTTGGCAATTGCTTATCGGGCGCAAAAATCCCCAGTAGCGGCTTGTGGTCAGTGACCAGCAAAAATCGTCTGCCAAAAATAAAATCATGGAACTTTTTGACAGCCGCTACCAACGCCAGACCCTCCTTGTCTATCTGGGCATAGTTCCGCTCTGCCGCAGATAGTGATCTAGAATAAAAAGCGATAGGCGCTTCGCTCCCATCAGGCATCAGATGGCTTAAAACTGCGCCTACTCCAAAAGGTGAAGCGTCAGCAGCTAACACCAGGAGCTTGTGTTCATCATAATGCGTGAGTACGGCATTAGATGTCAGCAGCTCCTTGACTCCCACAAAAGCCTTTTCCTCGGCCTGCCCCCACTTCCATTTTGCCTCCTTGTGCAAAAGCGCGTGCAAAGGGGCCGCCACTGATGCCTTATGCGGTAAAAACGCATGATAAAAATTCAGGAGTCCTAAAAAGGATTGGAGCTCCTTCTTACTCACCGGCCTGGGGGCGTTTTGGATTGCAGATACCTTCTCATCCGTGGGGTGGACTCCCTCTGCGTCAATGCGAAACCCCAGGAAGTCCACACTTTCCACCCCGAGCGTGCATTTTGAGCGCTTAACTCTGAGACCGGCATTTTGAAAACGCCTGAGGACCTCTTTAACCCGGTCCAGTAGTTCCTGTTCAGACCCGCCCGCAATCAGCACGTCGTCAAAATAGGGCACTGTGCCAGGTACCCCCCTTAGTAGACGTTCCATGAGGCCCTGAAAAATCCCAGGTGCTACGTTGACCCCGAATTGCAGCCTGTTCACTTTAAAAGCCCCTTGGTGGGTTACAATTGTTTGGGCCTCGGCAGCCTCCGGGGTGACAGGCAACTGCTGGTATGCCTGGGCCAGGTCAAATTTGGCGAAAATCTTGCCACCCCCCAGGGAAGCCAAAATGTGGCTTATTACCGGGACCGGGTACGAATGTTGCTGCAGCGCCTTGTTAATCGTACATTTGTAATCGGCGCATAGTCGTATGGACCCATCTGATTTGACAGGGGTTACGATCGGGGTCTCCCATTTGCTGTATGGTACTGGCTCTAAAACCCCTTGCTCAACTAGTTTGTCAATCTCTTTTTCCACCTTATGTTTGAGAGACACAGGTACTTTCCGATACTTCAACCTAATAGGTTTGACTGACGGATCTAAGTCAAACGCAACCGGGGGGCCCTTGTACCTCCCCAACCCTTCGGCAAATACATCAGGGAACAGGTCGTACAGCATGCCCCATTTATTTTCAGACATCCTGTTAATCCCAGAAATACCAATGCCCAATGGCTCAAACCAATCTAACCCTAGCAGGTTAACCCGGTCTCCCTCTGCAATCAGGAATGACAGTTTAACACATTTCCCCTTATACTCAACAGTAACAGAGTCCCGTCCGGCCAAGGGAATTCGGTTGCCCTGGAAGTCGGACACTCTGGTTCCCGCAGGCTGGAGCCGCCGCCGGCTTCGGTTCGGGAACAACTGGCGCCAGGACGCGGCAGAAATCACCGTCACGGACGATCCTGAGTCCACCTCCATTGTACAGGGTCGGCCGTCGAGGAGTGGAGTCACGGTGATCTTGCCCTGGCTGCTGGTGCGATTTACGGCCGATGCGCTCGACAAGGTCGCCGTCAACTGGCAGCTTGCTTCCGATGCTGAGGAACGGGTCTTGCCTTGGGTGCTGACTGGAGTGCCCCTCTGCGCTGACCGGTTGTTAGTTGAGGGATCCTTCTTCGCTGATCTGCAGACTCTGGCCAGATGACCACGCCGCCCACACGCTCTGCAGTCGACATCACGAGCCCAACAGGAGTCGCGCTGGTGCTTCCCGCCACAACCGGAGCAAGGCTTGACGTTGGTAGTCTTCGCTGGGGTCCGCTTGCCTCGAACCGCGTTGACGTCATCATCCGCGTCTTCGCCCTCGCTGTCTCGTTGAGCGTGTATACTGGGCTCTGCCACCCGCTGGCGGACCTCCTTCGTGGACTTCTCCGCTGCTTCCGCGGCCACGGCCTCTTCGTAGGCCACTGCCCAGGTCAGGGTGGTGCGGGCGAACAGCCTCTGTTGCAGCCTTTCATCTTTGAGACCGCAGACGAGACGGTCTCTGAGGGCTTCCTCCACGTTGTGGAAATTACATGGCCGTGCGGCTTTGCGAAGGGCCGCCACGAAATCTGCGATGGTCTCGCCTCCGGCCTGGTTCCGCTTGTAAAAAGCGTGCCGGCAGGCGATCTCCGACGGTTGTGGAGAATAGTGAGCCTTAAGCTTCTCCGTGATGTCAGCGTAGGTGACAGTCTTTATATCAGTTGGGGCCACCAACGACCTGGCTATGTCGAAGGTCCCCTTCCCGCAGGAACTCAGGAGGCATGCTCGTTTCTTCGCCTCATCGGTGATGTCGTGGGTCTCCAGATGGAACTCGAACCTGGACAGGTAGGAGTCCCAGTCTTCTGAGGAGGGTTCGAAGCACTCGAACTTCTGGCTTCCAGCCATCGGGGGAGACTTGGGCACCGGAGCTGGTGGCGCCTCCGCCGGATCGGCTGCTGTGCTCTGCCCGCTTTCTTCCGAGTCCGAAGTGTGGATGTCCGCAGGGCTGCCTACCTGCTCTAACATCCCATCCTCGTCGCCAATTGTTAGATCGCGCTAACAAAGAACTCGTACAGTGATTCAGCAAGTGATTCAGCTTTATTGGAAGTAACGAGCAAGCACTGACTCAGTAAGAAACCAGAACAGAAAACAGTGGGAGCTTATGCTCCTTTTAAACATAACCGGGCTAATGTAGCCACGCCTATTTACAAATAACAACCAATGAGATTGCTAGAATAAAGACCAATGGGAGTCTTTCCCTCCTAGGGAATGGTATCGTTCTGATTGGTCGCTGGTACGAAGCGACCAATAGGAAGTTCGCTCAGAGGAGCCCTGGTCTGGCTCGAAGCTTAACAGGGGAGTCCTATGAGGTGATTCATGTAATCATTTCAATACATTACACTTGTGCCATTATACTATTTATACCAAGAACACAAACTTCATTTCTGTGGTCTGTCACAATTTATTTTTCCATTACGTTACAAAAGGTCTGGAACTCTCCCTGAATGCGTTGCGACGCATTCAAAATTGCAGTCTTGTCTCCAGAAGACAGATAGTGGAAAGTACCTTGGCATTATAAAATTGTTCTGTTCATTCATCCTATTATTAAAGAACGTTTGGCCTTTGATGGGCGCAGATATTTGAATGGGTTTTTTTTTCCTAATCAGCTTTATTTTTCTGTAGTGCAAGGGAAACTTGGCATTTCAGCCTGCTAGCTTGTTCCGTTGCAAAGGACAGTGTTTGAAAAATACAAAGCACCATACTCGTTCTCGACGATTCCAATTTTAGTATATGTGCTGCTAAATTTGTAGGGTGGCCCTGCAGGATCTGAACTAAAAGGGAGGAAAACCCCTGTAGTGACATCTTGGTAATAAGCAGGTATGTTTAGTCATTATGGCCAGGAATCAAAGCTATACAATCAGTGAAAAGCTAATGAAGTTCATGACAGTGGCAGGCTGGAGAGAGGCTATTAAAGAAAATTGTGTTTAGGGTTGGAGTACAAAGATATTCAGAACACACTGAGCTCTGATTGAGGAGCACCAGGAATGTCTCGTTGGGATTATTTATTTATTTATTTATTTATATTTGAATTTCTACCCCACCCTACCCCGAAGGCTCAGGGCGGCTTACAGGGCACTAAGTGCCAGATTAAAACAATACAATGATTAAAACAATAAATTACAATAAAATAAACAATTTACAGTACATTAGAAGCATAATGATTATGATCATTGGAAAGTTTCCTCATTGATTGTTAATTCAGTGGTGGTCAGACATGTCCAGGGGCAGATTGGCCGTTATTAGTGTTGCCAGCTTTGGGTTGGGAAATGCCTGGAGATTTGGTGGGTGGGGTCTGGGGGCGGGGTTTGGAGAGGGGAGGGACTTCAGTGGGGTATAATGCCATAGAGTCCATCCTCCAGAGTTGCCATTTTCTCCAGGGGTTCTGGTCTCTGTTGCCTAGTGATCAGTTGTAATCCTAGGAGATCTGCAGCCATTACCTGGAGGCTGGCAACCCTAGCCATCAGGGCTTCTAGTGGGCTGATGGCCTGACCTCCCCAAACACCTATGCCAAGGCATGTGCAGTATGGGGCTGGCTGGACAGGCAGGCTAACTCTTTCTCCCTCCCTCCTTGGGGTGTGTGTGTGTGTGGGTGTTCTAGGGCCATTTTTCCTCCCAGGCCTCCCTGTCCATATCAGTATATTCCACAGTCAGTTTATTCACTGAAGCAGAGAAGAAGAATATAAATGGGCCACTGTACTCAAGGGTCCTTGTCAATCCAGCAGCTATGCTGGAGCAGGACCTTTTTGGTATCGGCACCTTGATTCTAGAATGCCTTCCCCTGTGAGTTCCACCGGACCTCTCTTGGAAGCAGGCCAAGGCCTTTTAGTTTCAAGAGGCTTTTCAAAGGCAGTCCTTTTTATGTTGAGTGAACAGCACAGACGTGCATGAACTCATACTCATGAAGCTGCCTTTTATTGAATCAGACAATTGATCTATCAAAGGCAATATTGTTTACTCAGATTGGCAGCGGCTTCCCAGGGTCTCAGGCAGAGATTGAAACTGGGACTTTCTGCATGCAAAGCAGATACTCTGCCACTCAGCTACGGCCCCCTCGTCTTCTGTGTTTCACTAGAAACAACCTAGAAGATCGAGGGCAAGCCTTGAAATGTGCAAAGAATATAGGTAAAAGGTAAAGGTTCCCTTGCTCGAAAACCAGTCAAATCCGACTCTAGGGTTGCGGTGCTCATCTCCGTTTCAAAGCCGAAGAGCCAGCGCTGTCCGAAGACGTTTCCGTGGTCATGTGGCCGGCATGACTAAACACCAAGGCGCATGGAACGCTGTTACCTTCCCACCGAAGTGGTCCCTATTTATCTACTTGCAATTTCTTGCTTTCGAACTGCTAGATTGGCAGGAGCTGGAACTAGAGACAGGAGCTCACCCTGTCTTGCGGCACCCGGGTCTTGAACCGCTGAACTACTGACCTTCCACAGCCTGCAGTTCAGCGTCTTAACCACTTGAGCCACCGCAGCTCCATGCAAAGAATATAACCAAAGGCTTATCTGTTTCTAGCATTAGGGTTTTTCTGTGCATTCGGAGCATGTGCAATGATCGCATTTCAGAGGGGAGCAAGAGTATAGCAAGCTTCACCACAAATCATGTGCCATCATCCAAAGGTCTCTTTAGAGCCTACCCATGTACAAATATATGCACTTAACAAAATCCAGACTCCTGTGGTACATGTGTAGGCTCCATACAAACCTCTGAAGGAAGCCAGAATCCTGATTCCCCCTCTGCATACATTCACTGAACTTGAACACATGAAGCTGCCCTATACTGAATCAGACCCTTGGTCCATCAAGGTCAGTATTGTCTACTCAGACTGGCAGCAGCTCTCCAGGGTCTCAGGCGGGGGTCTTTCACATCACCTACTGCCTGGTACTTTAACTGGAGATGCCAGTAGAAAAGAGTAAGAGTCCAGTAGCACCTTAAAGGCTCCGGTCACACGAGAGGTTTTGGCCTGGGAGAAGGACGGATCGGGGGCGGAGCAAACGGGCACGAGCACACCGCAACATCTGGGAATCGGCGTGCACCCGTCCCCAATCAAGCCGAAAATGCGCATGGAAAAATAACCACCCCCAGAGGAGGACTTACTGGATAAGCCGCAGCAAGCATGGCCGTCAGATCGCCAGCGCGCTCGTCTTCTGGAGCAACCCAGACTCCCGGACGAACTGCGCTTGCTCACACATGCACAGTTCGGCAGCCTCTCTCCCCCTTCTGTAGCTTCCCCCCGGCATCTGATCGTGCTGGGGAGGAACTGCGCGGCGGCTCAGGGCATCTCTGTGATCCCGCCGCCGTGTGTTCCTTTTGGTGCGGCTTTAAAAAGCCGCACTTTGCCTGTTCTTTTTCCCCACGTGTGGCAGGGGCTAAAGACTAACAAAATTTGTGGTCGGGTATGAGCTTTTGTTTATATTTATTTATTTATTATTTCAGTTTATATCCTGCCCTTCCCACGAATGGGCTCAGGGCGGCTCACAACAATAAATACAAACAATCGTACAATTTTATTGTATCAATTTAGACTAGTTTAAAATATTTAAAGTATTTAAAATATTTAAAGTGGGCAGTGCAATGCGTTTAATTCCAGTTTCTGTAGCCGGGAAAATAATTTTGTGAGTCACTGCTCACTTCTTCAGATAAGTGAGATGCCGGGAATTGAACCTGGGACCTTCTGCATGCCAATCTTTGAAAATGTGAAAGAAACTCTTGATTTTGGGCCTAGCTTGAGATGAAAGAGACTAAAGCAGTTTCTTCTCCATTCCCAGTGCTGTAAAACTTGCTATAAAGCTAATGGCGGCCGGAAGATGAAGACAAACACAACTATTTAATATTGGTTTTAATATCAAATGTCTTGCTAGATTTATTGGTTTTAGCAGCCTGTTTCATTATTGTAAGCCCAACTTGTGGGCCTCTTGGATGCTGTGGTGTGGTAAGATAGAGATAAAATAGAGATAAAATCTTATTTTGTGGCATGAAAACTCTTCCACTGAAGGAATCTAATGGAGAGGTTCAGAGCTTGTGCTTGCGCAGTCATAGACTTACCCGATAGTTTCGGTAACTGACCACCTCTGAACCTGTAACAGTAGTGTTCTCTCGTACAAGACTGTCATACTTAGAGTTTCTTGGCACATTCTGGGAAACCAAGCTTTTGCGGACTGCCTTACTTTATGTTGTATGGGGAGGTGAGAGGGGTTTTTTTTAATGTCCTCTCCCCCACTAAACCCAGCAAAAATAGATTGTTTTGCTAGTTTTGCATTAAATCCAGCGCAAGGATCATGCAAGAGGCAGGGTGAGGTGAGTCCATTCCTTTCCCCCTTCCTATCGCAGCCTCCTGACCCATGTGGCTATTATACCATGTGAGTCCTGTGACCCCAGTAATAAACTTTTCTTGGGTCAGAAATGACTGCTGCGGGGGGGGGGGGAGACAGTGGCGCACATGCATGTTTATCAGTGCCTTTGGCTGATGGATCACTGGATACTTAGTTGCTGTAGTTTTTCCGGGTTGTGTGGCCATGGATCCTTTTGCAACCAAAGGCATTTTACATAGAATATTCAAAGATGCAGTGCCCTCTTCGTGACATATGATCACCATGTAACTTGAAGTGATACTCTCCATGAAAAACTTTACCGTTTGATTCATATGCACGCATAATTAGATAGTATGCCATGCTGTAAATGTCGGGCCAAATTGCTATATGATGACAAATGGCCCGATCTATTATAACTCTGGGGGCAGTGCCAGCATGCAGAGAACTCATCTCGGACTCTTTAGTGATCCTTGATACTAAGTACAGCTTAGGAACACACTAGAGCAGGGGGCCCCAGTCTTCTTGAACCTGTGGGCACCTTTGGAATTCTCACACAGCATGGTGGGTGCCGCCACAAAATGGATGCCACAAACAGCTGCCGCAGAAGGCGAAAATCAGCCATAAAATCAACTGCCACAGCTTACTTTCAGTCACACAGTGAAGATCCTTGTACTGTGGTAGAGTTGCCAGGACCTTCCTTGCCAGGGGCAGGGGAATTGGGGGGGGGGCATTCCTGGAGGAGGCAGGCATATCCCCAATGCAGTGACATCACTCAGAAATGACATCATCACACTGGGGACCGGCACTCTGCACACCTGAACTCCAAGCAGCAAATTCACCGTTGGAGTTCAAGCTCTCTACCCACCCACCCCATGCTTCATACAAACAGTATTTAAAGGGACCCTTTGGATGCTGTTTGCAACAAGCAGGGACCGTGCAGGCCTGAACGCCAAGCAGTGAATTCACCACTGGAGTTTGGGCGCCTCCCCTACTTAGAAGGGCACTCAAGATTGGTACCTTCAATACATCTCCAGCAATCCCTCTTTCTGCTAGCCCAGTCCTGCTGTATACCACCTAGGTTATGGTGAGTCTTTCAAAGGCATCCCCATGAGCCTTTGGGAAACATGCAACTTAATTAGCATGCTTCCCAAAGGCTCATGGGGATGCCTTTGAAAGACTCACCATGACCTAGGTGGTATACAGCAGGACTGGGCTAGCAGAAAGGGGGATGATTGGAAATGTGCTGAAAGTACCACTCTTGAGTGCCCTTTTAAGCCACTGGTAGTTGCTCTACGGAGCTGCGGTGGCTCAAGTGGTTAAGACACTGAACTGCAGGCTGTGGAAGGTCGGTAGTTCAGCAGTTCAAGACCCGGGTGCTGCATGACAGAGTGGAAATTGCAAGTAGATAAATAGGCACCACTTCAGTCGGAAGGTAACAGCGTTCTGTGCACCTTGGTGTTTAGTCATGCCGGCCACATGACCACGGAAACGTCTTCGGACAGCGCTGGCTCTTCAGCTTTGAAACGCCAACCCTAGAGTTCGACTGGCTTTCGAGCAAGGGAACCTTTACCTTTAGTTGCTCTTAGGGGTGGAGCTTCCCCCTCACTGGCCAGTGGTGGGCCCACAAAATCAAGGGATCCCTGCCCTCACCTAGGGACTGGCATCCCTAGCAGCAGCTGCCAAAATAATGCTTTTAACAATATTCACAGCCAATGAGCTCTTGAATGACCAGTCCGAATCTTTGCTGGGCAACAATCCCACCTGTCCCTGGCCCGCCCACTTTCTAAAAACGCTTGGTGGGCCCCAGAAAAGGTGTCAGCCGGCACAATGTTGGGGACCCCTGCACTAGGGCATTGGGAGAATGGCAGGATTGTGCATGCCTGGCACATCCCCATATTGCCCATCTTCTCTGTTGTGTTCTGAAGCCAAACATTGTCTTTTAAAACAAACAACCCCCCCCCCCAATGTTTACGGTTTTATTAGAGGCACTGCTGTACGCAATGCCAGCCGATTGTTACCTGGCAGGAACTGGCCCAGTTATAAGGGTGCTGTGTGTTTTCATCATGCTTGCCGAGCAGGATTTACAAGAAGCACGTCCTGATTAGCAGGTACTTATTGTATTGTGTACTAATTAATTATGCAGAATACAAATCAGATTTCCTGTGCTGGGAACAGCTAGCTATTAGCTATATTGCAAGTGATAAGAGGAGCAAGTCTGGCTGTTAAATATAAATGATAGCCGACTGTGCAAATGCTGTATCTTCTTAGGCCCAGCTTTCACTGAAGTGCTAATCCTGTGTCTGGGCTGCACAGGTGAGAGCCATTGTGATTTGATGGTTAAGGTGCTGGAACAGGAACTGGGAGAGCTGTGTTCAAATGCTGGGAAGGTCACTGAATCCTCTTGAACCATCCACCCACTCCCAGCCTAATTACCTCCCACACAGGGCTTTTTTTGTAGAAAAAGCCCAGCAGGAACTCATTAGCATATTAGGCCACACACCCCATGTTACCAGAAGTGTGGTCATCCAGCCACACCCACCTTTTGCTTCTTATTCTGTTTACCTTGTTTGTTGTCAAAACCCAGGGCTTGTTTGTAGCAGGAACTCCTTTGCATGTTAGGCCACACACCCCTAATGTAACCAATCCTAATGAGTTCCTGCTGTTGGGTGTGGCCTATTATGCTGATGAGTTCCTGCTGGGTGTGGCCAACTCAGGAGCCAGCCAGAACTCCATTCCTGTCCAAAAATAGCCCTGCCTCCCAGGCTTGTTGGGATTATAAAACAAGGGAGAACTACATATATTGCTCTGAGCTTCTATGGAGCAGAGGTCCATCAGTGGCTATTAGCCACAAGGTATAAGTAGGAACTCTCGGTCTGGGGCAAGTGATGCTCTGTATTCTTGGTGCTTGGGGGGGCAACCGTGGGAGGGCTTCTAGTGTCCTGGCCCCACTGGTGGACCTCCTGATGGCACCTGGTATTTTTGGCTACTGTGTGACAGTGTTGAACTGGATGGGCCATTGGCCTGATCCAACACTGGCTTCTCTTATCTTTGTCAAGCTGAGTTTCGTTTCTTTGCATTTCACTTCACTGCTTGGCGAGGGAATTCCTGAGGGGAGTGTATGGGGTACTGAGCATGAATGCTTGTAGTTGTTGTTGTTCAGTCGCACAGTTGAGTCCGACTCTTCGCGACCCCATGGACGAGATCACGACAGGCCTTCCTGTCTACCGCCGTCCTCTTGTAGTAGCCATAACTATTTTCCTTAAGCTGTGCCCCAACGCCAGTTCCCATGAGAGCTGACCTTGGAGACTCTTCTGCCATGGTAGAATAGATAAGGTGCCGTATATCTGTCAGGGTTGCCATAGTTACCTAGGGGCTGGATGATGACGTATGCATGAGACGTGGGGTGTTAATTGTTCTACCTGTATCTGGGGATTTTTTGCGCATTTTCTCAGTTCTGACAAAGAGCATGTTTCCAAAAGTAAGCATATCTCAATAAACTATCACTGCTTAAGTGTGTTGTGGAGAGTGCCTTAACTGGGAGACCTGACAGTGTTCTTATGGAGGAAGGGCAGGATAGATAGAGAATGTAGGGGCCTATATCATATAATTGGTGGTGGTGGTGGTGGAAAGTCCGGTCCTGTCGCAGCTGACTTATGGCAACCTCAGGGGTCATTTCCTGCAGGAGCGCACAGAATCGGAGCTCCGGCAGTAAAGAGCCCAGGGGGTGGGCACATGCAACAAGCCCCACCCCCTGCTCCCAGCAGCCCTCAGTCAGAGCAAGAAGCAGCCAAGTAAGTTGCAGAGCCCCCCGTCCCCCGCCAAAACAGTCCAGGGGCACCTTTAAGACCACGTTTTATTCAGGTACAAGCTCTCCCTCCTCTGCGAGGACAGATCGGTACGTTCCCCCCCCCAATAGCTAGCAATCCAAAACAGTCCAGTGGAGCCTGAGGGGTGGGTGTTGCCTTCTGACACACTTCCAGTGATGCCAGAGGGTGTGGCACATGCAAATAAGTTATGCTAATGAGTTATGCTAATGAGCTCCTGCACCTCTCTTTCTACAAAATGACCCCTGGGCAACCTCATAATGTTTTCAAGACAAGAGACGTTCAGAGGTGGTTTGCCATTGCCTACCTCTGCATAGCAACCTGGACTGCCTTGGTGGTCTCCCATCCAAGTACTAACCAGAGCGGACCCTGCTTAGCTTCTGAGATCTGATGAGATTGGGCTAGCCTGGGCCATCCAGGTCAGGGGGACATAATATCTGTATGAAAGTATTCCCTCCGCGTAGAAAACTGGAATTCGGGGGAGAAGCATTCTAGCCCAGTCTTCCTTGCATTTAAGCTATGTGGGTGTGGTTTTTTAAAAAAATAATAATAATAGAGGAATTCTTTCTTATGAGATGCTTCCTGCAGTCTGAGGCAATACAGCTGAGACACACAGTTACCAGCTCAGTAAGAGTTAGGCTGTAGGCTCACAATCAGTGTTCCCTCTAAGCTGAGTTGGTGTGAGCTAGCTCACAGTTTTTTAGCCTCTGGCTCACACATTTTTGTCTTAGCCCAGGAAGGATGGCTCCAGAGCAAATTGATTCATGCAGTAGCCAAGTCGCTTGCTTACAACTTCAATGCCAGTAACTCACAAAGTTGAATTTTGGGTCACAAGACTACAGCTTAGAGGGAACATTGCTCACAATTGCAGTAGAGGCTCAGATTTGCTAAAGCATGCAAAATGTTTTGTGGACACGCTTTAGGAAAGATCCCGGTGGTCAGCCGTGTTGGTCTGAAGCAGTAGAACAGTGGCACCTTTAAGACCAACAAAGGGTTTACTCAAGGTATGAACTTTTGTGTGCAAGGCACACTTTTTCAAATACATTGGAATGGTAGGTGAGGTTCGGACTTATAGACGGGGACCTAACCTACACATGTATTACTTATTTATTATTTTCGATTTATAACCCACCTTTCCTGCACAGGCAAGCTCAAGGCGGCGAGGACTGAGTGAGGACAGTTAGTTAGCATATGTAATGAGATAAGAAACCAATATCCCTGTTGAGTCCTGGGGAGGTTTCAAGTGTTGTAATAACTTGTAATTCAGCAGTTTCCCTTCCCAATCTGTTCCTCAAGTTCCTTTGTAATAAAACAGCTTGAGGGTGACATCAAAGTAGCACAATTTACTGCAATTTAAAGCAAAGTCTGCACAATTTACTGATTGAGCTAACCAGGCTCAGTTGGCAGAGGCAGGAGATTCTTAATTGGAGGGTAGTCGGTTATGACCCTGCACTGGGTGCCAAAGGAGAGGACACAATTGCATACACAAAAGGACACAATTGCATACTGTGAAGCAAACCGCCGGTTTCCCACTTGATGGGTGGGAATGTTTCACCCTAACCAAATTACCAACAGTACTGATTATAGTTATAAGTTAGGTTGGAAGGAAGGGCAGGGTCTGTTCAGCTGAGGTAGTCACCTTATGAAGTTCTGTAACAGTGTCCTGCAGGCCTCAAGGGATTCTCTCTTCTACAGACAGAGTAGTTTTCAATAGACCTACATTTCCTAGTAAGTTATAGGATTGGAATGAGAACATATGGAGGGAAAACAGAGACCAATCCCTGTGCGGGAGGCAGAATTCTTAACAGAGAACATAAAAGGCCCTGCACAGAGAAGGAGGGTTGCCAACCTCCAGGTGGGGGCTGGAGATCTCCTGCTATTACAACTGATCTCCAGGTGACCTAAATCAGTTCACCTGGATAAAATGGCTGCTTTGAAAGTTGGACTCTATGGCATTTTGCCCCAGCTCCCTCCCTCCTGAGGCTCCACCCCCCAAATCTCCAGGTATTTCCCCACCCAGAGCTGGCAACCCTGTCCCTCACCCCAGAGCGGGGTGTGTCTGACGTGCTGGGATCAGGTAGGGCAACAGAGTAGGGACAAAGTCAGGTAGTCACATCAGGGAACTTTGTGGATTTCTGGCTGACTTCTTTATTTTTTTTGCCCTGTATTAATTTTGCCCCATTTTGGCCTCACACAAAGCATTTGCTGCGCGAAAGGCACGGATACTGGGCGGATTTTCGGGGCGCGACCACACTGCAACATCTGGCAAGCGTAGCACACCCATGGCCAACCCATGGCGTGCCACCGAAGATGCACAGTTAAAAAGTACCTGCAAAGATTGCCATGGGCTGCAGACGGACTCGTTCAGTGTGATCACGCCAGCGCGCGCCTGTTCCCTCCGGCTGTCCTTTTTGCAGCGCTCGCCAAAGGATAAAACCCTGTGCGCCGCCGTCACATCTGATCGCATCATGGCGGATCAGAATGCGATGACGCAAATAGCCACGCCTCCTCTCCGCGTTTTCCGGCACGTGTAGCCAGGACCTTTGTAGCTTTTTCTCCAATTACTGGTAGGGTTGCCAGCCTCCAGGTGGGGCCTGGTGATCTCCAGCTTTTACAACTCCTCTCCAGCTGACAGAGATCAGCTCAGCTGGAGAAAAGGGCTGCTTTGAAAGGGGGACTCTATGGCATGGTACCATGCTGAGGCCCCTCCCCAAACCCTGCCCTCTCCTGGATCCACCCCCAAAGTCTCCAGGTATTTTCCAAACCAGACCTGGCGATCCTAATTACTGGTTATAGTATTTATTTAAAGAACCTTTTCTTTTTCACTCTGCATGAATTCTTCATGCTGCAAGTTTGGCTATATATCAGGGCACACTCTGACTAAAAAGGGAGTTGTTTCAGGACGGAGAGAAAGAGCACTGGGCCCTCTCTAGTAAAGCCCTAAAACCAGAGTGGTAGCAGTTAAGTTAAGGCCCTTGCCTGCTCCAGACCTGAAGGGAGCGAGGGGAAAGGTGTGTGTGCGTCTGTGTGTAAAGGGAGAGCCCATGTCTGTATGGAAAGGGAGAGCCTACCTGTGCCAAACTTACATACCAGGCCCAGTCAATGACAAATGGGCAAACCCATTTATTTGAGTATGTGTTACTTTAAAAAACAACACCACCAAGGTGCTGACACTGAGGGATTGTATGGGGACTTATTAGGTTGCTGCTGCTTTTGTTTGAATTGTATTGATATAACTGTATCTTGTAAGCTACGTGTGAAGGCTCTTTGGGAAAAAAAACGAAGCGGGCTAGGAGATAAGAGAGGAGGCATGTCCCCATTTCAGTCCAAACCTTCCTCAAGAAACCCACCCAGTTGTTATAGTGGAAACAGGAGGAGACTCGACATATATGCCAAAGGCTAAGAGTACCGCTCGGTGTTGGCGCTGCCCACCTGTCTATTATCACGCTACCAGTTCCTGTTGCTTGTATGCCTACCTGTTGCTCTTGTGTTAAGCTCTCAATCTGCTTCAGCTGTGTGTTAATCGTGGCCTGTAGTATCTTCTCCCGGTTTAACTCCCATTGTGTGCTGTTGGGTTTTTGTTTCTTTTCTTTTTTGGCATTTTGCAGCTGCTGTTCCACCTCTGCCTGGTGGCTGTGCTCAGTTCATGGCCTACAGATTCCGCTTCTCAATCTAGTTTGAATCAAACTGCCCTAGGGTTGTCAGGTCGACTTACCTGCCAGCAGGAGACCGGAAATGATGTTGGGCATTTTCAGGCCTACTTCTGGTTGGGGGTGACACTCTGGTTTTTGGGCAAAACTCTATGGTAAATTCAGCTTCACACCATAGAATTTTGCCCCAAAACCAGAGCGTCACCTCCAACCAGAAGTAGGCCTGAAACTGGAAGTAGACCCGAAAAGGTCAGTTGGAGGCGGGATTTTTCCCTGCCGGCCAGCAAGGGTCTGCAAAAGGGGTTCCTCTGCTCCCACGGGATGGGATTGAGGCAACCCTAAACTGCCCTCGCTGTTTCTTTGAAACAATAGCTGATTATGCTTCAGCACTTTCCCCTTGATGCTACCCTGGGGCTGGGGTCACCAACCTTTTTTTGAACCTGTGGGCACCTTTGGAATTCTGACACAAGGTGTTGGGTGCAGTCACAAAACAGGTGCCACAACAGGCAGATCCAGCCACACAACAGCTGCCCAAAGAGGCAGAGCCAGCCACAAAATGTCAGACAGTGAGGTCATACAAAACTCTAATAATAACTCTTCAGCATTTCAGGCAGAAGTTCTGTCTAACAGGATGCCTTTTTAAACTAACATACTGTTCAAAAATATTTTCTGGCATGCACTGTCAGTCACACAGTGAAGATCCTGGTGCTTTGGTGACAGGTGCCGCTGAAGCAACTTTTAAAAATCTACACAAGTCAATCAGATCTCCAGTGGCCAGTCAGAAGCCCTGCTGGGCAAAAGTCCTGCCTTGCCCCACCTACTTTCTAAAAGCACTTGGTGGGTACTAGGAAAGGTGGTTTGTCAGTGCCATGGGCACCATGTTGGAGACCCCTGCCCTAGGGGTAGGACCACCCCAGTGTGAAAGATAATCTAGCCATTGCTTACTTGCTCAGACTCTCTGTGTGCGTATACAGAAAAAAATGATCAAAAGGCAAAAGGATCAGTGAACATAAAACCAATCCTCACAGTGTACTTTTAGGATTTCCAAGCTGCTGTCTCAAAAGTTCTTCTCAATCTCCTGCTTGGTTTATGACACACTCTCAGTGAGATTAAGGAGACAGTTCCAGATGGTTTGTAGCTGTCCACCATACACATGTTTATGGGGCGTGTTCATTAGGGTTGCCAACCCCCCCCCCCGGTTTGCCAGGGGTCCTCCGTTTGGGGGGGGGGTGCTACCTGCCCCAGGCCAGATGGCCGGCGGGGGAAGCCCCACCCCCAACACCCACAGCCACCCCTCTCTCTCCCTTTAAGTGTGTGGAACCCGCGTTTCCTCCCAAGCCTGATCTCCACTTGAGATCAGGCTTGCAGGGAAATGCCAGCTTCGTGCTCTTAAAAGGGAAACGCGGCTGCTCTTAAAGGGGAAACGCTGGCTCCTGCATTTAAAAGGGAAACGTCGGCTCCTTTAAGTGCAGGGAACTGCTGTTTCTGGAGATCCGGTGGGCAGGCGGGTGGGGGGCGGCGGCAGACATCCCCAATGTGACGTCATCATGTTGGGGATGCCCCGCCCCCTCCAGGAAGAATGCCCCCAAAGTGGAAGATGGACTTGGCAACCCTAGTGTTCATGTAGCTTATGTTTTCCCCCAGGGTGCATTGGTGTTTTTTGCCATCACCAGTGAGGAATTATATTGTCTGAAGCTGTTGGTTTTAATTATGGAGTGTGTTGTATACTGAACACCTCTGGAAAACGAATTCTAAAAGAGTACCCATGTTAGTCCGCTGCAGCCAAACCTTCCCCAAACCCACCAGCACGGGCACTGGCCTATGAAAGTTTGACTCAATACATCTGTTATTCTTTAAGGTGCCACTAAACTCTTCATCATTGCAGAAACCTCCTTTTACCCGGTTCTCTTGGATACTGCATAAATCAGTGGGTGCTGGAGGGAAACGAGTTGTCCAAGAATCAGACTTCATTCCGGGTGTGATTGGCTCTCCTGATGTTGTCTTTAATGTGTAAAAAGCAGCCATCGTGTTCTCACAACTTGGATCATGGCATTAGGGATAAGGCAGTGAATCCCAATTTGGTGCCTCTGGGCACAGTAATGGTCACCATTTTTTTCCTGGTGCCAACTTGCTTCTTTCCCAAAGCAGAGAGCCAGCGTTGGCTTTCCTTCTACCTTGCTGAAGCAGATGGTGGCTCAGAAGACCCCAAGCCTTTGGGTTTGCAGAGAGCTTCTAGTCACATAAGAACATAAGAACATAAGAGACGCCAATGTTGGATCAGGCCAAAGGCCCATCCAGTCCAACACTCTGTGTCACACAGTGGCCAGAAATCCCAGGTGCCATCAGGAGGTCCACCAGTGGGGCAAGCTCCCCATCATAGGATGATTCTTGGACCTCCAAGCATTTGCAGTTGCTCCCCTGCCAGCTGTTTGGTGATTGGTCCTGCTTCTCATGGAAGTAATTTTGTGGTGGTGCACACTACCCAGTCTCAACATTCCAAAAATTATCACATGTTTAACAGTGGGAGCATTGCCTTCTAATCCCTATTTCTTGCACTCATTCCCAACAGAATTTGCCATGGAGCTGCTAAACTTCAGTTTGGGAGGGGGCCATGGCTCAGTGGTAGAGCATCTTCTTGGCATGCAGAAGGTCCCAGGTTCAATCCCAGTATCTCGGTTTGAATGACCAGGTAGTAGGTGATTTGATATCTTCCTGAGACCTCGGAAACCTGCTGCCAGTCTGAGTAGACCATACTGACCTTGATGGACCAAATGCTCAATTTCAGTTTAGGGCCAATTCATGTGTTCATGTGGGTATCCAGCAGCACAGTCCCAATACAAATGCTTAAGCACCTTCCCTCAAGCTGCTTTTTCATGTTAAAGACAACATTGGGAGATAGTATCATGAACCTTCCATGTCCACCCACAAAGTGCTTATTTTGTTGCGGGAGGGGGGGAATGATGGAGTTCCAGACGCCAGTTAATCAGTGGAAGACGTTTACGGAATAAAGTTGGTTAACACCAACTGCTGAGGTTCTCCGTGTCATCTCTTTCATGTTGGTCATTCTGTGTTAAAACCTCATTGTGAACTGGCCTAATTATGGAGTTAGGCCTCAGCCATTGTGGGCGACTGCACAGGTGCCTCTACTGCCTGTATAGGTAGCCCAGCCTGGGTTTGTGGCAGAGGCAACCCGTTTATTCCACAAGTGATTGGACACTGACAGTCCCCCAACGGCAACCACAAGCAAATTGCCCCCTTGTGTTGGCCCTTTATTTTGGCCTGAAATGACATTTTGATAATTAGAAGCAGACCTCACTGAAGTCAGAACACCTCAGGAGACAAGCTACTTATTAAGAAACCCATAACTCACCAGGTCATACTGTTGCCTGCTGAATGCAGCCTGTCTTAGCTAGGTTACCACATGGATGTCTGTTTTGAGCCATTCCTAGCTATGGTTTATCCTCTATTCATGCTGCAGGGTACGAAATTCCTGGGTGCCAACCTGCCTATGGCAACCTAGAATACTCCAGGGCAGGCTCGCAAAATCTTCACCTACCCTCTGGGACAGGTAATTAAACAGTGACCTTTTATCAAGTTTATATTTCTCTGATAATTTTTCTGCTGTTCCTTGTTTTCATTCCCCACCCTAAGTAATATCCTAGTTCTTATCGGTGAGAGAATAAAATGGGGCATTTTAGAAATCTAGAATCGTGACAGTGGTTTATGTCCACTGACTTATTTCATGGCAGCCTGTACTATGCGAGATCAAGATGGGAGTTTTGAATGGAGTTGCCAACTTTTACTAGTCCGGATTCTGTGCCCAGAATGCCAGCTTGATATTATAATGCTGGCCTCCATTCCATGAAATGCTGGATTTCTACAGCTCACGGTGCATTTAAAGGCACAGGAGCCACACGAGGCCAGTTGTGCGGACAACTTGTCTTTAGAGTTGCTATCAGAATTTGACCATCCCATTATGGGCAAAGACTGAACTGGGCAGCTTGTTTTTCAGCAATCTGCTTATGATTCTTTTTACATTGCATTTGTGGCCTCCAGAAATACAGTTCTGTCTTCAGAAGAAGCAATAATAGTATCCTTGGAGGAACCCTGATGTATTCTGGTGCCATTTCTACCAAGCGCACACTATGGTTCTTCTGACTTTTGGGGTTACTGTCATGGAATTTGCAAGCTGCATTGATTTGTATTGGTTTTGTTCAGGGGTTTTTTTTGGCCAGGGGAGGATTTGGAAGATTTCTCCCTGCCAATAAAATGGTTTCTTCCCTGTTATGTCTTAGGGTGGCTAGAAATGTTTTGTTACAGCGCACTTGTAGATCCCTTGCCTTATAGGGGGGAAAAAGCATATAAAACAATTATTGATGTGGCAGTGATGATTCCCAAAAGGTGTGTTGTTGGACTTGTGCACTGGGAGAGTTCGGTGAATGAATAGCTGTCACCACTGCTTATTCTATGGAAACACAGCACAATTGTCAGTGGTCGAGAAAAAGATTCCAGTAAAAGTAAATAGGCTGAATGGAGGCTTTTCATTATTTCGCTGGATATTTGCAGGGTGTACATGTTGCTGAGCGCATGACAACAAACACCTAGCTATCACCTGGAACCAGAGTCCCATGCTCACATAACATAACCATCTCAACAGGGAACCATCAGGCCTTCTGCCCTCTCTAACTACTCATGTTTTAAGAACAAGTAGCCTGAACATGGAAACAAAGGCTGCTGGATAGTGTTATAGAAGACACTCACAGGTTTCCATTTCCAGGTGATCGTTGGTTTTACTGTGAGAGCAGAGCTATCCTCACCAGTGTTCCCTCTAGTGTGAGCTAGCTCGAAGAATTTTAGCCTCCAGCTCACAGATTTTTGTCTTAGCTCAGGGAGGATGGCTCCAGAGCAAGCTAATTTATGCAGTAGCCATATCACTCGCTCACAACTTTAATGCCAGCAGCTCACAAAGGAGAATTTTTGCTCACAAGACTCCACAGCTTAGAAGGAACATCCAGCAGGCACATCAGGCAGAGATCAGTAGACATTCCAAAACAAACTGGAAACCAAGAGGGACGTGTTACTTCAGTGTCTCTGTCTCTGTTTTCATTCTGCATCCAAAGAAGACCATGAACTTTAACAGTCTCATTGGTGGGTAGCCATGGACTCTGGCACCCAGTTTAAGGTGTTTTGAGCCACAATGCAGCAGAAAGTTTTCTAGGGCACCATCTATTTAATCACTCACTCAGGTCCTATACAAGTAGTACCCAGATGCATTGGGCACTACCTTTAGCCATCTGAAGACCACCAAGGGGTGAGAACAAAAGGCATTGAAGCCTTGCTGTGAACACAAAAAAAATCCAGTTTCAAGACCTTTATACCAGGGTTTGACAAATACCAGGTGCCAGGTTGCTATGGTGCCTAGAAATTCCATTGTGGGTTCTGCTACTATTATGAGTGCCTCTAGGTGATTGTCAGTAGGAGTACAATATGTATTTAGGTGAAGGACAGAGGTTAGCTTTTTGTTTTGAGGACAATCAGGGTTACCCCATATTCATTTGAACACTACAACACTTTTGTTATTATAGCTTTTTAAAAAGGCAAAGTCCTGAGAAGAGTTTAGGATTAGGTTTTGTGGTAGCAATAATTAGGAAGTGTGGTGATTAAAATATCAAACCCCGAAGGCTGAAAAAGGAGTTTGGCTCCTAAATTTCTGGGGTGGCTCATCAAGCTGGGGGAAAAAATTGTTGCCTGCTTTACACAAACCAATCACACACACCCCTTTAAGAATACAATATAAGTGTAACTTTTAGTAAGTGGAAAGGGGCCACCACTATGAAGGAGACGAAATGCTGGACTGTAAGAACAGCAAACTCCTTAAGGCCTGAAAACTAAAAGTATAAGGATTGTTCAGTAATTACTTGAGAAACTGTGGATTTGGGCCAGAGGGGATGGAATGAAAAAGGTTCTTCTTTAGATTGTTAAGCAATCCATGAATTGGGAGAGCGACAAAGGCTAGGAGAAAATCACCAGCAGAGCGAGGGACTTATTTCAGCATCCATAAAGCCAGAGACAATTTGCCAACCAGAACAGCATTTAGTCCTTGTTAGGAGAATTTTGACAAGTGTCTGTTCTTTGCTTAGAGCTCTAGTCTCAAGCTGTGAGTTGCCTCTGATGTAATCTGCCTTGAACGTATTTCATACTGTTTTCCATCTCAGTTCAATTTATGCTTAACGGAGGACAGAGCAGAAGGTTAGGTTAGGCGGGGTAGTATTACGAGCCGCTTCTCAGATGTGTGAAGTTTTCTCTGCATTTGGTAGGTACTGTATGCTTGGCCTGGTTTATACACATACATGCTTATGGCTTGCATATTTGATTTATTTACTTCATTTATAGTCTACCTGTCTTGCTGTGTACAATATTTTTATTCCAACAGGGAATAAAGCCAGGCTACGATATTGGAGAACCATGTACAGAGCACAGGATGATACATGTAGTGTAACAGGTCTGGATGGGTGAATGAGCCCCAGTGCCCATCACGATAGGGTGTAACCTCAGGTCACCTTGAACAAAAAAAATTTTTAGTGGTCACATATTCTTCTGTGCATCATCAAGTACATGGTAGTCGAACTTCTGGTTTATGGAACAGCGATGGCGGACATTCTCCCAGGACTGTGGGGGAACGATCCACACACCAGTGGGCTGGAGGGGCGCTACCTCAAGTAGTGCCCCCACGGAGCCTTTGGGATAGGCTCCAGGCCAGAGGGCTTTTGAGGGGCAGCCTCTTCAATGGTGTAAAGCCGGAGAATTGAGGCTCCCCTCCGCCCTGACGGTCCGCCCGCTGCATGGCCTTTGGGCACAAGCTGGTTTGACCGGGACAAGCGCTGGAGATTGAGTGGAATAGCGTTGAAGCAAGCGAGGTCAGAGAAACTGACCGACAATGAACGTGAGTTCAAACTAAGCAACGACTATAAAAAGCAAATTACCCCCCCCCCCATGGGAAAGCAGATCACAAAGAGGGACGCCTCTTATACAAAAAGACTGATAAGCGAGACAAAGGGGGAAGAGGGAGGTAAAACAGCTAGTCTGTTTTGAGAGGCTTACTTGATTGCTGACAGCATGGGAGTGATCTTTAGAATTGGAGGGAAGCATCAGTAACTGTAAACAAATCGTAAAAAATGGAGGCCGTGCAAAGAAAGCTGAAAACGAAACCGCCTGGCAACCAGAGCCCAAAACTGGAGGAGGGAGCAGATGTCATGAAAACATTTGTTACAGCTACAAATGGAAAAAGCCAATATGATTCTCAGATTCCAGGGAGTTCCTGAATCGGGAAAGGAGGATCTGAGGAAGTTACTCAGTGAGATTATCGCTCCAGCAATAGGCTCAACGGTGGATGAAGTAGAAAAAGAAATGGAGACTGCCTACAGGGCTTACTCCAATTACATTTTAAAAAATTGCCTGCCTGGAGAAATTGTGGTCAGATTCTCAAGAAGACAGACCAGAGATGAAAATGGGAAATTTAATCATTAAAACTTTAAAAGACATTCCATTTGAAATTCGTCAGAAGAGGAAAAACTATAAGGACATAATTTCTTTTCTTCAAACTACAACAACAACAAGTTTATTACGGTCATAGACCAGTATAATAGAAGACAAGTAAATAATGGAATTTCGTATAGGTGGGCGATCCCGGAGGGTACCATCTTCAAGATCAATGATAAAAGAGAAAAGATTGAATCAACCTTTAAAGCCAAGGAATTTTTGTGACGCCAGCTGGGAATGGAGGAAGATTCCAAAGAGGAAGAAACGAAATCAAGTGACTCTGCCACTTCTGGAACGGAGGAGGACTCTGCTGTGGAAACCGGTGCAGAGGCAGCCAGAGTGGTATATGATTTTAGAGACAGAAAACCGAACTAAAGGCAGAAGGACTCTGAAAATTGCCTTTTGAAGCGAAGAATAAGAAGATGATCAGAAAGCTCTCTCATAACAACTAACAAATTAACATGTTAACATTGAAGCTGAGACAAACAAGAGCTCTACAAGTATATTATTTTATTAACATTTATTTTACTAACACTTTCGCTAACAGGGATAAGATCTCCTCCTCTTGGGGTTTTAGTATAGTGTGGTTATCTTTTCTTTATCCCTAGATGTAGTCCCTTTCCTCCATAATTTCTTTGTAGATGGTAGTGTATTGCAAAAATAAAAATATCCCTCCGGGGATTAAAAAAAAAGTACATGGTAGTCAAGAACGGAGAGTTCAGGTGATCTATATGTGGCATGTGTAAATCAGGCCTTCATAACTGGACATGGCAACTTGATGCCATGGAAAACTGTTTGTGTCTCTGTTTCCCCGTATCTGGCTAATTCACACGTGCATATCATTGCTCAGGTGAAATTGCTGAGCGGTCGGGTTAGAGCGGATAAAAGGAAGTACTTCTTCACCCAAAGAGTGATTAACACTCGGAATTCACTGCCACAGGAAGTGGTGGCGGCTACAAGCATGAACGGCTTCAAGAGGGAATTAGATAAGCATATGGAGCAGAGGTCCATCAGTGGCTATTAGCCACAAGGTATAGATAAGGACTCTGGGGCAAGTGATGCTCTGTCATCTTGGTGCTTGGGGGGGGTCAACAATGGGAGGGCTTCTAATGTCCTGGCCCCTCCTGATGGTACTGGTATTTCTGGCCACTGTGTGATACAGAGTGTTGGACTGGATGGGCCTTTGGCCTGATCCAACATTGGCATCTCTTATGTTCTTATGTTCTTAGGTGTCATGGCTGCCAAGCACTGAACACTGAAAGACCTGCCAACAGATAGATACCTTAGTCTGGGAATCACTGAACTGCATAGGTGCGCCTGCCCTGGTGGGGAGGGCGGGGTATAAATCAAATAAATAAATACATAATTTAAAAGAACACCAATAACTGGCCTCTGATTCATTGGCAGAGTTGTTGTTGTTATTTATTTATTTATCAAATTTATATCCTGCTCCCTCTCCCCTGAACGGGATTCAGGGCGGCTAACAGCGTATAAAATACACCCAATGAAACCAATACAAAAGATACAATCAATAAACTTTAAAACTATAAAATGAAAATCTATCCCCATTAAAATGTATCCATTGTCAAGAAGGGTAGGATGCATGGATGGTGAAGACACAGCTGAAGCATACCAGCTGCCTGGTGGGTCACAATCGTCAGAAGACCACCCCAAAAAGAGTAGCCTTGCATGCCCTGTGGAACCTAGGGAGGTCCCGCAAGGCACACAACTCTTTGGGTAGCTGGTTCCACAGGATGGTTTCCACCACTGAGAAGATCCTCACCCTTGCTGACACAAAGTGGATAGTTCACGGATCAGGGACCTTAAAAATGCTCAGATGAAGATCGGAGAAGACGAGGAGGATAATACCAGTGGAGATGGTCTCAGAGTTGTTCATTGCAGTAAAATTGTCTGCCAGGGAAAGTCACCCCACCCTCCTTCATATTTAAATTATCCATATATTGAGTTCTTTAAAAAAAACCACCACCAAAAACTAATGCTAATTAGTTTCAAATCTTTCTTCTTCTACATGCCCACTTGGCTAACTGTCTTACCAGAAATAAGATTTCAGCCCTGGGTGCTTACTAAATGCTACTGAAAATGCTTCCATCAGTAACTATAGCTTCCCAGATTCACCAGCCCTTTATGCCCTGTTGTCTTATGGTGTCTAGGCATGAATGTGCTGAAACAGTATTGCACTGTACATTAGCAAGAGGGATAGACTGGTCCTCACCAAGGAAGTTCTCAGCAGACCTCTGCCCTGGAGGTTCTCTGGTGGCCAGGCAGGGTCCTCTTGGCTTGGACCCATGCAGTGGTGGACCAAGAGGAGGCAAGAGGTGGCCCATCAGCATCTTCACCACTGGCCATACCACAGTGAGAGGCCTCGGCTGAGCTTTCTTCTTGGCCATCATAAAAGGTCGATCCACTCAAGGCCAGATCCTGTGGTGGAAAATGTTACAGACAAAAACCATAGTAACTTGCTTCCCAGAGCAATCATATCATACCCTCTGCTGTAACAAGGTTCACTTCATTAAAGTCACTCCTTCACCTCACAGCAGTCAAATATCTGGGATTAAACAGTCTGTCAAGTATAATTTGAATTGAAATGTATTTTGCAGAGGGTGAGAAGACTAAAATATGACGATGTAGGCTCAAATGTCCAGCCTGTTCAGATTCCTTAGTCATCATCATTGAATTTGGCAGCAAGTTGTCTGTATTTCTTGTATGAGCAGAGTAATTTGTCTTCCTCAGGCGTGCAGTTTCGCCTCTCTTCAGTACACAGCCCTCAGAAATGTCTTTTCAGCAAAAGCAGCTATCTCGTTAATAAAAACGAGCTATGCTGTTTGAAGAATCCAGGTCAGGTGAACTGTGACATTCAGACAACTGTTTAGAGACCCCTTCTCATGTTATGTTTACGCGATGGCATCGTTTAGCAAGGGGGTTAGTGTGGTTATTTTATTTATTTAACAAAATTTATACCCTGCTTTTTCTGCCCTGATAAGGGCCACCAAGGCAGCCAACAAATTAAAACGTAGATAATAAAATCAGTTAGGGAGGAAGTGCAGGAAAGATTCCTTCAGTAATATCACTCCCTGTCCACAAGCCATCTTTTTCTGCTGAGTGGCAAAGTGCTGCAATGCTGCCATAAAGCAACCATTGAAATGGTCCTCGCCACACCCTGCCTTTCTGGCCCAGCCCAGCAGCCCACCAGGAAAAGTGCCAGTGGCCATAACGGCCAGTCCACCTCTGCACCCGAGATTCTCCGTAATGGGCAAAGATATTTCATGATATGTATTTCTATCCCTCTTTTCTCCCCTATGGGGAGCCAAAGCAGCTTACATTGTTTTCCCCTCATCTGTTTTATCTTTATAGGAATAACCCTGTGAGGTAAATTAGGCTGAGCGGGAGTGACTGGCCCAAGTGGTCTGCTCTTTGCTTCTAAGGCAAAGCAGGGAATCAAATTTGGGTTTTTGCTTCTAAGGCAAAGTGGGGAATCCAATTTGGGTTTTCCAGAGCCTAGTTTGGCACTTAAACTACTGTAACATGCTGGTGCTCTTTCTTCTTTTGCTCCTGTGACGTTGAAAAGGAGTACCTTAAGGAGGCTGTCCTTTATTTAAAAATGAACGGTGTTCACTATAAGTGGGCAAACACTTCTGAATTTGAAAACAACTGTTCTTATGTAATTTGTGTGCTTCTGATTATCGCGGACACTGAAATAGGCACAGACGTGGGCTTGGCAAGAAGGTTTTAGAAGTTTTTGTGGAGTGTGAGGAGATCGTTGGGCTGATTCTTCATTTCCTTGAAGTCCCACCTAGAAATGAAAGCCATACATGGCAAGGAAACACACCTGTAGTTCTGCCAGAGACTGTTCCCATGCATTCCATGTGCTTTGGGAGACTATGAACTAGCATCTGCCATAGATATCGTCTACTCAGCGGGCATAATACCATAGACTCTGTCCATCAAAGCAACCAGGGCAGTAGGGTTGCCAGGTCCACTTACCTGGCCAGCAAGGGGCTCCTGACGTCCTTTAGGGAGACCAGAAGTGATGTTGGGCAACTTCAGGTAAAACCAGAAGTGCAGGCCCCAACATGATGACATCATCCGGAACTGACATCATCACATTGGGGACAACACTGTGGTTTGGGGGCAAAACTCTATGGTAAATTTGGCTTCAAACCATAGAGTTTTGACCACAAACCAGAGTGTCCCTCTCAACAGCCCCAACGTGATGTCACTTACAGGCAAAGTCATCATGTTGGGGGCCTGCACTTTCGGTTTTACTGGAAGTCATCCAGGAAGGTCAGTTGGGGGCTGGATTGGGAACCCTACAGGGCAACCATCTTCAACCCCCAACCACAAAAGAAGCCCACCTGACCATTGTTGTACTTTGAGAAAAGCACAGCAAAGGACGTATTCACCCCAAAAGTCATCTACAAGAACCAGGTGAAATTTTGACTGCTTGGTGTATGATTTCAGGCCTAGGACACTCCTGAGGGTAGCAGAGGACTTGAGTAAATTGGAAGCAGCTTGAGATCCTCAGTTGTCACCAGCCCCGTAGCTAGAGATTTTTTATGGGGGGGGGCACCAGCTAATTAAATCAGAGGGGGAGCTTCCCTCCCCCCCAGCAAGGGCAGTCCTTCCCTCTGGAGCATCTGGCTCCCTTCTTCCCAGAGGAGCCCCAGTGCCCCTTCCCACGTCGGTGCACCAGGGGCAGCCTGACCTCCACCCTCTGCTCCCTCCTGGGGCCAGGAGAGGGGAGGCGTGCGGTGGCTGGGCTAGCCATGATGGGGAGGCATGTGGGCGTGTTGACGTGCAAGGCCCCACGGTAGCTACAGGCCTGGTTGCCACTAACTTGCACTGTTGTGAGCTGCTGAGCAGCTACTGTAAAGCAACTGATGAAATGGAAGGAGAGATCACCACCAATGATCCCTCTAAGCTGTGGAGTCTTGTGAGCAAAAATTCTACTTTGTGAGCTATTAGCATTAAAGTTGTGAGCAAACAATTTGGCTACTGCATAAATTCGTTTGCTTTGGAGGCATCCTTCCTGAGCGAAGACAAAAATCTGAGCCAGAAGCTAAAAAACTGTGAGCTAGCTCACACTAACTCATCTTAGAGGAAACACTGCTCACCACTGCCTCCTCATCACATAGAAGAATCCCCAAATCTGGGTTGGGAAATTCCTTTTGATTTGGGGTGGAGCCTGCTGAGGGCAGGGTTTGGAAAGGGGAGGGACCTCAGCAAGGTGTAATGCCATAGAGTCTGCCTTCAAAGCGGCCATTTTGTCACCGGGAGATGAGTTGTAATTTTAGGAGTTCTCCAGGCCCCGCCTGGAGGTTGGCAACCCTCTCACATATTTGACATCATCATCATCACCACCACCACCACCACCACCATTATCATACTTATTTTGGCAGCCCTATCACTTACTCCAGAATTAAGCAGACTGACCCCCTTCTGAGCCCATTGAGAGCACAGTGGACTTCGAAAGGTATAACTTTGCTTACGATTGAATTAAACCTCTCACAAATCCAGAGAAGCAGACGGAGTGCTTTGTGGTTGGGCTTGCTGTGTCATTGCAGGTTACAAGCTAAATTATTTACTTGAGGCATTTTTTAATCTACTTTTCTTTATGAAGGACTCAAGGCAAATTATGCTGTCAGTTAAAAATGCAATATCAGGTAGGGAGAAACAAAATTAGTAGGCACAGCTCTGAAACCAAGACAAGTGCAAGAGCTTTTTTGGTGCCCCAGGTGAGCTAGGACTTTAGTGCCCCCCCCCCCATTCACTACAGGAAAAAAACCTGTTAGATTCGTTTATAAGAAATAACATAGTGAAGTAGTCTTTTAAAAAACTACTTCTATCTGATTTGGTACCACCCCTTAAAGCTAGGCATCCTAGGTACTCTGGAATTTACCTGTGTGCTAGCTCTGATTAAAATTCAGAATCGGAGATCCTCTGAAATATCCCTAAAATCAACTGCTAAGTTGAAAGAACCTCTTCTGAATAACTCCACTTTACAATGGTGCCTGAATGCCAGCAACACAAGGGAGCCTACCTGACACTTTCGGTAAGGTAATACCACAGAGGCAGTACAGAGAAAAATCTGGTCCAAGCTGACAATGATCTTATCTGACTATGTTGGCACCTTCTTAAGCAGGCCATCGTCGGAAGACCCGTGCTAGTCTTTACCACAGAGATCAGGGGAAATTCCTAGGTCACCCAGAAGTGATGTCACATCCTCCCCAAACTTCACCCTTCCCAGGGACTGCCCTCAGAATTTCCCAGCATTTGCCAAGACAGTGTTGGTGGCCCTGTGCGGTGACTACATTTGCATCCTGTCTTTCCCCCGTTGAGGTTCAGGATAGTATACTTGCGCATTAGCCCAGTTTATTCTCTGAGCAACCCTGTCAGGTTAAGCTGAGAGAGAATGGCTCAATAAAATTTGCCCAGTGCGGCTCTGAAGGATTTGAGCCCAGGTCAAATAGCATCTACTATATCAAATTAGTTCAATGGCTTTGTGGTGGAGCATCTGCTTGGCGTGCAGAAGGTCCCAGGTTCAATCCCTGGTATCTCCATTTAAAAGATCTGGCAGCAGGTGATGGGAGAGACCTCTGCCCGAGACACTGGAGAGCCGCTGCCCGTCTGAGGAGACAGTACTGACTTTGATGGACCAAAGGTCTGATTCCGTATAAGACAGTTTCATGTTTTCATGCGCTCACACAGAACACCCAGTACCCAAAGTTCTTCACATAAAACTCTGTTAGGCAGCGCTGGGCCTCTGGCTGATTTCGCACTAGAGCTGCCTCGATGTTGCGCCGCCGTTTGCCCCGATACTATTGGTCAATTTCACACCCGAAGCCGCGGGGCTGCATTTGACCCACGACTTCGCCCGATTTCCTCCGCAGTTTCGTGATCCTCAAAAAACAGGATCACGAAACTGCGGGGGAAATCAGGCGAAGCCGCGAGTCAAAATGCAGCCCGCAGCTTCAGGTGTGAAATTGACCAGTAGTATTGGGGCAAACGGCGGCGCAACATCGAGGCAGCTCTAGTGCGAAATCAGCCTCTGTCTCTGCCTCTTTTTTTCCTACACAGTCCGCAAAGACTGAGGGGAATATTGGCTTGCCTAAGGCAATGCAGACAGTTGAAAGCTAAATTGTAGTTTGAGCTGAGGACTTAATTTATCTTCTTAATCGCTGCTAGACTGACTCTCTCTGTGTTCTATTTAAAAATCATGTCGCTTCTTTTGAAATAAGCATAGCATAGCAAGAACCCGAATAGCATATTCAAAGCTTCTTTTCATTGTGACTGACTGACTGTCTTCAGTAAAATTATAAGGAATTGAAACTTCAACTTCCACCATGGTATAGACTGAGATAAAAATAATTATTACTTTCCATAGATGAGGAGGATAGCATGTTAGGGTGAAGACAGACAAACCTTCCAAATTGTGGGGAGCGTGATTTGAAGTCACATGAACTCAATTACAAGGATCCATTTGGAATCCACTCAGTTAATGCAAGATGTGAAATAAACATACCAGTTTTCTAAAAATTCTCTTGGGGCTTGAACATAAGAATGTAATGGGTGCCCTGCTGGAGCATCACACAGCAGCCAGCCAACTGCCCTGTCCTGGAATATTTATTTTATTTAAAACATAGATCCTGCCTTTCCTTACACAGACCAAGGGAGTTTCTAAACTGATTAGGCATCATCCTAGAATTGACCAGTGTTGCTTCATGTATGCTAGTGAGAAAGACTAGAGACCACAGTGTGTACTAGAAGGTGGTTATAGCCTGTATCCCAGAAGGACCTGGACACAAGGCTTCTGTGGCATCCAGATAGGGTTGTCGACAGGCCTGTTGAAAATATTCTCTCTCTCTCTTTCTCTCTTTCTCTCTTTCTCTCTAGTGGTAATGTGTGGAAATGGGTAGCTAAAGTATTTCATGAAGCAGAAGCAGGGGTCATTTCCTGCAGGAGCGCACAGGAGCGGACCTCCGGCAGTAAAGAACCCAAGGGGTGGGCACATGCCACAAGCCCCGCCCCCTGTTCCTTCTCTCCCTCCTTCTTTCCCTCTTTCCCCCCTTCCTTCCTTCTTTTTCTTTCTTTCTTTTCCACCTTTTTTCTTTCTTTCCTTCCTTCTTTCCTTCTCTCCTTTCCCTCTTTCCCTCCTTATTTCCGTCTCTCCCTCCTTCTTTCCCTCCTTCTCTCTCTCTCTCTCTCTCTGCACAGATCTGTGTGAGGGCAGATCTGTGCATCCCCCACCCCCAGCTAGCAATCCAAAACAGTCCAGTGGCACCTTTAAGACCAAGTTTTATTCAGGTACAAGCTCTCACTCCTCTGCGATGGCAGATATGCACGTTCCCCCCCCCCCAATAGCTAGCAATCCAAAACAGTCCAGTGGAGCCTGAGCAGTGGGGGTTGCCTTCTGACACACTTCCGGTGATGTCAGGGGGTGTGGCATATGCAAATAAGTTATGCTAATGAGTTCCTGCACCTCTTTTTCTATGGCCCCTGAGCAGAAGTAAGTAATATTGTCTGGTAAATAATAGTCCATTTAGCCTCTATTATAGGGACAGGATTTTTTTTTACCAAATTGTTGGAACCCTCCATCCATAAATTATGTCCTCATGGTTTATTAATCAGTTGAAGTACTACAGATTAATGATCAGTGCTACAGTTGTGTGAGAAAGAACGAAGGAGCAATATTTCACCAGCAGCCTAATCAAAAGAACAGAGTTTTCTTTCTTATAACTTGATTCTTCGTCTAAATCTTAAGACGGGTTGCTCATACAAGAAGAGAGAATCCACATTCTATGTGTAGGAATATAGGAATTATGTAGGAATATAGGAGATGAAAAAGCGATTCGGAAAGGAATTTATCATTAAGGAGTTCCTTAATGATCCATTCCTTTCCTAATCACTTTTTTTCATCTCCTATATTCTTACATAATTCTGCTTGCTAAAATGCCCAATAGAAATTAATACATCAGTGGAGGGGGGGGGGAGCAAAGGATGCTGGGAATTGCATCAAGCGAGGCGTGAAAATATCTTAACGCCACAATCCTAAAACAAGAGTTACACCCTTCTAAGACCATTGGCTTTATTGGGATTAGAGGAGCGTAATTGTTTTAGGCTTTCACTGTAAATTTCTTACGGGTCCTACCTTTCTCAGGGGGTTCAAAGCAGAATTTGAAGCCATTTGAAGATACCACTGAAGCCATTTCCCATTTGGCACTCAGTATCGGATGTTATCCACTTACTTCCACCCGTGCGTCAAGCACTTTAAGTTATTCCATTATACGCTGTATACATTAACAAATTTGTGAGGGTCTACTGGTACGTTAAATAAAAAAATCTCAGTCCTGGATGTATTTTTTGGCTGCTTATTCTCTTCATAGTGATGTGCATATGATATACTTCTTTCTCCCCCTAGCCAAGGAAGGGTCCCAATTAGATATGCATGCTCAGTTCCCCCTGGAGGCAATGGAAATTGTTCAGTCCGGAGGCAGAGAGTGGCCTAATTAATTGTTTTTCCCCCTAATATAAAACTGGGCAAGGCTCCAAGGATATTGGATCACAAGCTACAGCAAGAGAGGAGAACTCGGAGGTGTGTAGACGTTATCTGTTGAAATCACTCCCTGCCATGGCAAAGGGTTGATCAGGGCATTTCAAGTTATTCATACTTGGGCAGAGTGTAGATATAACAACTGTGGAGCAAATTCCCACTAGGCAAAAATCCATGTTCTCCTTTCTCATTTATTCCCACATTTTCTAAGCAAGAGTCCTAAACTGTAAAGGTAAAATATCATATATGTTTATACAAATATCTGACCCAGACAGAGAGGTTGGATACTTGAGGGGCATCTGCTGTAAAGAATGGGTATCTAGGGAGGAGCTGTGACTAGGTTTGCCCAGTCTCTTTACCACAGACATTAGGGGAAGGCCCTAGATTAGGGCTGCCAGCTCTGGGTTGGGAAATACCTGGAGATTTTGGAGGGTGGAACCTGAGGAGGGTGGGGTTTGAGGAGGGGAGGGGCTTTGGCGGGATATAAAGCATAGCGCCCACCTTCCAAAGTGGCCATTTTCTCCACGGGAACTGATCTCTGTCGTCTGGAGATCCATTGTAATCGTTGGAGATGGACCTTTTAGTCTGGATTTGAGGGTCTGCTTCTCCCCCAGAGTATTTCCAGAAGGAGAAGGGGGGGCAGGGGCAGGCGAGAATCTAGGCTCCAGCCTAGAGAGAGGTTGTGGACTTGAAGGAGTTGGTTTCTTTTTTTTAAAACACTCTTTTAGTCTGAAAACTTATTTTAAGTTGTCTGGTCTGTTTTTATGGTCTGTGTTTTAATGCTGGGTGGGGTATTATGTTGGATTTTAATTTAATTTAATTTAACACCTCCTAATATTTTGTTAGTTTTATTTCATAAGCCGCCACAGGCAGATTCCTGGAGAGGCAGCATGATCCCCCCCAATAAATAAACAGAGGGCGATTTTGCACTAGAGCTGCCTCATGGCGCAGCCACCGTTTGCCCTGACACAAATATGTCAATTTCACACCCGAAGCTGCGGGGCTGCATTTTGACTCGCGGCTTCGCCCAATTTCCTCCGCAGTTTCGTGATCCTGGTTTTTGAGGATCACGAAACTGCGGAGGAAATCGGGCGAAGCCACGGGTCAAATGCAGCCCCGCAGCCTCGGGTGTGAAATTGACAAATAGTGTCGGGGCAAACGGCGGCTGCGCCGCGAGGCAGCTCTAGTGCAAAATCGCCCAGACTCAATACGTTGTTCTTGCTACTTTGCCGAGGCTGCTGCGTTCAGCCAGACTTGTCTCCCCTTTCTATCACCTGCCCAGGAATGCACAAACAGGAGGGAGGGGGTTTTGGGTCTTGGGGGCCACAGTCAATGGTGGAGGGAAGGCCACCAAGGAAGTCCAGTGTTGCCATGCAGAGGCAGGCAGTGGCAAATCACCTCTGTTAGTCCCTTGCCTTGATAGCCTTAGGAGGTTGCCATAAGTCAGCCATGACTTGATGGCACTTTCCACCACACCTCTGTCCTAGGCCGACTGGGGAAGGCCCTTTCTTTGTGTCAAGAGGCAGCATGGTGTGGTGGCTGGGCTAGGCTGAACTGGGTTTAGATCCCTGGTTCAAATCCCCACCCTCCCATGGAAGGTGAGCTTGAGCCTTTCTCGGCCTAACCACCTTTGCAGGGTCGTTGTGAGGATAAACTGGAGGAGAGGAGAGCAAGGCAAGCCTCTTCCGGTCCTCATTGGGGAGAGAGGTGGAGTAAAAATGAAATAAATGAATATGTTGGTTAAGAAAGGAACACCCCCTCTGCAGCACTGCAGTTAGATCTGCATAAAGGAAACGATGGGGACCACACCTGAACCTCTCTTTTTTTGCTGTGCACAACTAATTGCATCTTTGAAGGGGCATTTTAAATCATGGGAGGAAAGGATTCAACATCCTCTGCCCCAGTGTTTTGATCTTCAAATCAGACACCTGGGGCTGCTAATTAACTTTTTAAAATAAAAATGCAGAAGATCCTAGTTACGGAATCTTTCGCACTGTATCTGTTTTGGCCCTCTAGACATGAGATGATGCATGTGGTTTCCCCCTGTTAGCCAAATAGTTCCTCAGAAGGTTGAAGCCACTTTTCCATGCACATGATGATCCTAATCCAAATCAATCCAAATCGAGGCGAACCCGTATCTGTTACTCTGAATGGAGATCCCAGAACTAATCTCTGTGTTGTGTTGTTAATGCTTGGCATCCAAATAAGGAGGCAGCATGGTTTCAAACAGGAGCACAGTTTAATAAGTCCGGTTCTTTCTCTGTCTGGAGTAGGGTTGCCAGGTCCTTACTTTGTTCTGGAAGGGGGGCTCCTTTCTTCTTCCTGGATTCTTCAGTGCACACGCTTTGTATGCACGCCATGATGACATCACCCGGAGGTGATGTCATCTCACAGGGCACGTATGGGGGGATGCTTTAGCATTTGGTAATAAACTCTATGGTTACCATAGATTCCCCCCCCCCTCAGTTGCTAGTGTCCCCGCTGCAACGTGCCCTGTGTGATGACGTCACCTCTGCTGCTTAGGGGAGGGGCTGCCCCGCCAGTCAGCTGAGTGGCAGCAGATTGGGCCCCCCAATCGGGGGGATGGCAACCCTAGTCTGGAGCTTCAGTGAATTCGACTTCCTTTCTCCCTGTTCCTGTCCACAAAGATCCCTGGAGTGGACTAGGGCTGTCTAAAAACACTGGCCTGGATTGAAGGAATGGAGTTGTCATAGCACCCACATCATGTGATACTCTTCATCGTTTTTTAAAGGATCTCAAAAACAAGAGAGAGAGAACAGTTTTGATCTATCTGCCGGTCCAGGCATCATTTCCATCTTGTGGGCTTTTTGTGAAAGCCAAAGATAGTGTTGATGCAGTTACTGGCTGGTGAGCCCCCTGCTCACCCCCTACAGGACAGGACAAGTATGGCTGTCTCTTTGTGCTAGAAATGGTAAATCCCGGAATCCATTTGCCTGATGGTGATGTGAAGAAAATGAGGTTAAAAAAAATTGTGCAGCTGACCTAATTGAGTTAATAGTCCTTTTCCCCTTGCGTCTTGTCATAAGTTAATGTGCATAATGATCGCAAAGTTGATGATCAAGAGTCAGCCAGGATATTATCTGTTTCCCCCTTTTTAATATCAGCTGCCACTTTACTGTCTCCCCTTTATAACTCAGTCTGTAGCCCCAAGAGGCCCATAGGAGGGTGGAAGGTTAATGAAAACATCTGAAGAGTTTAGGAAATACAACCCAGCTCTAAAAACATAAGAAGAGACCTGCTGGATCATACCAAAGGTCCATCTTTCCCGTTTCCCACAGCAGCCAAAGACATTTCCGGAAGGCCTTCCCCGCACATTACCTAAAGCCTTCCCCACTGCAGCCCCCTGCCCAGCTGGCATTGAGAAGCAGACTGCCTCCAACCATATGGGTCCCTTTGAACCATTTGTTCGGGGCTGGTGGGGAAACCCCATGGTGTCAAGCCCAGCATTCCCCAGTGGGGTCATGGCAGCATCCTGTAAGCCAACCAATCTCTGGCAGCCGGCCCTTTAAGAGTCAGCCAGTCACTGACTTTTGGCCTTCTGACCCTCAGCTGCCCCGAGGCTCCACCCCAGGGGCGGGGAAAGGTAGTAGCAGGGGGTGAGATTGCTCAGACGTTCGCTCACCTGGCCAGTGGGGACAACCACATGAAACTGTATTCTGCTGAATTAGATCATCGGAACCTCAAGCTCAGTATCATCTACTCATATGGGCAGTAGCTGTCCGGAATCTCAGGCAAGGGCCTTCCACATCACCTACAACCTGATCCTTTTAATCAGGGGTCATTTCGTAGAAAAAGAGCTAGGGGGGCTCATTAGCATAACTCATTAGCATATGCCACACACCCTGACATCACCGGAAGTGTGTCTTCCCCACAGCCGGCGGCGACCTCCAGCGGGCACCAGCAGGGAGCTCCAGGCCTCGCCCTCCCGCACCTCACCCGGGGGGATGGCGTCCCCCCGCGTCCCCCCCCCAAATGACCCCTGCTTTTAATTGGAGATGCCAGGGATTATACCTGGGATCTTCTGGATGCCAAGCAAAGGGCTTTACCACTGAGCCGTGCCTCCTTCCCTAGCCATGCCCCAGGCCTAGCCAGGGCCTTTAGAAAGCTTGAGAGGGGAGGCCAAAGAGAACATGCTAACTATGGCCGAACTAGAGCTAGGGGAAGTGGAGGTAGAATAGAGTGATGATCAAACCCCCCCCCCCCATTCCTTACCACCTGAGGCCAAGGGAAATCACTTTGACCAAATTGGGCCTTGGTGCATGATGTCTGTGGCCTGGGAGCTGATGCCATTGAGGGAACCATTCGCCAAGACTCCCTCCCCCCTTTAAGCTAGTGCTATTCGTCACATTTTGTGGCACAGAGTTCCACATGTTAATTCTGCATCGTGTGAAGAAGTGGAGGAGGAGGAGGAGGAGATTGGATTTATACCCCGCCCTTCACTTGGAGTCTCAGAGCGGCTTACAAACTCCTTTCCCTTCCCCTCCCCACAACAGACACCCTGTGAGGTGGGTGGGGCTAAGAGAACTCTGACACAAACTGCTCTTTTTCAAGGACAGCTGTGCCAGAGCTTGTGACTGACCCAAGGTCACATCAGCAGGTGCAAGTGGAGGAGTGGGGAATCAAACCCGGTTCTCCCAGATTAGAGTCCGCACACTTAACCACTACACCAAAAGTGTCTCCTTTTCTCTGAATCTACTGCCCATCAGTTTCTCTGACTTATAGAATCTGGGGGAGTTGGAAGGAAGTCTGTCTTTATCCCACTTCCTGTACACTATGTAGGCACTGTCATTGTATATCTCATGGAGTGGGCAGTTATTCTTTCTACAAGATTTTTTTTTCTTTTTAAGCCCCCGGAGGGGATTTTTTGTTTTTTTAATACTACAAAAACTACCAAGAAAAAATAGGGAAAGGGTAACTACAACTAGGGAGAAAGGAAAGCAGCCTACACTAAACTAAAAACCCAAGGTTGGGAGATCATTCCCTGTTAAGCTACCGTTAGTAATAAAGACAAGAAAAGCTGTTAATAAACAATATACTTTGTGAGAATCTGTCTTTCTAAGCTTATATGTTAGTTTATTTGTTACTTGTTATGAGAAGATTTCCCAAGCATCTCCTCCAGCTCGCTTCATAAAGGCAATTTTCGGAGTCCTTCCACCTTTACTTCTACACTAAGACTCTCTAAAATCTTAATAGCTTCGTAGACGTTCACTCCAAATTCTGCAGCCCAGTCTTCGTCTTCAAAGGGATAAAACTGCCAATCTTGAGCCTCTTCCTCTCTGGTCTCGCCCTCAGGCCCAGTGGCATCTCAAAAGTTTCTTGATTGTGAAGGCAAATTCAAGCTCTTTTCTCTCAGCAGGATTTAAGTTGACACTTTCTGAGAACACTTGCAAGGAAGGAGTTAAGTCCTTGTAAATCTTTCCTGTTTCTCTTGTACTTTTCCTCCTTTTCTAATTGAAATCACTGTTTAATTTAGTGTCCATCTCTTTCACTTTAAAAACCCTCAGTTCCATTTTTTCTGCTGTCGTTGCCAACTGGAGCTGCCGGGACACAAATTGTTGATTTATCTTGGCAAGCTGATGGTTAATACCAACAAGTTGCTCCAGAATCGGCTTGGTGGCTTCCGCTATAAGTGCAATAACGTCTACTTCCCTTCTTCTCGGAGTTGTTTTCGCCAACTTTTTTGGAGTGTCCTCCATTTTAACGCTTTACTTTCAATATAAAATCACTTTCTTCCCGGCTCTGAAAATCGCTTTACGCTGTTTAATCGCTTAAATGCTCATGGATATCTCCCACAACAGGCCTGTACGCTTAAAAATAAAGTCTTTCAGAAATGTCCATTTACAACCGTCTCTTTCTCTCCCCCCTCCTCCGCTTTTATAAATGCGTCAGAGAGACATCCCTCTCAGCACAATTCAATCGCTTAAGAGGTTTCGGGGCGGGGGTTTTACTTCAAAGGATCCGTTTACAATCGTTTCTCTCTCTCTCTCCCCCCTCCGCTTATGTAAATGCATCTGAGAGGCGTCCCTCTCTCAGCACAATTCTGATCGCTCAAAAAGGTTTTCCGGGGGGGGGGGGATTTTCTCTTCTGAAGACAATTTGCTCATTTTAACTCACAGTTCGCTCCTTAACTCACAGTTCATTGTTGGTCTTTATCTTGACCACGCTCCTGATCACTCCTCCGCTAGATCTCCTGCGCTTGGCTGGATCAACACAGCTTATGGCCTCGCTAAGAGGACGCAGTCAGCGGGAGAGACGGTCAGGGCGGAGGCGAGCCTCCAAATTCCTGCAGATAGCAGGAAAAGAGGCTCACCCTCAAAAGCCCTATGGCCTGGGAGTTCCCCCCGAACACCCGTGGAGGTGCCGCTCCAGCAGCCCCCCCCCCCCCCCGCTGCTGTACGGCACGCCTTCCCAGAGAGCTGGGAAAGGCGTCCGCCATCGCTGTGCCGTAGACCCCGCCTCCTACAAGATGTTTATATAACTGAGGCAAGTGCTGTTGGTATGTTGCTGGTCCTGCAAAAATCTGGGCTGTAGTATTGATCTTGCAGTAAATCAGCCTATTTCACTCTATGCACCATCAAATCCGTTCGAAATAAATGCATTTTGTGTGCTGGAATGCAAACTTGGATGACAGATGACTCTGTGCTGTTGTACAATCTTATCTCTCTTTTTAAGTGGTACAAAACATATGTAGTTATATAGTCATTTGGACTGAATGAATACTTTGTCTTTTTATTAATGTTAAGATTCATTGATGTGTTTTAAAACTCTCTGTAAAGAGGGAGTGATGCAGAATCATGTGAGGTAAATGTGTGTTCATGCGCCTTCCATTTTAGAGTGGAGGGAGTACAGAAGGGTACTAAAGCCCCCCCCCCCCCCAATTCACTATATACCTTGCAAGGTTTTTCCTTGGCTGAGCTGCAGCACCAGCATCAGAAGAAGGAAATCTGTCTGTGAAGTCCCTCTTTGTGCATTTTATCCCCCCTTCTTCCCCCAGGAAGCTCAAGGCAGTGGCTGTTGCTGTCACACAACAACCCTTCAAAGTAGGGCAGGTTGAGATAGCATGATTGGCCCAAGATCACCATGTGAGCTTCAGGACAGAGTGGGAACTTGAACCCATGCCTTTAAATTCCTATGCCAATGCTCTTAACCACTACAGCATATTGCTTCTCACTACAAAAGGATGGGAGGAAGGTATATGGGGATCATGGAGGATATAGATGGTTCTTGCGAAGGGCTGTGGCTCAGTGGTAGAGCCTCTGCTTGGCATGCAGAAGGTCCCTGGTTTAATCCTCTGCGGCTCCAGTTAAAGGGATCAGATAGTCGGTGAAGTGAAAGACTTCTGCCTAAGACCCTGGACAGCTGCTTGCCAGTCTGAGTCAAAAATACTGATCTTGATGAACCGAAAGGTCTGATTCAGTATAAGGCAGCTTCCTGTGATTTGTTTTATTTTATTTTTAATGTCAGCCACTTCTTTACCAGTTCCTTCTTATAAATACATCTGTGTGGTGAAAAGCACCATCAAGCCGAAACCAGCTTATAAGAACCCCGTAGGGTTTTCAAGGCAAGAAACATTCAGAGGTGGTTTGCCATTGCCTGCCTCTGTGTAGCAACCCAGGACTTCTTTGGCAGTCTCCCGTCCAAATACTAACCAGGGCCGGCCCTGCTTAGCTTATGAGATCTGATGAAATCAGGGTAGCCTGGGCCATCCAGGTCAGTGGAAATGCATCTATACCCCAACTTTAAAGTTATATATGAAATTTAGTCGTAATTCTCCTTTGGAAGTACAGATCCATTGGTTTGGATCCAGACCCCCTTTCCACTCAACCTTTTTCAATTCCCCTCCTTAGCACAGCCCCCGTCCCACATAGCTTTTGTCCATTCAGGTCCCATGGTAGCTTTTTTGCTGCCCCCCAAAACTGGCTGGATCCAACCCATTGAGTGGAATTCATTCCCATGGTTTTTCCGTCAAAAAACAGAGTACAATAAATATTTTGATGAACAGCTTTCAAAGTTAAACACACGTGTAAGGGTTTCTAATCAGGCCACACCTATGATTTCGTACAGCTTTCAGAAAATAAATAGGACAAGAAGCCGGCTTGCAACTGACTGGGCAAGCATTTGTTCTCTACGCTCGGTTACCTTTCCCCCCAAATCTTTTAGCAGACAGTTAATTGGAGCACAACAATCAATGCACATTGCAAATGTAACAGAATTTTTTAAAAAAAAAATGGTTGGCAAAACATTATTTCCAGATTCTTGGATACAGTCACAGCAAATGGATGGCTTTCCAGTTCACTTCTCCTTAATTGCTCCTGCAGTTTAAAAGAACCGGATTGTCACACTTGTGCCTTTAAGGTTACCACAAATTGTGTGGGCATGATCCTTTCTTTGCAGCACCATAAATAAATAACTTCCAAAATATTCCCATTCACAGGCCAGGGTGCTGTGAATCCAACCTTGCAAGTTAAGATTGACTTCAGTGGACTTAGAAGAGTCTAATTCTGATTTGGGTTACTCAAAGGCTGCCCTGTTCACTTGCGATGAAGTTGTTACAAAATGGAAAGGTGTGCATAGAGCTTTGTCTCAAATGGAATGGGTATGTGCAAACTGCAATAAAAAGGCAAGTCGCCTGTGAGAAATTATTCCTATGGGTTGCTTTTAGAAGAGGTCCTTAAGCTCGTTTAGAAGGACGTCAAAGGAAAATAGACATAAACAAGGGGGGACCCGCGATACTCGC
>NW_015174845.1:1236269-1302801 GCF_001447785.1 Gekko japonicus | reverse complement strand
CCCCCCAGTCTCTCTCCCTCTCCCCCCCCCTCTCTCTCTCTCCCCCCTCTCTCTCTACGCCCCACAGTCTCTCTCTCCCCCCTTCTCTCTCTTCGCCCCACAGTCTCTCTGCGAGGCTCCTTAGCGGCGGCGGCGTTTTTCTCCCCCCCTCACCCCCTAGCCCTGATGTTTCCTGGCCGCCCGCCCGCCTGCCTGACTGGCTCCGAGGCGGCGGCGAGGCTCCTTAGCGGCGGTTTCCCCCCTAACCCTCCTGGCCCTGATGTTTCCCGGCCGCCCGCCTGCCCGGCAGGCTCCAAGGCGGAGGTGGCGGCGGTGGCGAGGCTCCTTAGCGGCGGCGGCTGCTGGTTCCCCCTTCACCCCCCTGGCCCTGATGTTTCCCAGCCAGCCAGCTCGCTGGCTGGCTCCGAGGCGGCGGCGGCGGCGTTGCAGAGCGTCTCCTGCGCATGCGCAGGAGACGCTCTTGCACTTTCGGGGGGATTTAAACATCCCCCCGAAATTTTTTTTAACTTTTTGCATTTTTGTGCACACGTGGGGACTGGCCCACGTGTGCACAAACCTCCCCCTCCCCCCCACCTGCCCCCTCCGTGCTGATTTAGCGATCCGCACGGAGGGGGCAAGTTGGCTATTAGATATATAGATATGCATCCACCTTTTAAAAAATTAAGAATACAAGGTCCACCTATTGGTTCCTTTTTAAATTGCAAAGTACCTCTGAGTAATTTGTCTTCCAACCCCCACTTTAGTTTGCTGTGTTATGAAAGATTTACACAATGCAGAATTTCAACAGTGTGTGTGGGGGAAATAAGTTTAATTCTCCATTTTGCCAGTGAAAGGTCAAGTTGCAGAGAAAAGGATGGATTTTGGTCCAAGGCCACCCATGTAATAAAGCTGGGTGTGTAGATGAAGAGGAGATTGGAAGAGGAGATTGGATTAATACCCCGCCCTTCATTACCCGAAGGAATCTCAGAGCAGCTTACAATCCTTTCCCTTCCCCTCCCCACAACAGACACCTTATGAGGTAGGTGGGGCTGAGAGAGCTCTTTCGAGGACTGCTCTTGAGAGAACAGCTCTGGGAGAACTTGTGTCTGACCCAAGGTCACACCAGCAGCTGCATGTGGAGAAGTGGGGAATCGAACCCAATTCTCCCAGATTAAAGTTCGCGCTCCTAACCACTACACCAAACTGGCTCTCAGATGGACTGTGGCATGTACCCCTCGTCTATTGTGCTGTTACATCTGCCCTAGTCTCATTTCAGTCTGGCTTCCAGACTGATACGGGGACAGAGACTGTCTCAGTGACTCTGCTGGACGATTTCCTTTACAGCTGAGTAAGGGAAATGACCCCCTTTTGGCCCTAACAGCACCTTTAGAGACAGTCGATCATTTAATACTGTTAGAGTATTTGAGATCAGATATAGGGGTTGGAGGTGTAGCTCTGAGGTGTTTTTTGATCAGTCAGACATAGGAGTTGATATCAGGAGATGAGCAATTGGCTACGAGGGATTCTCTGTGAGGAGTGCCACAGGGCTGTGTGCCGTCTCCAATGCTGTTCAACACATGAGAATCCTAAATGAGGTCATCTGCCGGCGCTTACACACATGGTGAATAAGGAACTTTGAATCCACTTTCAATGCACATTGGTGATTCTTTGCAAGCGGATTTTGCCATTTTACACAGTAGAATCCAGTTACAAAGTGTAATGCAAGTGGATCGAAACTGAACTGTCATCAGTAAGCAGATGATACCTGGCTTTATATTGGATGCTGTGCCCTGAGCTGGTGCCTAACTGCCATGGCCAGTTGGCCAAGAGAGAATAAATTCAATCCTGACAAGATGGGGCTGATGTTGGTCATTCAGACTTTGCTTTGGAAGGGTTTTTAATCCCCACATTAAGGTGGGTCCACCTTTCTTTGACAGACACCATAAGAAGCTCTGGAGTCCTGCTAGACCCAGCGATATTATTGGAGAAACAGGTGCTTATAGTGGCCACAGGAGCATTTTACAAACTATGCTTGACCCATAAGCTTTCCCTCCTATTTGGAAACTGCCAGTCTGACCATGAAGATCCATATAACAGTTACCTCAGGGCTTGACTATATACTCTCTGTGGGCTGCCCTTGAAGACATTTAGAAACTGCCATTGATGCAAAATGTGGCTGCCCATCTGTTACCAGGCCAGGCTGCACTCTTTCGCCTCGGCTGCCTGTTGGTTTCCATGTCCAGTTCAAGGTGTTGGTGTTTACCTTTGAAGCCCTTCAGGACCTGGGCCCACATACCTAAAGGACAGGGTTTCCAACTCTGCCTTGTTAAATGCTGGGAGATTTTTTGGGTGGTGCCTGAGGTAGGTGGAGTTTGGAGAGGATGTGATATCAGATGTTCTAGGCTGCCTCAGTTGATTTCTGTGGTCTTTGCCACAGAGACTAGGGGATATTCCTAGAGTGTCACTATATCCAGGCCTTTTTTGTCTTGCCCCTCAGTTCCTCGGAATTGGGAAACTGAGCCCAGGGACTGATAATGTTTTGTCATGTTGACCCCTGCAATGGTATGTTTCATCACTACCTGCTCTGTGGCTGCTCTGATGTGGAATCGCTTCCTGGCGGAAATAAGATCTGTGTCTCTCTTGCCATTTTGGATGGCTGGTAGAGTAGAGCTCTTTAAAGGAGCTTTTCGCTCTTCAAGGTGATTGCTTTGTGGGTGTCGTGAAAGACACCAACCTCTGTTGATTTTTTTCCGTTGGTTGTTTTAATTCAATTTTTTATAATTATATGATCTTCTGCTGATTTTGTTGTTATTACCTGCCGTGGGCCCCCACGATCTGAGAGAAAGGCAGGCTTTTTACGTTCAGCAAAGTTTAAATCCTTCTGCCCAGCCTAAGGAGTGAAGTGACTTCTGTCAGAAAAAGACTCCTTTAGGCTAGGGAAAATCTTCAGACCTCACTGATCAGAGTGGTAAGATTCAATCCCTTGCTCTTCTTTACAGGAAACAGAGCGGTCACTTGGGTGAAAAACATTTACCTTCTATCATCTGTCTGTAATAAACTTTGCCTAAGGGCCAGCGGTTATGATTAAGTGAGGTGTAACAGACAGCTTCAGGCAGCAGTTAACAGAAGAGAGGCCATCAGTCTGCCTTCAGCCTCTGCGTGCCGTTTTCTCTTTTTTTTAAAAAAAACTTGCTGCAGTCTAGAGAGTATCTTCCTGTATGTGACTTCGTAATGTGATTTTGAGCTTTTTTTAAATTCAGGGTTTAAAGCTGCCAAGACTGATGCTGTGCAGGACCCAGATTTTTTTTCCCCACTGGTGTTTAATAAGACTGCAAAGATATATAATTTCTAAAACTAGTTGCTTGAGAACCTTTGCAGAAATATTGACTGGCTGCCTTATTCTTCCCTCCAGCACGCTGCAAGAACAGAAGGGGGAACTGCGCAAGCGTCTCTCCTACACAGCCCACAAACTGGAAATGCTTGAAACAGAATTTGATTCTACACGCCAGTATCTTGAAGTAGAACTGAGACGCGCTCAGGAAGAACTTGAAAAAGTGACGGAAAAACTGAGACGGTCAGTTCTTAATTTGTTGATATGATAGCAAAAAGAGGTTGCATGTATTATTTTAGGTAAATGTTGGGGGGGGAATGACAAAGATTGATGTCTGCTACTCGCTCTTTAAGAAGGCTAGTCAGAAAATGCTGACATTAAGTGGTTAACTTTGAGGCTCGCCTTTTGCAAGTAACCAAATTTCGTGCTCTTTTTTCATCACTTATGAATGGGGGGTGGGAAACACACTACAATTTTCAACATGGCCTGGTTGCAAATGTCAAAAGAAGAAGTCTTCTGATTCACTCATTTTTTATTTGTCCTGGTACACTTCAAGAACTACAAGTGCATTCAATGAATTAATCATTTCTCCCATCTTTCTGTAATTTTGCAGTAAACTTACTGAGACAGGTTAGACGACAGTCTCTGTGGAGCAAATGATCTTTGCCCCCAGCAGCCTGTACCCAAAGTGGCCTATCATGTGGATTTTCATATATGGCGTCTTCACGCTACCATGAGCCACCACTCATGTTGCTGCTACCTTACACAGTCAGTAATGAAGCCCAGCATCAAAAAAAGGGCTGAGCCCTGGGGAGTTTAAGCCCTGATAGTTCTCATCTCCTGGTTACTGTGTTTGGGATCCAGGAGTAGGCTTTTGCTGATTCCCAGCTTCACAGTCCTGACCTCCATATCACAACCCAAACTTGTAGAAAGTCCCCGTGACCTCCAGGAGCAACACTGGCCCGCAGAGACAAGGCAGGAAAAAAAATCTGTTCCAGGATAACCCCGGCCTTTTCAGCCTGTAGGCACTTTTGTACTTCTGACACAGAGTGGTGGACACAGTCACAAAATGGCTGCTGCAGGAGATGGAGCCAGCCATAAAATGGCTGCTGCAGGAGGCAGAGCTACCAAGGAAGCCCAAGTACAAGGGGAAACAAAGGGTAATTCTAAAAATACAGTGAGAAAACAGAGTGAGAAAGAATAAAACCAACATTGGTGGCAGCTGCTGCTGCTGAAGCAACATTATTTTAATCTGCACAGACAATCAGAACTCCAGTGGCCAATCAGAAGCTCTGCTGGGCAAGAACCCCATGTGGCTCCACCCACTTTCTACAAACACCTAAAAAAAAAAAGGTGTTGGCAGGCACCACGCTGGGGATCCTGATCTGTTCCCTGAGTGGAATAGGACGTTTGGATCCACCATGGCTTTTTGGATGTAGCCCACTGTTCAGGTGACCTTGACATGCTTTCGCTATTGACAAAAGATACAGTTCCACTCTCTAAAGATGAGCAAGAACTCAGTTGTGAGCAAAGTGCAAATACCATCTGTCCCACTTGACAGTTTTATTGTAGGCTGTATTTTCCTTCTCAGACCCGCATGGCAAATATGAACACATGATTATTGGGGATATGCATTAGTTAATACAGCAGAGTCATAGAATCATAGAATCACAGAGTTGGAAGGGGCCATGCAGACAATCTAGTCCAACCCCCTGCCCAATGCAGGACCAGACTAAAGCATCTCTGACAAATATTCGCCCAGCCTCTTCTTGAAAGCTGTCAGTGAAGGGGAGCTCACCACCTCCCTAGGCAGCTGATTCCACCTCTGGACCACTCTGACCGTGAAAACGTTTTTCCTAATATCCAGCCGATCCCTTTCTGCATGTAATTTAAACCCATTGCTTCAGGTCCTATCCTCTGCTGCCAACTGGGACAGCTCCTTGCCCTCCTCCAAATGACAGCCTTTCAGATATTTAAAGAGAGCAATCATGTCCCCCCTCAATCTCCTCTTCTCCAAACTCAATGTTCCCAAGGCCCTTAGCCTTTCCCTGTAGGGCTCAGTCTCCAGACCCCTGATCATCCTCATCGCTCTCTTCTGCACCCTCTGGATTTTGTCCACATCCTTTTTGAAGTGAGGCCTCCAGAACTGCACACAGTACTCCAGGTGCGGTCTGACCAAGGCAGTATACAGAGGGGCTATGACCTCCTGCGATTTCGATGCTATGACCCTTTTATTGCAACCCAAGACTGAATTTGCCTTTTTTGCCACCGCATCACACTGACTGCTCATATTTAGTTTACCGTCCACTCTTACCCCAAGATCTCTTTTGCATACACTACTCCCCAGAAACGTATCCCCCATCCAGTATTTGTGCTTGACATTTTTGTGGCACAGATGTAATACTGTGCATTTATCTTTGTTGAATTGCATCCTGTTTGCAACTGCCCACTTCTCCAGAGTATTCAGGTCTTGTTGAATTTTAACTCTGTCTTCTTGGGTGTTTGCTACTCCTCCCAATTTGGTATCATCAGTACATTTAATGAGTAGCCCTTCTACCCCTTCATCCAGATCATTGATAAACATATTGAAAAGTACCGGGCCCAAAACCGAGCCCTGTGGCACCCCACTCCTCCCTCCAATCTGATGAAATGCCATTGACCACCACTCTTTGGGTGCGGTCCTCTAACCAGTTCCCTATCCACCGAACTGTCCTATAGTCCAGTCCACAGTCTTCCAGTTTGCCCATCAGAATGTCATGGGGAACCTTATCAAAAGCTTTACTGAAATCCAGGTAAATCACATCAACAGAGTTCCCACGATCCAGTAAGCTTGTCACACGATCAAAGAAGGCAACCAGGTTGGTCCGACAAGATCTCTTGGGGACAAAACCATGCTGACTTCCCCAGATCACTAAGTGCCTTTCAGATGCATACAGATCGCGCAGTCATAGAAGCATGGTATTGAGTGCTGTAAATAAACTCCAAAGAAGTAAATGGCAAAAATAAAATAAAATTTAAATTTAAAACTCATATTTATTGAAGTAGATTCTATTGACAACTATGTTGCACTGAAAAGGAGATAATAGAAGCCTAATCTCAAGAATACTGTTCACTGGCTGCAGTCACACGGAGCATTAGGCACGCTAGAGAGACGGAAGATAGGCGGATTTTCCGGGCGCGATCTCACCGCCACATCTGGGAAGCGTAGAGCTCCTGTGGCTCACCCGAGGCTTCACTCCGAAGATGCGCTGTAAAAAACTAGTACCTCCGAGGTACTAGTTTCCAGAAACCGCGGGGCATGGGTGGGCGTCTGATCGCGTTTCCGGTGGTAGTTCCGGCACCCGCCCATTTCCCCTCGCAAAAAGGGTTTTTTCCCCAAGTCTCCACGGATGCGCACAAGCACCCAACGGAGCATGCACACACTTTAGTTTTTTAAAAAACAACACAACCCCGTCCTGTGATCGACACCTCCCCCCTAACCACAGGACCTACACGGGACCTCCACGGGACGTCTGCTCGCGCAACCGCATGTTATTTTGCCCCGGGGCAAACAGCCACACTTCCCCCCCGCATTTTCCGGCCCGTATGACCGGGGCCCTCGTCACAAATAGCCAGCGACTCCGGCATCACGTGTGGCCAAGTAAGAGGACACAGCTGCTACAGGAGAGAGATACGTCTTGCTCCTTGAAGAGCCATGAGGACAGAGAGAGACAAAGGACACAGGAAGAGAGGAAGAGTCAGAGAGAAGCTCCCAGGTTAAGACAAAGCGAGGCATCCCATTCATTAAAGAGATAACACATATGCGTATCTAGAGTAACGCAGGCATGATAAGTTGCCCTACTCCAACAGTGACTTCTTTGTATAATACAACTCTTTAGGGGGCACTGTACACAAAGAGAGGGCACGTTTGTTTAAAAAAAAAAAACACACCAAAAACCTGTTTCCTTCTAAGGGGCCATTTTTGCCACGTTGCTAGGATGGAAACTTCACAGCGTTGTGCCCTGGGAACAGATCAGAAGAGTTACTATCTTTCCAGTTCAGAGCTGTGCTGTGGCTTTGATCAGGTGCTTGTGATATTCACAAGATCACACTTTTATTTAAAATTGATTCCTTTTGAACAATTTCTTTGGAAGATTTTGGAATATTTTCAGTCTCAGAGTCGCCAGCATGAATTTTCAGCAACACGAACTAATGAAGCCATGTCCAAGCAAAGGAAATGGTTTTGGGGTGCTGAGAAAATGTTCCCACAAATGCTTTCAATTTTTTTATGGATTGTGGAAATAGTTTCCCTTTCTGTTGCTTCTGCGGCGTTCCCACCTCCAGGGGTCCACCTTCGCCAAGTGATCCCAGCTGATGAGAACCATCATGACAGTGATGATGTCATGACGCCATGTGACCGATCAGATATATCCACGTGACGATATCACACTGCCAGTTCAGAGTGAGGGCAGGAAGCATTGTCTCATTGTGAAACAAGTTGTTTTGTGGGGATCTGTGCTTGTAGACGACGGCGAAGAAGAGACTGGATTTATACCCCGCCCTTCACTACTTGAAGGAGTCTCAGAGAGGCTTGCAATCTCCTTTCCCTTCCCCTCCCCACAGCAGACAACCTGTGAGGTAGATGGGGCTGAGAGAGCTCTTTCGAGAAGTGCTCCTGAGAGAACAGCCCTGAGAGAACTTGTGAGTGACCCAAGGTCACACCAGCAGCTGCATGTGGAGGAGCGGGGAATCCAACCCAGTTCTCCCAGATTAAAGTCCATGCTCCTAACCACTACACCAAACTGGCTCTCAACATTTTCATTTCTGCTCCACAACTCCCCTCCAGCTGCCAAAGGTAGTGTTCTTGTGTACAAAAACATCAATGAAAAGAGCCTTCTCTTGTGTCTCGTCAAAGTTAAATGATGTGAAAATGTGTTCCTACAAAATAAATTCAATTTGGATTTTCCAAGTGTTGGGGGAGCAGCACAGCGCATTTCAGCTCCTCTTTGACCCATTTTGATCCATTTCACACATTCCACAGTATAGCAAACTTGGTTTTTTGCTATTGACCATATGCTCGACACGGAGTAACTGCAGATCCCAGCTTTCAGCTAAGATACTGGCTTTTTCTCAAACATCTGCTTGTCATATTCATACTTTACATTTTTAAGGGTTCACTGGAAATATCTGTGTGCCCCTGAAACATTTCCCGTATGAAGATATCCATGAGCCTTAAGCAGGACTTGAGACCTCTAAGGATTGGGTTACGAAACAGCTCTCAAAGACTAAATGAGTTTTTGAAACCAACAAATCTTACATTCACAAAAAAAATTAAAAAACAGCTTTACGAAGCAGCAGAATTTATGATCTTATAGTCATTAATTAAAGTTAGTGGGAAACTAAGTTACAGCTGCTCATGGGAAAATTTGTGGTTAAAAGGTACAAAATGGAACGTGCAAAAGATACATTAATTACACAATTTCATCTTTATTTTAGGATACAAAACAATTACCTAGCCTTACAAAGAATTAATCAAGATCTCGAAGACAAACTGTACAGGATGGTAAGTACAGGGATGGTTATGTTTTTGTTGTGTAAATCTTGGTGGTACTTCGGGCATATATGATGTGGAGGTATAACTAGCATTGATAGGCTTAACCTTTTGAGTGACTTTATAATGCTAGTTGTGGATTTCTGCAATTTGGTACCAAGAAAACATGCAAGTTTATAACAATAACCCCACCTTCTTTTTTGCATAGAGTGTTTCCAGCACTCCAAGTGCTTCACATGTTGCAGATGGGGAAACTGAGGCTGAGGGTAGCTTGCCTGAGGCCACTTAGGAAATTCATGGCTGAGATAAGATTTGAACTAACCACCTTGTGGATCATGGTTTGTTATCTTAGCCAGGTGGTACACCAGCTCCCCATTTCAAGATGCTCTCTTTATATTCCAGTTGCCATTGCAAAATGAAAGGCTGGGGGGGTGGGTCGTCGTTCTTTTCCTTGTGTAAACTGCAGAGTGGATGAGAATGTTGGGGGACGGTGGGGATTTAGTGGAGGGGACATGTGGTAGAGGAAGGGAAATAGGTCGTTGGCCAGAATGCGGACTTCTCCTCATCGGAGAAAGAGGACAAAAACTCAGACAAGGAAGGGGGCTGCCTGAAGACCTGACACCATCACAACAAAAAGCAGGGTTGCCATTCCCCAGGTCTGGGATTTGGGGGCTTCTGTCTGCCACCGGTCAGCTGGCTAATGGGGGAGACCTCATCCCTCATCCCCAAACAGCGATGTCCCCGATGCACTGATGTCACCTGGAAGTGACATCATTGTGTCGGGGACGTTGTGCAGTGACGCTCTGGTTTTTGGGCAAAACTCTATGGCTTGACCCTCATTTTACCATAGCATTTTGCCCCCAAACCAGAGCATCACCCCTGATGGCACCGATGTGATGATGTCTCTTCCAGGTGATGGCAGCATGTCGGGGATGTGATGTCCCTACCAGCTCCTTGAACACCCCCCAGATCCTCCCACCAGCAAGACGAAGGGACTTGTCAACCCTAACAAAAAGCAGTCGAGACACCTCTCTTAGATGTACAGGAGGAACCCCAGGGGTCTGACTCAGCCCGTCCACCCTAGAATGCAGCCTTGTGTTCTGTTTTGGGCTTGGACCCTGAACCCCCACCCCAACCCTGAGACTGTTGCCTGCAGCACATGAGGTCTCTCCCCAACAGATACCTGAAGCCTCACAAAGTAAAGAACCATCCCATTCCCATCAGAGTACTTGCTGCTGTAATTGGGTGTGGCACCTTTAAGGACTTGGAGCCTGCTCCTGGGGGGGGGCTTGTAGCTCCACCTACTTGCAAGAGTACTTTAAGGATTTTAGTTCACTCTCCTGCTTTGCTGGAATAACATTTAGGGTAGGGCACTGTTGGCTGCAGTCCCAATAAACTGACACCTACTCCTCAACCCCAAGCAGGACAAAACCGGGATGGAGAAAAATGTGTACAGTTTGCTGAAATTGTTCTCCAGGACCACAGGAAGCCTGCAGGATTAAGGCTGAGGAAGTGTACTTGCACTGCAGAGCCCTTTTGGGGTTCAGAAGAGAATGGGGGGGTACCATGTGGGCCCCTGCAGTTGGCAGCCATTAGACTGGCCATCCTTAATATGAAAGTCAGGTATGCCCACTTGTGTCCTCTGCCAGAAGCTTCCACCTACAGCATTTCAGACCCTGACCCCAATTACCGTCTTCTCCGGAGAGCTTTATGCTCCTCAAACAACAACTTGCTGGTGATCCCTGGCCCAAAGGATATCCAGCTGTCCTTGACCAGGGCCAGGACCCGACCTTCTTGGTCCTGGCCCCGACCTGGTGGAACTCTGTGCCAAATTGAATCAGGGCCCTGCGGGATCTCATGCAATTCTGCAGGGCTTGTAAGGCAGAGATGTTCCACCAGGCTTTTGGTTGAGGGCAGCAATGGTTACCCACCGGCTGACACCCTTCCTTCTTTCTTTTCCCCCTCCATGTTCTGAGTTCCCTTTCCCCTCCCCAGAAAAACGGGCTGGTCGTCCAGAATCGGGATAAATAACATAAGAAAATCGCCATCTGGATTCTCTTATCTACACTGAATTTTTCATTGTTATATATGAATTTTAATGTTTTGTACTCTATGACATTATGTCTTGTACACTGCTCTGAGCCCGGCATAAGCTGGGATGGGGCGATAAATAAATCTAATAAATAAATAAGTAAAATTATCACAGTGGGCTGCAGAAAACTCCCATGGGAGCTCTGGGCCTGGCTACCTGATCCCCTGTACACATCCATCTTGGTTCCCACCTACCCACCCCCAGTCTTCTTTTTTTAAAGATAAAATTTGCACAAATGATTGGGATGTTAGACATAGCTATTGGAAGCCAGGGTTCAAACTCTAGCTGAGCCGTGTAGTTCACTGGGTGCCCCTGAACAAGTGACTGTTTTTCTGTCTCAGGTGTGGAAAGGTAATAACAGTATACAAGATAAAACATTAGGACGTAAAACCCTACACATGTTAAAAATAGCTGGAAAGATTAGAGAGAAATGTCTTTTTAATGAAAGGTTTCATTCCATGGCATTTATTTTTTTATCAGTTCAGCAGAAGGCGCACCATCAGATTTTGCTGTACCACATAACTTCCTGCTGTGCAGGAATACAATGAGACTCTACAAATTGGTAAACCCCACCCTACACTGGGCCAGAACTCCAGCTGGTTTGGAGGAGAACTCTACCAGTTTTCACAAAGCAGCTCTAATTAGTACCAGCTAAGAATCCCACCATGCAGTCATCCTTTTAAAAGATCTAATAACTATAAATATCAAGGGGGGGAAAGAACCTCTTGTCTTTCAGATAAGATTGGCTGTCCAATCTTTCTTTTGATACGTTTTAATTCTCACTTTTTCCTTGAGTATTAGTAACTTTTGTGATCCTTTGGGAAGGGATGCTGTTCCAGAAAAGCAATGCTTATTTTAAGATGCAATGACTGCTGTGGCAAGAGAACATTGCTACATGTGGTAATGTATTTTGGCAATGGAGAATACCCTGTAGCAATCTGGTCAACAGTTCAGTAAGAAACCCTTCTACCCTTTTACATTAGCTTTGTACCTAGAACACCATGGTTCTTGTGTGGTCGCCCATTCTTTGAACTAGACACCAGACATACTATGACACGCTGGGTGCCTTTGCGCATGCACAGGGAAGGGTAACTGAGCTATGCTACCAAATAGTAAAGAGCCCAGTAGCACCTTTAAGACTAACAAACTTTATTGTAGCATAAGCTTTCGAGAAACACAGCTCTCCATGCATCTGACGAAGAGAGCTGTGTTTCTCAAAAGCTTATGCTACAGTAAAGTTTGTTAGTCTTAAAGATGCTACTGAGTTTTCTACTATTTGGCAGCAACAGACTAACATGGCTAACTCCTCTGGATTTATGAGCTATGCTCGGTTTTCATTGCATATACATTAAAGCTTCTGGCATTTATTATACTGAATACATTGAAGCTTCATGTTGATAATACTGGAGTGGATCTCTATCCCCATCCTATGGTGGTGCCGCTTAAGTTGGACAAAGTTTCTTTGGGCTAGAAGAAGGCTTCAGACTTTGCTAGTGGAGTGGTAGGAGGAGACAGGGTCCACCCCACCAGATGACATACAGAGATATAACTCTGTGCCTCGGGCCTAATGTGGCTTCGGTCTGCTAGATTAACATGGGATATCTTCCTTGAGACTAGAGCCACATGTTGCCAGGATGTTGTGGATTTTGAAACTCTGGAAATGGTCATATTTGGGAAATGCGACATGTGACAATGTCTGTATGTACGTGTTGGCCTCGGCATGTAAGAATGTGTGTCCCAGGCGGCAGAGAAGTGCCCATATTAAAATGGATATTTCAAAAGTTCTTTGGTAGAGAGTTGATGTTGGATGTCTTATAAATGACTCTTGTGCAGCTGTCTGGTTTGCTGAGTGCAATGCTACCGTTTCTTGGCCTACCATGAAACAAGTAAAGCTCTAATACTGGAGAGTATGATGGTATTCTCCAGTTTAAATTGTACACTGTACGCATCACGGAGGTTTTCTTGATCACTGTCAGAATCGGCTTGGGCTCCACTTGGTCACTGTCGGGAGTGCTACAGAGGAATATAAAACTTTACTTCTAGATATCCATGCATATGTAATTCAGGAGCGGTTCCATCCAGCAGAGTTCTTAGGTCCATTTCAGATGGACTCTCGCTGGCATGGGTGCTCCCATGGCTTCTTGCACACCGGTCAGAGAGTGTGTTAAAAGTTTCACTCCTTGTAGATCTCTGCCGTGCTGTGGTTCTTGGTTACACAAGACACGTGCATGCCTTCTTGAACAGTATCTCGTCTCTTTGGTTCCTGATTGCAACTAACAGAAACCCAGAGCAGAAGGCCTTGGACATTCTCTGATCATCATGCAAGAAAGTGGAGGAAGCACTGATCATGTCATTAAGAGAATGTCCGAAGGACGCCTTCCTTATTAGATGGTTCACAGATTTTTAAAGGGACTTACTTTAGCATTAATGACGAGGGTTAGACCCTGTCTTCTAGCCCTTTTGATCTAAGCTTTGATTAATATTGCTGGTGTCACCTTTATGAAGATGCACGTTTCAAGGTACGTGATTTTTATTATGCTCACAGTGATAATTATGATTTGTGAAATATACCAGTTTGATCCACATCTGTTGTAGCTTTTAAATATTGTTTTGGTCTTTTGAAGGGATCAGGTTTTTAATTTCCTCGATATTAATTCTTTCTGTGAATTGTGTTTTCTGGGAACGAGTGTGTGGTACATGTAAACCACTCTGACTGTTCTGTAGGACCATTCGTGGCATCCATATTTACATTCTGTCCTTGAGATCTGGTAACTGCAAATCGAATTGCCTTGCACAGGGATTTAACATGTTTGTTGTCCCTGGAGGATTTTATTATCCATTATTTTATGGTGAATGCTACTTTCGTACAGCAGAAAAAGGAAAACTCTATGCTAGTGATCATTAGGAAAGGGATTGCAAATAAAACGGCCAATATTATACTGCCCCTGCATAGATCTATGGTGCAGCCCCATTTGGAATCCTGTGTACAGTTCTGGTCACCGTATCTCAAAAAGGACATTGCTGTTAAAAGTAAAAATAGAGATAAAGGTACCAATAGAATATTAATGGTATATTAAAGTTCTAAAAAGTGAAGAAGATAGAAAGGGAAAGGATAAATATGTTAATTAGGAATTTAAAACCCTATATTGAAAGCAAAGAAATAGCAAGACATAGGTGATGGTTAAGGTACAACTTTGAAAGATTTACAATACAGATAAGAATTTTGGGTACAGCTTTGAAAGATCATAACCCTTAGTAAGATTTAGTGATACATGCTCTTAATTGATAGAGAGTGAATATTATGATGGAGAAAAGGGAAGTTATTATGAATTAAGGATGTGAAGAACATGTTACTCTGTGTTGCTAGAAAGAATTAGTGTTGTGCAAGAAGTTTGTAATTATGTAATCTTCTTGATGATCTTGTATTTGTATTCGATATAGGCTTATAAAATCAAACAGATATATATATTTTTTAAAAGGACATAGCTAAGCTGGAAAAGGTACAGAGGAGGGTGACCAAGATGATTAGGGGGTTGGTGCACCTTCACTTCTCTATGAGGAAAGCCTGAAGAGTCTGGGACTTTTCAGTTTTGAAAAGAGGTGACTGGGGGAGGGGGGTATGATAGAGTTTTTTAAAATTATGCATGGGGTGGAGAGAGTTGACAAAGACAAAATTTTCTCCCCAAATAGTAGAACTCAAGGGCAGAAGCTGATGGTCAGTAGTTTTGGGACGGACAAAAGGAAATACTTCTTTACACAGAGAATGATTAAAATGTAGAATTCGTTGCTAGAGGATGTAGTGATGGCCACAGGCATAGACAGCTTTAGATAGACTCACGGAGGATAGGTCTATCGGGGTGACTAGCCCTGGTGACTGAGGGGAGCATCTGCACTCCAAGGCAGTCAGCCTCTTAATCCCAGGGCCAGGAGGCAATAGCAGGGGAAGGCCTCGGCCTCGGCCTCTATTCCCTGTTGTTGGTCCTCCAGAGGAACTGGTTGGCCACTGTATGAGACAGGATGCTGGGCTAGATGGACCACTGGCCTGATGCAGCAGGGCTCTTCCTATGGTCTTAAGTTCTTATATAAATTGTTCTTCTTGTATACTTTGTAAAATGGTTTCTTTGCTGAAGAAGGGTAATTGATTTCATATACCACTTTTCTGACAAGAGACTCAAGGTGATTTACAGTTTCAAATGATAGGCTACAGTCTTGGAAACACTTTGATTAAAAGGAGGGCAGAGAGGGGAAAGGAAATGAACACATTTAGATGTTCTTTCATAATAATGCATAAGTTCCATAAATTACTCCAAATTCCTTCCTAATCCTAAAAATAGCAATATTCTACCCAGGTCTTCAGAAGCTTATTATATAAATGAAACTACTCATTCAACCCAATGCGCTTAAGCGGTATCACGCTAATAAAGTTAAAAACAGTCTTAATAACCCAACTCCAGACTTGGACTCTTTTTTTTTCATATTATTATATCTTGCCATAGCTTGGGAAAACAACTTTGCAACAGTCGAAGTGGCTTTGTGTTTAGTACCTGCTAGGAGCATTCTCTAGTTCCTCTACAAAAGGTATATCTGCCCTCCCTTGAAGATGCACAAAATCCACAATTCTCTTATATCAGAATTAAAAAAACACACTCCAAAAGTGTGCTCCAACATAGTTTGCCCCGATGGACACAAACGTAATCTATTTGAGTAAGGAAGCTTCTTATAGGAATCATCCATTACCTGAGAAGATATCGCATTTACTCTAGCTGACATAAACACACTCTTCTGTATCGTGGAACAGTTACATATTTTAAATGTTCAGGAAATGCCCTTGGGTAGACAAACCTAAATAAAGAGGGGAGCAAACACTACATTGGAGCTGCGGTGGCTCAAGTGGTTAAGACGCTGAACTGCAGGCTGTGGAAGGTCAGTAGTTCAGCAGTTCAAGACCCGGGTGCCGCAAGACGGAGTGAGCTCCTGTCTCTAGTTCCAGCTCCTGCCAACCTAGCAGTTCGAAAGCAAGAAATTGCAAGTAGATAAATAGGGACCACTTCGGTGGGAAGGTAACAGCGTTCCATGCGCCTTGGTGTTTAGTCATGCCGGCCACATGACCACGGAAACGTCTTCGGACAGCGCTGGCTCTTCGGCTTTGAAACGGAGATGAGCACCACAACCCTAGAGTCGGATTCGACTGGCTTTCAAGCAAGGGAACCTTTACCTTTACTTTAAACACTACATGCTCTGACATAAGAGCTCAAGAAATGCAGTTCATACAAATGGCTCACAATCAGCCTTTGGGTGGATTCCATTCCCAGTGTCCTCAGGGTAAACATATAAACAACCACTTGGGTAGGAAATAGATTTCCCTGCTAGATGACAGAGAACTACACAGTGATCTGTCATGGATCTCCCAGCCTTAAAACCCACCTGCTCTGGACCAATTAACCCTTTCTCAAGAACCCATTCTTTAAGCTTTTGTTGAGGCCGTGAAGCATGTAAGAGAAGGCTAATTGGTCTATAGTTAAGTGGGTCCCTTCTGTTTCTCTTTTTATAGATTGAAACAATTACAGCAAGAACTTATTGATTCAGTGTATTTTAATTTGGTATTAAAACTATAATGTTGAGCTCAGCACTTATTTAACGTAAGTATGTACTGACTGAAGCTGGTGTACAGGATTAACCCACTCAGTCCAGTCCAGGAATGCGAGGGAACCCTGCACTTTTAGCACATTAAACAACCACCACGAGATAGTCTAGACTCTCTCTGGTTTTCAGAACAATTTGCCACCAGAATCTCTACAAATAGTCCCCCCAACCTGAGATTAGAGATTCAAACTCTCAGTTGGCATCTGGGGTTTACACATCAAGTTACAACATCAGAGACAATTAGAAATAAGAAGGATCTTTATTCAGTACAGAGCATAGCAAACAGACAATTGGGCACACCCCCTGTCCACTTGTGATTGGCTGAATGGCCAATCATGATTAGATTGGGGTATAATTGTTTGATCCCTATGGGAGTGAGTCTCTCTTGCTCTTAGCTCTTGCTCTCTTCTTCCTCCTGCCATTGTCTGTTTATTGCAGCTGAAATGCTGTCTCTTGGGAAACAAAGAGCTGCTTTGTGAATTGGACCACATGCTTGTGCAAAATGGGATTTCTCTTCAAAATCCCTTGGACTGTCTTGGACTGTTGGATGTTCCTGAATTTGGTCACTATGAATCTCATTAATGTGTAGTTAAGGCAAATCGCCATAGGTTTTTATTGTGTTCAGTATCCTCTACTAGTCTGTTTGTTATGCTCTGTACTGAATAAAGATCCTTCTTATTTCTAATTGTCTCTGATGTTTCTCTCTGGTTTTCAGAACAGCTGGATTGAACTTTATTCCAGTTTTCAGGACATATTTCAGCTCAACACACTTTGGGTGCATTCAGACGGGCCATTTAAGCCGGCATAAACTGCTCCGTTTGGATCCGGAGCAGTTTGATCCAGAAGAAACACGATCACACTCACCTCCTGACTGCACAGCACATCGCGATATGCCCGTTCACACTGCCGACGCGCAGCAGCGCGCGTCGGCGGGGTTGTTTTTCTTTTTTTACATTTTGCACATGTGCATAGGCAGCCATCCACAGAGTTGAGATCTTCGCGCAAGCGCAGAACACCCCCTCCCGAAAAGCGTACCCTGAAGCGAAGACTTCCCTTTAAACTTTTACATCGAAAAGGGCCTCCATGAGGTCCCGGACTCAGCCTAAAACGAAGCATTTTTTTTCTTTTTTCTTTTACAAATGCCGGGGCGAAGCTTCGCCCAAGCGCACATCGAGGTGGCCCCAAAAAAATGGCGGCCGAAAAGCGGAAGCCTTGGGCTTCCAAACGGATGTGGCTCTGCACTGGCAGAGAGCAATCAGGCGGGGATAATGCGGTTGGAACCGGAACCGGATACCACCACTGGGGACCTAGTAGCAGAATACACCGGTTTAAAGGGTGTTTGTGACGGTTAGGGACGGAAGGCAGATGTTCGCTGTGTGATCGCGTGTAAGTACTCCGATTCTAACTGGCATCTATACCGGCTTAAATGCCCGTCTGAACGCACCCTTTGGGAGGCATTGAGTTATTTTGCAAAAGAGAATCTCTCTGCACAGAGCGAACCATGTTGAATGCCTCTTTCTCCTTTTTAAATATCCGATATCGAAATAAGTAAATAAATATTGCATGTCTGAGCATGGAGCTGTAAGATGGAGCTCTTCCGCCAGGCCTTTAGTTGAGGCAGTGGGCATCCACCTGACATGGCCTCCCCCCCCCCCAGTGACCGCAGATTCTACATTGCCAGTATTAACATCATCTGTTGAGGTATACCGTATATTCAGTATTGCATTGTCTAGTTATGCCGGCCACATGATCACGGAAACGTCTTCGGACAGCGCTGGCTCATCAGCTTGGAAACGGAGATGAGCACCACACCCTAGAGTTGGATTCGATGGACTTTCAAGCAAGGGAAACCTTTACCTTTTCCTTAATTTTAATTGTAAATCTGCATTGTGTGCAGATCGATTTGTCTGGAACCCACCCTGAACCTGCTATGTGGGGAGGGTGGGATATAAATTTAATAAATAAATAAATAAATAAATAAATAAAATGTTACACAAAACCACAAGGCTGCCACCAAAAATGGCAGTCCCACATCAAGTCTTCCTCACCACCTATATTCACATATATTATAAGTTATCTTAAGCCCTGGAGTTATTATACTGGGCCTATTCCCACCTCTGTTTTGCATCTCTTCACTGTCTTCCACTGGCATGGAAGGAAAGAAAACCGCATAATGAATGTGGGACATGAAGTAATTCTGTTCGACTTGTTAGGATGGAGAACTCTACGCGGAGCTGCTGTTTTTGGCGGCAGCCTCACCTCTCTTGTGCGCCATCTCATATTGCCCTCCTGAGCAGTAGTTCATGATGCCTGTCTCATACCTCAGACTGAGCAAAGAACCCACAATATTTTAAGTGAAACTTCCCTGGAATCATTTTGGGGGTTTTGTGTCGAGTGTTCCCCACTTAAAAGAAGAAGCAGCAGCTTTGCATTCCTGGGCTGTACTCTGACAAATTGCCTCAATCTGAATGTCACTGAGAGATTCACAGCTATCATCGCCGAAAGCTAGAAAGATGAGCCTGTCAGGCAGAGCTTACTGTAAACTTCCCTTGTTTTCTGATTTGCAGCTCCTCTATAGAGTCTATATTTAGGTCATCCCCATTTAACTTTCATAGGGCATACTGCCCAGGGGTGTGTGCGTGTGGATTATTCTTAGGAAAGAAATAGTAAGCGATGCTTTCAATCACCTCAACTTCTTTAAAGTCATCTTCAAAACCCTCCTTCATCACAAAACCGAAATGCGTCAGGTTTGTCAGCTTGCCGCGGCAAACGTCTGGCCAGCTTTCCTCTCCCCAGGTGTGAAACTGTGACTAAAAGATCATTTACGCATACACGTGCAGCTGCCTTATTAAGCCATTGTTCTATCAAAGTCAGTATTTACTCGGAGTGGCAGAAAGGGAGGGCATGGCTCAGTGGTAGAGCATCTGCTTTGCATACAGAAGGTTCCAAGTTCAATCCCCGGCATCTTCAGTTAAAAGGAACAGATGGTAGGTGACATGTCTGGGCAGATGATACTGACCTTGACAAGACAAGTGGTTTAATTCACTATAAGGCAATTTCATGTGTTCATAAGTTCTGCAGGGTCTCAGGTGGGTGTCCTTTCAGATCTCCATCTGCCTGAAAGGAGCCTGTTTTCAGTTAGCAAAATTTAGCTGAGGTTGCAGGGTTAAACCCGCCTCTCCCTTTATGAGTCTTCAGACAGATGCAGGTTCTGCATCTGGCATTTGCTCCACATTTTCTCAACACTGAGGAAAAGGTGCAGCTCAAAACCACATTCAGATATCCCGAGGCAATGCCGTACTGACTGCAAAGTCACTCCTGAACGGCCATAAATCTATGCAGAAGGCACCATAAGACCCGATGAGCAAAGAAAGTGAAAGTGGCATGCAGTGTAGAGGGTACCATAATATCCAGTGATCAAAGAAAGTGAAAGCAGCATAAATTGCAGATAGGGAATTTCTGTTCCAACGTGGGTTTGCTAAAACAACAGAGGGAAAAGCCAATGCAGAGTGCTGGGGAGAGCAGAAATAATAATGGGGGAAGGTTCTTTACACCACTGTTAACGGCTTGCCCTACTACTCCAAGTAGGAACAGCTCCGGCAGCTGGCACTTACACGGGTTGCTTCCCTTTTCGAGGAGAGAGCAGAGCTGGCTTCGGGCAGTTTTTGTAAGTGTGTGTTTCTCTCAGCTTTATTATACGGTCGACAGACCTTTCAATAAGACAATCTCCTTAATGGCTATCGCTTGTGTGCCTGTTTTGTAGTGTTTGCTTTGTTTACAGGTAAAGTACAGCCAGATGCCCTATAGGGCAGGAAATCTACACCATGGTGTGCTGCAGTAATTAAAGTGCCAGGCTAGGATTTGGGAGAGCCAGATTTGAATCCCCACTCTGCCTTGAAATTCTTCTTCTTCTTCTTCTTCTTCTTCTTCTTCTTCTTCTTCTTCAGTGCAAAACCAATGTGTACCTACCCAGTCCGTCTTTTGACAGTAATAGTCAAGTGTTTGGTGTAGTGGTTAAGTGCGCGGACTCTAATCTGGGAGAACCGGGTTTGATTCCCCACTCCTCCACTTGCACCTGACTGGATGACCTTGGGCAAGCCATAGTTCTGATAAGAGCTGCTCTTGAAAAAGAGCAGTTTCTGTCAAGAGCTCTCTCAGCCCCACCTACCTCACAGGGTATCTGTTGTGGGGAGGGGAAGGGAAAGGAGTTTGTAAGCCGCTCTGAGACACCTTTGGGTAGTGAAGGGCGGGGTATAAATCCAATCTCTTCTTCTTCTTCTTCTTCTTTTATCGATAGCTGTCAGGGAAATCCACAGACTGTGACTGATCTCATATTTGGTGATTTTAACTCAAGTGTCCTTGGTCTGTCCCACTTATTAGCCATCTGTACATAGAGGAGTGATTAACTGAGGAATCACAGTAGCTGAAATATTGGGGAGAGTGCATAATTCATAAGGCTTGTATCCATGCTTGCTAGATAGTCTCTGCCATGGCACACACTTCCTCTAAAACTTCCACTTACACAAGGGCCCATTGAAAAGCATTGATCTTGGGCGCATGGACGTTTAAGAGGAAGGGGAAGCACCCCACAGCAGAAGTACTCTAGCATTCACAACACTCATTCGTAGGATCCGTGCCCATTTTTATTTAGCATTTTGGGTTGGGTTTAAAAAAAAATAGATTAAATCATCGTAGGTTTTCATGATGATACCTGAATATCATCACTGAGATATCAAATAGTGAAGCACATGTTTTGTGTCAATTGTAGAAGCCGAAATATATTCCACCCAGTAACAATATAGGAGTTCTCACAAACCCACGGAAAACCTACGGTGTGCACAAAAATGTGTGTGTGTGAAGTGCCATCAAGTCAGAACTGACTTCAGGCAACCCCGTCAAGGGGCTTTCAAGGCAAGTGAGAAGCAGAGGTGGCTTGCCACTGCCTTTCCTCTTCAGAGCCTTCCTTGGTGGTCTCCTTTCCAAGTACTGACCCTGCTTAGCTTCCGAGGTCTGACAAGATCGGGCTATACCATGCTGCCTTCCCCCCCCCCCCCAATGCACAAAAATTAAGTAAAAGAACATAAAATGGGGACTGAGCATGTTTCAGGAGGCACAGGTTGTTCAGGGCAGTGGAGAGTTAGTTATAAAAGAAAATGAGAGAAATAGACAAAATTGGCCTGGTCAAACCCCCCTGAAAGCTAGTAGAGTCCTGGAAGAGGAGATTTGGGAGTGTTCTTTTGGGGGGTCAGGGGGAAGATTTCCAGCTCATCTGTCCCTGGGCTGCTCCCCTTTCTGATTCCTCATGGGCTTTTAGCCTTTTCCCTCTAATTGTAATGTCCATGCCTGTTGTTCTTGTTGTTGTTCAGTCGCACAATCGAGTCCAACTCTTTGAGACCCGATGGACCACATCGCACCAGGCCCTCCTGTCTTCTGCTATCCTCTGAAGTTTGCTCAACTTCATGTTCGTTGCATCGATGACACTGTCCAACCACCTCATCCTTTGCCGTCCCCTTCTTCTTTGACCTTCAGTCTTTCCCGGCATCATGGGGCCACCCACAGAGAAGACAGGAATTTCCCCTTATACTGGTATAACAGAAACATTGTAAATTTTAAAAGGCGGACATCTTTCTCCACCCTCCCTCGCAAAACTGATCTGATGAGCACTGAGTATGCTGCAAGAGCCAGGGAATGATGGGGGCCGATATGTGTCCAATAGGCCCCACCCCTCAACTTGTTTGTTGTGTTTTGCAACCCATTTTTGATCAAATTGCTGCATGGACCAAAGCCACGTGGGCCAGTGCAACCCATAGGCCAAAAAAGTGGCTGGATACCCAACCCGTGACATAAAGCAGGGGTGTCAAACTCATTTGTTACAAGGGCCGGATCTGACATAAATGTCACTTTGTCGGGCCGGGCCATGTGTGCCATAAAACATAATGCCAGGTACCAGAGACAAAAAATGTATAAAGGACAGCAGCTGGTAAGTTCCGAGTTGGTGTGTCCTCACTGCACGGCCCCATGGCGTGGGAGGGGGGGTGCAGAGGAAAACCCACATAGGCGGACGGGAGAGGCAGCAGTGCCGTTCTGGGCAGATGCTCCCACAATGCTTGACTGGTGCAGGCGAGGTTGTTCTGCTGCGCTAAAGCCATAATGGAGTGGCTCTGCCCACTCCCACCCCCCAGCATTCCTTCCCTTGCATCAGTTGCTCATGGGCCACGTAAGAACCCTGGACGGGCCTGATCCGGGCCCCGGGCCTTATGTTTGACACCCCTGGCATAAGGCTTCCTACTCGGTGCGAGGGAGATCGCCTTTCAGTTTGGAAATCTCACTTTCAGAGCGAGCAGGAATATTTTGGAGAGGAAATCTTTCCTTCTCTCTTCTACCTTTCCCCCATTCTGCATGCGAAATTGCCCCGCTTGAAGCTAGTTTTCATTATGGAAAAAAAAGAAAAGCGTTTGTGCTTTATTACATCCATTTGCCTTTAAAGCGCAGCTCTGGAGATTGCCAATCTCTTCCTAAATCTTTTTCATTGTTATGGGAGAGTTGGGGGGGGACGGGGACTGCCTCACTTAGATAAGGGAAGCTGAGTGGCCTGAAAGGGACAGTGGGATTGATCAAGATACGAGCATTACAGTTTGTGTGGAAAGAGAGATCGCATGAATATAGATTTTTTAAAATAATAATAATAATAATTGGACCTTCCAGACTCCTGCGACAGTATTTGGAGTGTCTGGAATGCTACATCGACTGTCAACATTGTTATTAGTTCGCCTATAGTTACTTATTGATTTAATTATTTGCCGCATGTTGGGGAAACAAGCCTTCCCCTTGTACAAGCGACAGCGTCGATGCAATCTCATCTCCGAAGGTAGCATTAGAGGGACTCCGGGGAATTGGACGTGAATGAGTTCCCTTCCTTTCCCCTCCAGCTACAATGGGCTTGCATAATGCGTTATTACAGCGACCAAGTCCTGCTTCACTCTTCAGAGCAATTTGGCTCGAATGCAGTGTGATAGATGTCCAGTGTCGCTCGTGTAGCAAACCATTTGCAATTCTTTTGGGGGCAATCAGTGCAAATCCCACACACACACACACACTCATGCAGCTTGTAATCCAGGGGGGCCCTACATCCCCAACGTGGGCACCATGGCACCAGCTGACACCTTTTCTGGTGCCCGTCAGGTGTCTTTTGGAAGTGGGTAGGGCCAGGTAGAATTTTCCCCCCAGCAAGGGTCATGAATGACTATTGGAGATTTGATTGGCCGTGCAGTTTTTTAAAAACGTTGCTTTGGCAGCAGCTGCCACCACAGCACAAGACTCTTTACTGCATGACTGAAGGGAAGCTATGACTGTCCTTTTGTGGCTGGATCCACCTCCTGCAGCAGCCATTTTGTGGCTCCGCCCACCATACTGTGTCAGAATTCCAAAGGTGCCGGCAGGCTGAGAAAGTGGGGGGGGGGGCTGTTAGAATCAAAGAATCACAGAGTTGGAAGGGGCCACAGAGGCCATCTAGTTCGACCCCCTGCCCATTGCAGGATCAGTCTAGAGCATCCCTGACAAGTGTTTGTCCAGCCGCTGCTTAAAGACTGCCAGTGAGGAGGAGCTCACCGACTCCCTCTGCAGCTGATTCCACTGTTGCACAACTCTTATTGTCAAAAAGTGTTTCCTAATATCCAGCCAGTACCTTCCCGCCCTTAATTTAAACCCATGATTGGAAGTCCTCTCCTCTGCTGCCAACAGGAACAGCTCCCTGCCCTCCTCTAAGTGACAGCCCTTCAGATACTTCAAGAGAGCAATCAGGTCCCCCCTCAGTGTCCTCTTCTCCAAACTGAACATTTCTAAGTCCCTCAGCCTTTCCTCACAGGGCTTGGCTTCCAGGCCCCCAATCATCTTTGTCGCTCTCCTCTGCACCCGCTCCATTCTGTCCGCATCCTTTTTGCAGTGAGGCCTACAGAACTGCACACAATACTCCATGCAGTGTACAGCAGGACTATGACATCTTGCAATTTGGATGTTATGCCTCTGTTGATACACCCTAAGATCGCATTAGCCTTTTTGTGTGTGTGTTGCTGCTCTAAGCACTTGGACTCCTGGCAAGATGCTGGGGTGACCACCTTGGCTTAGATCCCATAGTAAATCTCTGCTGACAGAACAGATTTCTGTCGGTGGAGCAGGACCTTCTTGCATCCTCCTTCCCACCACAGCCCAAATGTGCCCCGAAACACAGCTCCTGAGAGACATGGAGCCAGCCCCCAGGGAGAGCATGTGGAGGGAGACAGAGTTTTGCAACAGCAGAGGGGAAATCATTCTCCCTTTTCCATTATCCGGCGTGTTTTCTGGGATCCAGCCCAATATAACGCATCGTGCCAACGTGCAGCCTTTTGGGTGTCTCAGGAAATAAGTGTCAGTTTGTAGCCTGTGCTTATGAGAGAGGAGTCACATGATGGACGGGTCCAGGGCTGCAGGAAACCATGATCCGCCATCTGTTTTGAAGCTGGGCTACCTTTCACTTTCCTGGTTTCTTTTGCTACTTTCCAGGCTGGTGTTTCCTGGGTGTAATTAGCCTCTGTGTGCTCTTACCCCATTCCTTACGTGGTTGGCCAGTGTCCCCTTTGTCCCTCTGACTTCCTCTTCCCTTCAGGCATTTCTTCTTCTTTGGGGGGGCCATTTTTGCATTTTGTGTGTGGGTGCCCAGAAGTCATGGCATCCTCTGGTGACTCCTACTGGGGCATGGAGGACGTTCAGAGAAGTGGCTTGATAGCCTTCCTCTTCCTCCTGGCCCTGGTGTTCTTTGGAGGTCTCCCATCCAAATACTTGTCAGGGTCGGCCCTGCTTAGCTTCCGAGATCCGACGAGATTGGGCTTGCCTGGGCTATCCAGGTCTGGGCAGGCATATCTTCTTATGGTGCAATGAAGCACCCTCTTTGAGTTGCTTCCTGACCTTGTTTTTTTGGACTGGATTAAAGTCCTTGCTTCCTCCTGCACCTTTCTTTGCGTGCTTCCGGGGTCCCATGGAGCTGCTCTCACGCCATTCAAATGAAGGGGGGAGTCAGCCAGGGCAGAACTAGGCCTACCTCACAGCCCAGATGGAGCTCTGGACTTGGTTGCCGTGGTCTCAGAATCTTACTGTGTCCCTAAACATCTCCGTGCTTTCCCAGCCACTCCGCGCCGCTCCCTGTATTTAAAGCCAATCAACCTGCTATTTTTGCAAACCTCCAGTGCTCTCATCTCTCATGACTCTGACTATCATCAGCCTTTTCAAAATTCGAACTGTCTGCTTCTTTCTCAAATGTTTTGGCTGCCGTGCTTCATTCTCTCAACATCCTGATTATTGAAGAGCTCGCTCAAGTGAGAGTGTTCCCTTGCTTTTATGAATAATGTGTCACGTTGATTTGGGCCGCTCCCAGTCTGTGCACGGAGGTTACGCAGGTGTAGCATGATAAGTATCCGAGTGGGAGGGGAAGTGACTGCTTCTTTAAGGCATTGTGACTATGCCAAGATAGCAAAGGTTGCAAACCCCAATAAGCAATCATTCCTCAGATTCAGAGGGCAGCCACGTCGGTTTCCAGTAGATCAGTTAGATTCCAGTCCAGCTGCATCTTAGACACCAATAAGATCTTCAGGGTGTAAGTTTTCGAGAATCTAAGCTCGTGTCTGACAGAGGGAGCCTTGACTCTCCAAAGCTCATACCCTGAAAATGTCCTTTTGTGTAGTAGTTAGGAGCCAGTTTGGTGTAGTGGTTAGGGATGTGGATGCTAATCTGGGAGAACCGGGTTTGCGTCCCCACTCCTCCCCATGCAGCCGCTGGTGGGACCTTGGGTCAGTCACAAGTTCTCTCAGAGCTGTTCGCTCATGAGCAGTCCTCGAAAGAGCTCTCTCAGCCCCACCCTACTTCACAGGGTGTCTGTTGTGGGGAGGGGAAGGGAAAAGAGATTGTAAGCCACTCTGAGACTCCTTTGGGTAGTGAAGGGTGGGGTATAAATCCAGTCTCCTCCTCCTCCTCCTTCTTGGTGCTACTGGACTGGAATTTAACCGTTCCTAGTTTGAATCCCACTTCAACATCAAACAGTAAAAAGGACCCTCAGACAGTAGAAACAGTGTTTACTTTTTATGGAGCACTCCAAATTGTTCTCAGTTGTATTGCAAACGTTTTGCTTGTGTGCGCTTTCCCACTAATTAACCCTTTTTCTGCAGGTGATTTTCCCACTGAAAATGGCCATCTACCAAACAGCTAGGGAAAACTTGTGTGTACTCAGGGCGGGGGGGGGGAGATAATTAAAAAAGAGGGCAAAAAGGCTGTGGCTCAGTGGCAGAGCATGTGCTTGGCATGCATAAAGTCCCATATTCTTCTCTTTTTTGTTTTTTGAAAACTTTTATTGCTTTTTATCTGTACACACTACAGGATACAGGGTAAAGGAATAATCTAAACTAAAATACAGAGTAAACAGGGATCAAAAATGTTTTAAGTTTCAGTTACCTGATATTTCCTCATTGTTTAGCTTTAAGATAGCTGGAGATTAAAAATTGATATTTCTATCTTAAACAGTGCAAACAAAATTAGCTACAGTGTGTGCATTCTAGTAAATAAACGCAAAAGAAAGAACAGACTTTCAGAATCGGGTTATTTAGCTCTTTTCTTCCCTCTGCGTTTGTTCTTATCAAAGGGCAGCCTAACTTTAAATTATTTAGGAGCCACGGCTTTTAATTCTGATTCAGAGTCAAAAACTTCCTCTAGGAAGCTACTTGAGGAGCTGTCACTGCTTCTGGAACCATGTTTACCAACATCTTCTGTAATAATACTGTCTTCTACTTTCCCCTTTTCTTTCGCTGGACTTTGATGCTGTTTCAAAAATGCTTTTGCTTCAAGGACAGAATCAATCTGTTCTTTTTTCTCTTTGAAGTTGAAGATAAATCCTTCCGGGATTATCCATCTGTAGGGAGTGGCATTTTTCTGTAGAAATGAAGTCAGATTTTTATATTGTTTCCTCCTCTTTCTCACCTCAAATGGAACATCTTCTAAGACCTTCACTTCTTCTCCTTGGATTTTTAAGGTTATTCCGTTGGTCACTTTCAGAATCATATCCCTTGTTGACCTTTTAGAGAATTTCACAAATACTTCACCAGGCAGGTTGTTTTTCTTGATAAACTCTGGATAGGTTCGGTATACCATATCCAAGTCATTTTGTAAGAGTTCTGCTTTACAACCTGCCATGGGAGCTAGGGTTTCGCTTAGAATCTCTTTCAGGTTCTCATCTTTTCACTCCGAAATACCTTGAAATCTCAGGATGTATGCTGACCGTTCCAACTGAAGTTGTATCAGCTGTTGTTTCTCAGAGGTCCTCTCTTTTTCCACTACCTCCATTCTCTGATTCAATACATTTGTCTTCTCATCAACCTTCTTCAGCTTTTTAGTTGTCTTCTCTGTTCTTGCATTGGTTTCTTTCAGTTCTTTTTGTAGAGATTTAAAGTTGTTGTTCAAGTTACTCATCTGGTCCAGTAGAGGACACAGTGCTGCAGTAATCATCTTGGAGATATCTGTGGTTACTTCCAACCTGGAAGCCGGAGACGATGAGCTGGCAGTTCCTGAAGAAGCTTTCACTCTGGGTGCCATTTTTTCACCCCGATGAGACATTGTTTACATTAAAAGTAAAAGTTTTTTACTGCTTCTGAAAGTTTTTTAAAATAGAGGATTTCTTCTAGTCTGCACACCAGTCTGTTGAATTAACGTTCTCTCATCAAAGCTGCCATTTTGCCCCTCACTTTCTTTCTTTTTCGGCTGCTTTTCCCAGGGTAGGGTAGCCTCCCCCCCCCCTTCGCTGTATTTGGTGCTTTTTAAGCGGTTTTGTGGGTTTGCATCTAAGTGCTTGCACGGTTTGCCAAATTGTCACTCAACGCTTTACTCCTCAGCTTGCACCCAGAAATGGGGAAAGTCTCTTAATGCCAGATCTCCTGCTTGCTCGTTCCGGTATGCTTCTTTAAGTCCATGGCTGTTCTTGCACCAGCGGGACCTATTGGGGCAAAAGGAAGCCTCGATCCTTTCGCCGTTGCCTCGGGAGAGGCTTCCCTCACGCCCCAGGCTACGAGCCCTCTCCAGGGGCTCTGCCCCCCCCCTCGTAATATTCCAGTACCCCTCCTGTCTGGTGCGATTACAGGCTGCTCTCATCAGAGCTGCGATGGAGCGCACCCACCAGCAAGACGCCAAAGCCGGAAGTCCTTTTTGTGTTTTTATACGTGTGTGTGTGTATGCATGTGAGTGTGTGTGCACCTGGAAGATCTCTGGTGACTGACCCCTACTGGGGACCTGGAGGATATTCAGAGAGGCAGCTGAATAAAGCCTGCCCCTTCCTCCCAACTGCTGGTATTCCAAGGAGGCCTCCCATCCAAGTACCTGCCAGAGTCCACCCCACTTAGCTTCCGAGATCTGACGAGATCAGGCGTGCCTGGGCTATCCAGGTCAGGGCCAGAAAGTCCCACATTCAATCCATGGCATCTCCATTTAAAAAGAATCAGATAGTAGTAGGCCATAGATGTCAGAAAATTAAAAAGCTGGGAGGGGGCTGAAGACCATTCAGTCCAGGTGGTGCGAAAGGCTTTTACCTGAGATGCTGGAGAGCTGCCGCCAGTCAGGGCTTCTGGCAGGGCCCACTGCTGCCGACCCCACCCCACCCCCGGCCCACTCACTTACTAACGTTCCACCACCTGTGCTCCTATCTACATGGACTGCATGGGCTCCCCAGTGCCAGCAGAGAAAGGGGTGTGGGCATTGCAGGCACCTGTGAGCACGGGCTATGGGAGGTCTCGCAAGCGGGTACGGGAAGGACACATGGGCAGGTGGGAGGCATGAGAGTGGGTGGAAAGGAAGGGGGCAAGGGGGCACTTCATGGTGGGGGTGGGTAGAAGAGGAGACGGGACTCTGGGAGCTCTCTGCTTTTAGCCCCCCAAACCCTGAAATCAGTTCTGACATAGACTATGGGTTGGATCCACACTAAACAGGCATTTTTTTTCTGACTCCCCCTTCTTGCTGTTGACCCCCTAATGACATTTCTCGGGGTCCCCTATCCCCCCACCCACCCAGAGGAGCATTTGTTAGAGATTAATGGGCTGCAGTGAGAGGAGGGAGGGAGGGAGGAAAGTTCCATTCTGCCGAAAGAAAGTTTAGTCTGGATCCAACCCTCTAGCTTCCAATAGGACGGTAATGAAACCCGCTATTACATGGTCTCCATATCAACATTCTCATCGTTTCTGGGCTTTCGTGTTCAGAAGCTTCCACTGTGTTGTAAATAGCCAGAGAGGAGGAACGGGATTTGCAAAAAATGCGCAAAGTGGAAAAGAGAAGACCCGCAAGGCCTTCTGATGAGAGAGAGGGGACGGGAGGTAGATGTACCAGCTGTTTCTGCGGGTGACATTTTCTCCTCATACACATTTTCTATAATTAACTCTGCTTAGTGCTGATTTAGTACCATTATAACAGAAACAAAGAGCATTTGATCCATTGCCAACCTCTTCACTGAAGTGCCTCAAACTAGATCACTCGCGGCTTTAATGTCTCCAGAACAGAAAAGGGGGAATTATGCTCTTTAAACATCTCTATCAGTAAGGTTTCAGGGAAATCATGCATCTGCTTATTCTTGGCCCCCAAACTTCAAATGACAGAGCTCTGCTGACAATAGCAAGATATTAAGAGGTACTGCTGAGCCATGGTCATTAGGACAAATGGAGCAGTTGTTCTGGGCGGAGGCCCTGCAAGGGCTGCAGTCCACGGCTTCAGCTCTGGATCCAGCCATCTTGTCTGCTCTGGGAACAGAGGATGCTAGAAAGGTAGAAGCACTTCCTAGAGATAGTCCATACCAGGAGGGCAGGGAGCTGTCCCTGTTGGCAGCAGAGGCGAGAACTCGCAATAATGGGTTTAAATTATGGGCGGGAAGGTACCAGCTGGATCTTAGGAAAAACTTTTTGACAGTAAGAGTTGTTCAACAGTGGAATTAGCTGCCTTGGGAGGTGGTGAGCTCCCCCTCACTGGTAGTCTTTAAGCAGCAGCTGGACAAACCCTTGTCAGGGGTGCGTTAGGCTGATCCTGCATTGAGCATGCGGTTGGACTAGATGGCCTGTCTGGCCCCTTCCAACTCTGTGATTCTATGATCCCCAACCCTTTTCATCCTGTGGGCACCTTTGAAATTGTGACACAGTATGAGGATGGTGGCCACAACCACAAAATGGCTGCCACAGGAGGTGGAGCCAACCACAAAATGGCTGCTGCAGGCGGCAGAACCACACTTAGAGAGGAAGCCCAAGAGCAGGGGGAAGACAAGGGGTAATTTTTAAAATGCACCAACAAAGCAGAGTAAGAGAGAATGAAACCCACGCTGGCGGCAGCTGCTGCTGAAACGATGTTATTTTAATCCGCACCATCAGTTCTCCAGTGGCCAATCAGAAGCTCTGCTGGGCAAGAGCCTCTCAAGGCCCCACCTACCCACTTTCTGAAAACACTTGATACACACCGGAAAAGGATGTATAGATGGAAGGTCAGCTTATCAACACGTGGGTGCATAAGTGAATCTGGAGTCTGCCGACAGAGAAATTGCATCAGTCCAGCAGTGCTCGCCTGAAATGTGGGTGCAGAATACACACATCATCTCTTCCTTAATCTAAAATAAATGACCTTAATATATAATTTAACTAACAGGCAGGACTTTATGTACTCTGTTTTTTTTTTAAAAAAAATCAACCCTTCCCTCCAACTTAGTTTGGATAAAGCATGCAAAGGGCAGGTTGTGCGCTTCCATGGGGAGGAAAGAGAGAGAGTGAAGGGAAATACTCATGGAATTCTGGGACTGTAAGCACACCAGAGAAGTCAAATGCAAACATCTTGGGTTTCTGAGCTCTCAACCAATAACTGTTGTACAGTGCCTGTAACCATGTTGAACTTTCTCTTATAAAGTTATGACTTTGGAGGTTATCTCTGAACTCCCACATCAAGGTTCTTTGTTACTTTATGTGAGTGTTAGATGTGTGTGTGGGATAAGCGAGATTCACAGTGAAGGGGGATCCCATCTGCCCTCCCGATTTCTCACTGCTTCAGCCCCACTTTCCCTTCCAGTTTGATGTCGTGGTTAAGTGCGCGGACTTTAATTGGGGAGAACTGGGTTTCATTCCCCACTCCTCTACTTGCAGCTGCTGGATGACCCTGGGCAAGCCACAGTTCTGTCAGAGCAGTTCTTGAAAGAGCTCTCACAGCCCCACCTGCCTCACAGGGTGTCTGTTGTGGGGAGGGCAAGGGAAAGACGTTTGTAAGCTGCTCTGAGACTCCTGAGTGAAGAGTGGGGTATAAATCCAATCTCTTCTTCTTCTTCAGTCCTCTGTGGCCCCCCATTTTTCTTCCTTTCCTCCATCTTACTCCCCAATCCCCACTTTCTCTCCCTTTCTTCCTCCCACTGCTCAGTTGCCACTTCTCCCTTCCAATCTCTCATTTCCTCCTTTTCCTGCCCCATCCCCACTTGGGAATCAAAGGGGAAGGAGAGCTGAAGCAGAAAGTGAATACGCCATGTGTTTCTGCATCAACCCTCCTTCTCCTTTAACACCCACCTGATTGGGGGGATGGCTTCAAGCTTTGCCACCTTGTCCTTGTCTTCCACTTTCTTGCTCGCTTCAAACCCCCCATCCAACTTTCCAGCTATTGCCCTGTCTGCCACCACCTCCACTTGCAAGATCTGGTTGGCATTTTTCTTTTGGGTTTTTTTTTTTTTAAAAACAAACTTTTAAAAAGCTTTTTTGGATTTTTCTGCAAACCTAGGGGTTCCTCTGGGTTTGTAGAAAAATCCTTCTTCTCTATACATGGCCCAATTGTGCAGATATTTTGATCTGCTTTCTGGGGTTGTGTTCAGGAAATACACACACACACACACACACACACACACACACACACACCCTGCAGACTATTCATTTTGTTTCTGTTCATTCCATGTGTAAGAGAAAACAGGAGATGGCCAGTTTGATGTAGTGGTTAGGAGCACAGACTCTAACCTGGGAGAACTGGGTTTGTTTCCCACTCCTCCACATGCGGCTGCTGGTGTGACCTTGGGTCAGTCACTGTTCTCTCAAAAGCAGTTCTCTCAGAGCTCTCTCAGCCCCACCTACCCCACAGGGTGTCTGTTGTGGGGAGAGGAAGGGAAAGGAGATTGTAAGCTGCTCTGAGACTCCAAATGAAGGGCAGGGTATAAATCTAATATCTTCTTCCCTCTTCTCTAGTGCTGCCTACAAAAAAGGTTGAGGTGCAGCCTTTTGGATGGTCCATGGATTGGATATCAAAGCAAAATTCACTTAGGTGCTAGAAGTATGTTAGGAAAGTTTTTGCTCTTGAAAGAGTACACAATTTATGATGAGGAGTCTCTTTTATGCACTTTGTGTACATATATCTACTTATCCCAGGAGAAGGATGATAGGTAGAAACACTTATCAACGACCAGCAGGAAAGCACACTACTGAGAATCTGGTAGCAAGAAGTTGTTAGCGGCTGTGGGAATATAGGAGCTCTGATCTATGAAATAATAACACCACTAAAAGTTATTTTTAAATCCGGCACGGTACAAAACCCTGACTTTTGCCTCCTCCTGTTTAGCTCTTCAGGTAATATCTGCAGAGGTTTTATTTAATGTTCTTTTGCCAGCTGTGGGCTGTGATGGTGACACTTTTTGATCCATTATTAAAAGAGATCTGACTTGAGTGAAAATGTGTGAAGTCTTGGCAGAGCTTAACTGAGTGGATCAGTAAAGAGGAGAACAGACTTTTTCATGGACTCTTCTTTTTTTCCCCCTAAAATAAAATATAGGTCTTTTTCTGGCAGTTAAAAAAGTTGAGTTTTCACTTTCTCAGAAACAGTCCATCTAAAGCAACTATAAATTTGATAGGACATCTCTTAAAAAAGAGATAGAGAGAGCCATTCTAGTGTGGTTATTCAAGCCATGTCTGGTTGTTAAATATTTATCCCACGTTTCCTCCAAGGAGCTCAAAGCAGTGTACATAACTCACCCTTTCTCCATTTGGTCTTCACCACAGCCGTGTGAGGTACGTTAGGCTAGGAAAGACCAACCATTACACAGTCCTTCCTGTGAGCTTTAGAACAAAGCACCTTTAAGACCAACAAAAGTTTATTCAAGGTATGAGCTTTTGTGTACATGCACACTTTTTCAAATACATTGGAAAGGAAGCTAGAGTTCAAACTTATGGACAGAGGCTGAATGGCAAATTAACGAACTCCGGCATATATAATTATATTTTGGTCATGGACTCCCCTGAACATTCCAACACTCTCCAAAATCAGTTTGCTCTCTGATCTGTCCTTCAGAGGGTCTCCCTATCCACTGGATGCTTTGCCTAAGTCCTGCCTCCAACATTCTAAACAGTTTGCTGTTCCTCTCCCCCCCACAGCCAGTCAGAACACAGAGGTCATTCGCATATGTGGCCTCACTGGCCTTTCCCTCTAACATTCTGAACAGTTTGCTGTAGATGTGCTGAGGTAAAATAAATTTCCCCTTAGTGTCTGTTGGGAGAAACCATGGTTGCAAATCTCCAGGTGAGGGCTAAAGATCACTCAGAATTACAACTACTTTCCAGATGGCAGAGATCAGTTCCCCTGGAGAAAATGGTGGGCTCTGTGTCCTTATATCCTGCTGAGATGGCCCCTGTATGACAGCCAATGTGACGTAGCAGTCAGGGCGTCAGCTTTTAAAACTGATGTCCAGATGACCCAGATCAGTTCTCTTGGAGACAATGGCTGCTTTGGGCAGTGGATTTTTGGCATTATACCCTACTGAGGTCCCTGCCCACCCCAAATCCTGCCCTCCCCAGGCTCTACCCCTCAAATCTACAGGTATTTCCCAACCCAGATTTGGCAACCGTGTGATCAGCTATGAAACTACTTTCCAGACCCTTGGAACCCAGAAAACATGGCACAGGAGGAGGTGCTTTTCTACCTTAGCTGCCACTACATAACACCCCCCTCCCCCTCAAAAAACAAGTCAGAGGTGGAGAGAACCATATCTGTTACCATGAGGCTGTCCTCTTATTCTACCCACTTGCAGCAGCAAAATGACGTGAGACAGCCCTGCCTTATAGCTAAGCAGAAGGAAATGGCTTGCCTTCCTCCATTTTCTGCTTCCCTCTGCCGCCCCACCAGCCACAATCGGGACACTCATGTGGAGCTTCCTTCTAGATCTCGTTATATTTCTTACCACAACGGGCATTACTCCTAGTGTAACATAATGCAGATGTTTTAAGATATGCAAAGTCAAAACTAAATAACAAGCTAAGGTCATAAGGTCAACAGTTGTTTTGATTTAATTAAGGAGGGAAAGGACAGCAAAGTAATACATATGTCAAAATAGGGGATAAATGTGAAAAGTCATCTGTTCTAATTGTGGGAAGTAAACTGAGCTTTGTGGTTGAGTGAGGATTTAAGCCCAGGTCTCCCTAATCCCAACCCATCACTGTAATCATTACAGCATCCTGACTCTGTGAAGGGGCTCTATCTTAATGTGATCCAGCTTGTTTTGTCTGAGGACTAGTTGGATGAGCAGGTAGGATACAAAAAAGGCAACAAGCTCTGTAGTGCCCGCTCTATGGAGGCTGTGGCTTCTCAGTTAGAGACATTGCAGGGAGCTGTCCAGTGCTGAAGTCCGTGGCTCTCACCCACCACACAACAGCATGGGCAGCCCATCGAGGACTGCTGTGCTGGTCTTTCCTGCCTTTTGGGGCTCAGGCGGCTAGCCTGGACATGACCAGCAAGCATCTTAGACATATCGGGAAGGAACTGGTGGGAGCCTGACAAGCCTGGCTGTAGCATGTAGAATTGCAATAGAATACCTGCCTCTCCCCTGAGCTGTTCTGTTGCCTGAATCGCTCACTCAGGAGATTAGAGGTAAGGTCCCAGGGGGCTGGATATGTATTGATGTGTGTGGCAGGGCAGTAGAAAGCCATGGTGGGCCCCAGAAAAATACATATTTTGTAGAATTCCAGGGGGTGGGTTGCCCAGAGACCTGAGCAAAGAGTTGCTATGGGATGAAAGCAGTGTATCTGTTCCAATCAAGGATCTCGTGTTGTCTTCTAAATGTGATGGACCTGTCTTCCTGCTTGGTTTTGCAACTGTTCTTCCTCTGGTATGTATGCATCCCCGCCGTCCTTCTTTTTTAGCATATGACTCTGCCACGTGACTTCCTGTCATGTGTTTGCAGCACCGTGGTGCCTGGGAGCTGGGGGGGGGGGGTGTTGTCTCAGATGTGGAAGGGTGAAGGCTGCTGCTCTAGGGATCATCAGAAAAACATCACTCAGCTCCTTGGAGAAAGGACAGGATAAAAATGTAAGATGCTGGCAAGCCTAGCTCTCTGTGCCCCTGCCTGCAGAGGTGTTGCTGGTGGCAACCAGGGAGAGAACTTTTCCAGTGGTGACACCTCACCTTTGGAATGTCCTCCGCTTGAGGTTTTCCTGCCAACTACTTTACTCTTCTTTTCACACCCGGCCAAAACATTTCTTTTTACCCAAGCTTTTTAACTTAGATGTTCTATCTTTTTAAACCTTCTGTCTGGTTTGCTTCTAGTATGAGGACTGTGTTTTGTGACTATCATTTTAAGATGTTTAATGTTTTATTTGCTAGGTTTTTATGCCTTCTTATTTTTAAAGATCATTTTATGCTTCTCATTTTATTATATTGGTTTACTTGTAAGACACCTGGAGCAGGTCTTCGAAGAGGCAACGTACACATTTTCTAAATAAATAATAAAATGGTCTTAGATTTCATATTCATATCTTGCTGATACACTCCGTTGTGATTGGAAAACCTTCATACCCTGTGGGGGGGATCCTGTCTTAATTTCTCTAATTATTATGTTTCATCTTTGCAATATTTCATGATCAAATCCGAGATTATATGTTGTAATTTTAAGCAGGCATACTGGGCAGCTTTAAAGAAGATGGGCACTGTTTGGAATTATGAACAGTGATGTTTGACAGCCATTTAACAGTCCCATCAATCATCCAGACTACATGATTATTGAGCTTTCATGCACAGGATTGCAAGATCCTATTAAAATTCAGTAGCATCAACTTTTAAGTATGAGCCAAATTGAACAGGGAAGGCTTAAAACCTTATTGGCTTGATTTCATTGTTACAGCAAAGAAGTTTGAGACTCAAGTTTGCCATAGATAAAACATTTTGGAATCTACCAGCTCAACCTGAATCTAGTGTACTTCTAAAAATACAGATCTTTGGAGAACAAAGGCATGCAAAATTGTGTGATGGCCCAAATGTGACAAAATGAACACGCTAGTCTGTCTTATACTGACTCAAACCCTTGGTCTGTCAAGGTCAGTATTGTCTGTTCTGGCTGTCAGTAGCTCTTTAGGGTCGGAGGTGGAGGTCTTTCACATTGCATACTGCCTAATCCTTTTCACTGGAGATTTTGGGGGGTTGAAATTGGGACCTTCTTCATGCAAAGCCAACACACTACCATTGACCCAGGGACCCAAAGATAGTGTTAACATTTTTAACCAGCTGCACTTTGTGAGAGAGACCCACCCAGAAGCACCTTGGAAATCAGCAAGTCCAATAGCAGAAACCAACCAGATTTCCACACTGCCATGAAAACTCTCTGGGTGAACTCAGCTCAATCACTCCTTCTGATCCTGACATACCTCTCAAGGTCTTTGCAACAATAGAATGGAGGAATGGGACCATTATATGGCAACCTGAGCTCTTTGGAAGAAGGGCAGGATTTAAAAAATGTGCTAAATAAATTATGAATAATAATATTTATTGGCCACTTTCTGTATGTTTCAATATATTTGAATCTCCTTGTGAAAGCCTGCCAAGGGACTATAACATATGAAACAGCCCTATGTCATCACTAACTAGGTAAATCCTTTCCGTCATACCAAAGCATGAAGCTGTCTTATACTGAGTCAGGTGAAAAGGTAAAACTCTCCCAAAATTTTTTTAAGACAAGTAATAATGCTCATAGAAATATGTTAAACTAGCCATAAAACCCGTTGTAGAAGCAATACAACGAGCTCTAAGAGGATATGATGGCAATCTGCCTTCTCCCCCCTCGCCAGACCCCGGGGCTGAGGGCCAGCAGAATGCCCCACCAGTGCCTTCCCGGCCGGCCAGCTCTGCCAGCAGCACCCGTCTCCACTGCCCATGCCTGCCTCCGCCCCGAGGAGGATACGGTGCCAATCTGCTTTCACCCCCCTCCCCAGACCCCGGGTCCGAGGGCCAGCAGAATGCCCTGCCAGTGCCTTCCTGGCCGCCCACCCAGCTCCACCGCCCGCAGCCACCTCTGCCCCGAGAAGGCTATGATGGCAATCTACGTTCTCCCCCCTCCCCAGACTGCAGGGCTGAGCTGCAGCAGAATGGCTCGGCCTCATCAGCGTTCGCCCATCAGAGCATCCAACCTGTCCGTCGCCTCCCAGCACACTGAGGGCGAGAGGCTGGGTGGCGCATGTGTGGGCGGGACTCAAGCAACGCAGCCAGTGGAAAATGGAAGACCTACTGAGTGTCAGTTCAGGCACCCAATTGATTTGGAAGCACATGGAACGTTGCCACTCGAAAGAATTATATATAAGGAGAGATATACTGAATATATAAACACATACAATATTTCAAGAATATGTAATGAACATCATAATGTCTCACAAACCACAGAATGATAATTCTTAAAAGAAACGCTATCCTAAATAAACCACAAGCACAAGCCCTCCAAGGGGCAGTAACAGTCCATAAAAAATATACTGTCCAGTGTACCCCGATGGTATCGTACGTGATGTTCAGACTGTTTCGAAGAAAATCCTTCATCAAAGGGTATAATAAGGTAGGTACAATGACCATGCACAAATCAAAGTTCTATTTTGTATTAAGTGGAGTCCAAAGACTCTTCTTATGCTGAGTCAGCCCTGTTAGTCTACCTATATCAATATTGTCTGTTCTGACCAGCAGCAGCTCTCCGGGGTCTAAGGTGGAGATCTTTCACGTCTCCTACGACCTTGTCCTTTTAATTGGCATTGTCAAGGATTGAACCTGGGAGCTTCGGCATGCAGAGCAAATGTGCTACCACTGAGTGATGGTCCTTCACCAACTTTTGACTGGCACTAGTTCTCCAGGCTTGTTCTTCTCTCCAATATCATTTTATCTGATGAGTCCAAGAAGATAGGACCTTTTGCCTGGAAAGCACAAGCTTTGCCACTAACCAATATGTCCCTATTTTATCAAATGCTTTGTCTTTCTGCTGTGCTAATTCAGATCAAGTGAGGGTGTGGTATGCAACACGGAGTGCCTGAACAGGGCCACGTTCAATGGTTAGCAAGCCACATGTTGAATTCATTGCTGGCCAGGCTTCGTTCATTAAGCTGAGCACATGCTAGCACTCTTCTAGTTAATCAGTAGTCAACCGGCATCCATTCTCATTAGTCAGGGTTCCCTGGGAGATTTCCCAATAAAGCTGAGATCCTAATTAAGCTCAATCCAATTAATTTGGGTATGATAGGTTTTGTGTGGTTTTTTTGCGGCCTCTTTTCAGATTGTATTCTAGGCTGGCGTTCCAGTGGGAATTTCTATTCAAGTGACCAGACGATGAGCTCACACTGCACACTTTTAAAGCACTGAGGTCAAAGGACGTTAATGTATTAACCCCTTTTAACATGCGCTGAACTCTGCACACCTTGCGTTAATGCAGACAAGGTCCTCTGTGCTTCACGTAGATCAAACACCTGCTTATTTCAAAGTACACACGGAGTTCATTTGGTTTGTTGCGTCTCATTTAAAAATTGCAATGGAAGCCTTTTCTTTCTTCTTGTGCCTTGCCTGGGAGAACCGAGTAGGTTTGGCCAAGGTGTGTTGAAAGCCTGCATTGTTGCTCATATCATCTCTGAACAGAAGTATTTTTTTTACAACATATTTTATTAGGTTTTACCTTCGTAACATTATAACATACATATACACATTGGTGTATTAAGTACATAAAAATTGTAAAATGGTATTGTTTTGGAAGTATGCAATAAAGGGTGAGTAAATAACTAACATAGATTTATGCCATGCTTTATACAGGATACAATTGTTGACTTTCAGCTTACAACAGTTATAACTTTAGTGGATAGTTGGTGTTACAGTGAACACATACCAAACACATTTAGAAGCAATATTTGTTTACACATTACCAGAGATGGAAAGTATCAATTTCTTTTGGGATATCATCGAATTGTTGTAAATATTCCAAGATAGGGAACCAGACAGCAATAAAAGAAGATTGGACCGGAATCTTGTCAAGCCGCGTAAGGTTATCGAACAGAAGTATTTATAACTGAGTTTTATTGGACAAGTCGTTTTGTGGCTGTGGGACTGTATGGGATTTCTGGGGCTTTGAAGGTGGAGGTGGTCCCAGGCAGGTAGCCATGTTGGTCTGCAGTAGAAGAGCAGGGTTTGAGTCCAGCAGCACCTTAGAGACCAACACGATTTCCAGGGTAGAAGGTTTCTGAGAGTCAGATTTCCCTTTGTCATGTACTAAAGATGGATCTGAACTCTGTTGCTGTACAGGATTTAGCAGTGGGATGCATGAGCAGATTGGCCCAATATTAATGGTAGTCGTCTTCTCCTCCTCCTCCTTCTTCTCCTCCTCCTCTTCCTCCTCCTCCTCCTCCTGTCAGTTAAAGGACCACTCTACCCACTACACATAAGCAAGCTCGTCTCAAGTGAGATTCCCTCCAGGTTTGCCCACAGGAAACGGGATCCTAAATATATATAGAAGAAGAAGACAAGATTGGATTTATACCCCGCCCTTCACTCGGAGTCTCAGAATGGCTTACAATCTCTTTTCCCTCCCCCTCCCCACAACAGACACCCTGTGAGGTAGGTGGGGCTGAGAGGGCTCTTTCGAGAACTTCTCTTTCAAGGACAGCTCTTGTCAGAACTGTGGCTTGCCCAAGGTCATCCAGCAGCTGCAAGTGGAGGAGTGGGGAAATCAAACCCGGTTCTCCCAGACGAGAGTCCACGCACTTACCCACTACACCAAACTGGCTCTTGTGGCTGCTGCTGCCTTCTGTGTGGTCTTTGTGCATCGTGCCAGTGGGAACTCAAGCCTGAGCAAGAATGCCATTTTGAGAGTTAAACTAGAGTAGATACTTGGTGCTCTCTGGAGAAGGGGACTGAAGTTTTCATGTACAGAGGAGGCTGGGCTCCAATGAGTCTCCTTTCAGTATTTCTCAGAGGAAAAAAGGACTGTTGAATATATCTCATGGCTTGCTCGTTGCTGCTGAGTTACATAGCAGGAGTAGGAAGGGTGCATATGAGCAGGCTTGTGTTTTTCTTTTTAAAAAGGGCACTTTCTGCTTACATACACGATCAAAAAGAAGTCACTCTAATTTTGATGCAGAGGGAGGCTGTTTTACCGTTGAATAGGGACATGAGTTCTGCTATTAAATCAACTCACTAAGCAGGGAAAAAACATTCTCATTAATGTCACATCAAATCCAAATGGGGAAAGTAAAAACATTGAGCAAAAAAACTTCAATCCATTATTCTGACACCTGGCCACCTATTTTAGAGTTCACTGGGAGAGAAGAGAATTGGAGAGAAGGGGCAGAGTTGATCAAAAGACTTGCCGGGGGGGGAGGGTTGGTCTCTGGTGCCATATGCTAGGCACCAAAGCAGGCATTTTGGTTCTGCCCCCTGGACCATAGGCTGTGTTTTGCAGGCATCACTTCCCCCCATGTCTGGCAGTGTCTTTCTAATAAGTCGTGTGCCCTGCAAGTACAGAGAGACCTGCTTCAAATGGCATCTCTGGGAAAGATTTCCACAGGAGGAGGAGGAGGAGGAGATTGGATTTATATCCCGTCCTTCACTACCCAAGGGAGTCTCAGAGCAGCTTACAAATTCCTTTCCCTTCCCCTCCCCACAATAGGCACCCTGTGAGGTAGGTGGGGCTGAGAGAGCTCTGACAGAAACTGCTCTTTTTTCAAGAACAGGCTTTATCAGAGCTACAGCTTGCCCAAGGTCATCCAGCAGGTGCAAGTGGAGGCGTGGGGAATCAAACCCAGTTCTCCCAGATTAGAGTCCACTACACCAAGCAGGTGGGGGGGGTGGCAGTTTTCAGTAGAAAAATGGCTGGGGAGGTAACGCCCCCCACTTGAAACAGCAGGCTTGAAACTGCATTGAAGGTGCTTTGAAAAACAAAGAATCCGGGTGTTTTTTTTTAGGATTATGGGGCTACTTTATAACAGACAGTTCTTCAGCAGTAGACTCATTAACTATGAAAAGTCTTCCTGTCTATTTGCCTAACTGAACTAATAATGGACTGGCATGGTGGGGAGGGGGGAGAAGAGTCCCAGTCTGCCACGGAATCCTATGCAAATACAAAACAGGCTTCCTCATGCTTGCATCTTAAGAAAATAAAGATACCTGGATATTGAGTTACAAATCTCTAGCACAGGGGTCCCCAGCATGGTGCCCAATTCAGTGTTCCCTCTAAGCTGAGTTAGGGTGAGCTAGCTGACAGTTTTCTAGCCTCCAGCTCACAGAGTTTTGTCTCAGCTCAGGGAGGATGGCTCCGGAGCAAACTGATCTATGCAGCAGCCAAATCGCTCGCTCACAAAGTAGCATATTTGCTCACACAACTCCACAGCTTAGAGGGAACATTGGTGCCCATGGGCACCGTGGCACCTGCTGACACCTTTTCTGCTGCCCACCAGGTGTTTGTAGAAAGTGGGCAGGGTCAGATGAGGCTTTCCCCCAGCAAGGCTTCTGATTTTTTAAAAAAGTTGCTTTTTTGGCAGCAACTGCCACCGCGGCACAGAGATTTTCACTGTGCGACTGAAGGTAAGTTGCAATAGAGTTTTTGTGACTGCCTCCGCCTCCTGCAGCAACCATTTTGTGGCAGCCGTGGGGGGGTTTTGGCCTCCCCGACCACGCTATGCCAGAATTCCAAAAGTACCCCCAGGCTCAAAAAGGCTGGGGATCGTAAGAACATAAAAGAAGCCAATGTTGGATCAGACCAGAGACCCATCCAGTCCAACACTCTGTGTCACACAGTGGCCAAAAATACCAGGTGCCATCAGGAGGTCCACCAGTGGGGCTAGGACACTAGAAGCCCTCCCATTGTTGCCCCCCAAGCACCAAGAATACAGAGCATCACTTGCCCCAGACCGAGAGTTCCTATCTATACCTTGTGGCTCATGGCCACTGATGGACCTCTGCTCCATATGTTTATCCTTGCTCAAACGTCTCACCCAGCTAAGGCCTTAGGGTAAGGTGGAAAAATTTACCCAGCAGTGTCACAAAATGGACTGAGGGATTGGGTAGTGACTCTGCCAAATACATCTCCCCCACTTCCTTCATGCCTGGGAAAGAGATGGCACCATGATACCCATAACAGCGTGGTGTAGTGGTTAGAGTGTCACACTAGGAGCTGGGAGACCTAGGTTTGAATCTCCGCTCTGCCAAGGAAACTCACTGGGTGACGTTGGGCCCATCACAAATTTTCAGCCTCACAGAATGGTTGCACAGATAAAGGAGGAGAGGAGAATGACATAGGCTGCTTTGGGTCCTTGTTGGGGAGGAAGGTAGAGTATAAATAAATATTTTTGTACTTGTTGTTGTCATTACATGTTTCTTATAGTCTTTTCTTTCTTTTTCTGAAAATGATAAAAAATTTCCCGGTCAAACGAGACTTTAAAAAAAATATATTGAGCCCATTCTGCCACACTACCTATGTTCTTGGAACACCAAATGCTTCTTGCGCCTGTAAAACCCTTCTCCTATCTGTCTGAAATCTGGCAGAAGTCATCCCTTGGATGTGGGTACAATCCTTGAGCATTCCATCCCCGTTACAAACAAAAGGCTGCAGCCAGAAATGCATTTCCCCTTGAAGCCACGGAGAGATGAGTAGCAGATAGGACATGAAGTGAAAACAGTATTACAAAATGAGAACGCAAATTGGAAACGTGCTATTCGATCCCATGTTTGTTCACAGTGATGACAAAGGCCACTAACACAAAGGATAGCAAATAAGGGCTTCCAAGAAAAAAGATATGCTAATGACCAGAGCAGAAAGCAAGGCGTCTGTGATGAACTGACCTCCAAAACCAGGATGCTTAGTGCATCAGAAGCAGTGAACTGGGAGATTAAAGGGTTAATGCCTCACTGTGAAGCGCATTGATTGACAGGCTGCTGCCTGCGTGCACCCCCACCCCCTCTGATTGGTCAGTGCCAGCTGAGGAGAGCTTTAAGAACAGCTGAGTGCTGAGGAGAAGGGGTCTTTTTTGTCTTGCTTCCTGTCAGAAGCCAGACAAGTGGAGTTCATGTGTCTGTCAGAGGGAAACAGATAAGTTCACTTGGGAAATGAAGGGACACAACTCCTTGCCCTTACTTTGAGGAACTTTGAGGAAAAGTTCAGAAATTAGAACTTAAAAGTAAAAGTGTCAGCCCTGGCTGAATTCCATTTATTCACAGCCTCTAGAACTGGAGTTTAGGTTTGACAGAAGGGGCTGGGCAGTTGGTGGAAAACTACCAGCCTAGCCCAACAGAAAAGGGTTTTCACTCCTAGAAAGAGGAGGGTATTTCTTACCCAGTTATTCAGTGGGTTCAACTCAGAAGGGACACCTGATCTGTGTGAAAAGGGAAACGATCTTAGACTCCTCAAGAGTATAAAAGGAAAGTTGTAATGCCACAAGGGAGGTATTTAAATACAGGAAGAAAGTACTAACTTTCAGGAAACTAAGATAGTTATATGAAACTTTATTAAGACACATTGTTGCTGAAAGAAGCTGCCAAGACAAACAAACCTCTCATAGGCCCCAGTCACACGGGGGAAATTGACGCGGCCAAAGTGCGGCTTTTTAGAGCCGCACCAAAAGAAATACGTGGTGGCGGGATCAGACAGATCCCCTGAGCTGCCGTGCAGTTGCTCCCCGGCACAATCAGATTCCGGGGGGGAAGCCATGGAAGAAAGAGCGAGGCAGCCGGCTGTGCATGTGTGCGCATGTACAGTTCGGCCGGGAGCCTTGAATGCTCCTGAAGACGGGCGTGCCGGCGATCCCATGGCCGCGCTTGCTGTGGCGTTTCAGGTTGGTCCTACTATTTTCTAGGGGGGGGTTAATGCGCGTTTTCGGCCTGAAGGGACGGATCAGGGATGGGGGCGCGCCACTTCCCAGATGTTGCGGTGTGATCGCGCCCATTTGCTGCGCCCCCGATCCATCCCTCTTGCGGGCCAAAACCTCCCGTATGACCGGGGCCATAGTTAAGAACTGAGCCTCTAAGAAAATAAGCTTCAATTGTACTCTATTGCCTGTTCAAAATATTATTATAATTTGTATAAACAACAAAATTCACCTCAGTTTCTCATCCCCTAACCATTCCTAACCCAACTGTGCCTGCCTTCATGTCAAGTGCCATTTCCAAAGGGATTTATAAGACATCTGCTTAGTTACAATAAATCTCTGACCTGGGCAGAAGCCAAATAACGTCTCTATCACATGCAGAAAGTTATAATTCTATTATTATAATGCGCTACTAAGGGGCTGCTCAGTCAGAGTGGGGAACAGTGTTTTGGCAGGAAAATCTGCCTCACAGTAAAGAAGAAGCAGGGGTCTGTCATAGCATCATTTCTAGGAAGGAAGGAAAGAAAGAAAGAACTGGGCACAAAACTCCATTTCACAAAAATCTCAGCTTGCTTCTTCTTTTTTTTAAGAACTCCTAGCCCATATGGTTGGTAAGGTATGCTTAAAACAATGCCCAGTGATATTTCAGAATGCAGAAAAGTTGCTGAATAGCACTGAGTGCTACACACCGAAGAGCGAAGCCCATTGATTGAGAAAAGAGACCATGCAAGAAAAATACACAATACAACTTCTAATGACACAAGCTGGAATTTTAATTTGGTATACACTGGCTATGAAATAGTCTAATAGCAGGCAAAATGATTAGTTGCTCCATAGTACATCAGTTGTTGCAAAAAAAAAATGCATTTGTTTGCTTCCATTCCACCAGACAATATAAATCCTCGTAGTCCTGTCAGTGTATTCTTAGGACCTCTCTAGATATTACAGGAGACATTCAGCCAGAAGGAAAGTATCAATCCCCTCTTTTCTGATATCATCTAGTAGTAATCGAGATCCTTATGTACTGGAAATCTTCTCTGCCATTGCATGTGGTAAGCCCATGAAGTGGAGTAGTGGTGGAGAAACTCATAGTCTGGTGACAACACATCATGCCTGCTCTGTTTGTCAGGAAAGAGGAAGAAGAGATATGGGAAATGGTGATTGCCATGGCAGCAATACACTCTCCCTAAAATTTAGTTCCACCCGAGGTTACTGACAGAATTTGTAATTACCTGCTGAGAATATGAATTGCCGGAGCTCGTGGTGCTCAGGTGTATCATGAATCAAATATCATTTCTCTGAACTAGTGAAATATAAAATGAGATTTTAGAGAATTATGGTTTGTTTAAGTCTAGTTATTGTTTTTTTTAAATCAACAAAGGTTTATTCAAGGTTTTCCACATGTAACGATACAAGAATATAACAACAATATGATGAGAAGAGCAAAAGGAATAACAACAAACATTAGTTAACATTATCTAAATACTTAAGGAAGGTATCATTATGCTCATTAACATATCATCTATCTTGCTGCTAACAACAGTTCATCGATGGGTTAGTAGCTTTATAATTCTATTTTCAGAAACAAAGCCAGTAGTTATCATTAGCAAAAGAGGGAACCACTTCCTTTTCTGAGAGAAACTGAATTATTTTATTTTAAGCCATGGGCACTAATGTGATGCACCTAAGCACCGATGCACCGATGCACCTAAGCAAACACACGGAAAAGGTGATTTCTGAGGCTGCGGGGAACAATGAGCATTTGCCACAGATACTCCAGAGCCTTGGGAGGTGGGGGGGGGGGAGCTGTGTACAGTCCTTGAGCCAGCCTGCCCAAGCTCTGGGAAGCTTCCCAACCCTGATATAATTTGGCAGAGACCTGTTAGATGATGTGCTCCGTTCTTTTCCTCCCAAAGCTTTCACTTCTTTACTTTTTAAAGCTTATAGTGAGGAGGCAGAAGCAGGTCTCTGGAGAGGTGGCATATAAATGTTAAAAATAAATATTAGCCAAAAAAAAAGTTCCTTTCACAAGCTGTAGTAGTGTTATGTGCAAACCCATATGATGTTCTCTTGTTCAAGGTAATATTGTCTACTCTGACTGGCAGTGGCTGTCCAGTTGGAGAACTTTCATATCACTTGGTCCTTTTTCCTGGGGAGTTGAGGATTGAATCTGGGACTTTCTGCTTGCAATTTATTTGTTAATTAAAATATGCACGTCCTGCCTTTCATTGTGGCTGAAGGCAGTTTTCTTCATGGCTTGAAGAAAAAGCTCTAAGATAGAGATACAGCCCTTCCCTAATAAATATGAAGCTGCCATCTGAGGATTCAGACCTTTGGCTTGTCAAGTTCAGCCCTGTCTACTCTGACTGGCAGCAGTTCTAGGGCCTTGGGATGAGGTCTTTCACCTGCTACCTGATCCTTTTAGCTGGAGACACTGAGGATTGAGGCTGGAACCACCCATGTGTGAAAGAGATGCTGTATCCCTGAGTTACCCTTTGAAAGCATTTGCTGTGCTCTGTTCAACCTGGCCAAACACATGCTAAGTCCGAAAACAATTCCGTCCGTATGCAGTGTCTCCTTTCACATCATGAATCAAGAAGTGGGATCCCACAAGGACTTACGGGAGACATCTCATTTCACCACTCCAGTTACAGTGTGCCAGATGCTGATACTTCTCTGTTTTCTTAACCATCTCTCGTTCAATCGTTACAGTACTATATTTACTCAAAAGGAGGAGGGCCCTGAGTGTAAAATGATCCCCTTAAAAATGTTATACACAGCATGAAAAAAAATTGTTATACACAGCAACAACAACAAAATTGGTCATAACTATAATTTGTATGCAGATGAAAGAGGACCCCTTCAGGTTTTGATGGCATACTTGTGAAAAAACCTAGTCTTACCTTTGAGTCAATATGGTATTTGTTAAATCAATTCATTCTTCTGTTCATCCTGCCCGGGCCCTTCATGCTTCATATCTGGCCGTACAGAAGGGCATGTTCTGAATGAAGAGGGACTTGCCTCATGGGGGCAGGGAGGGTGCTGTGGGCCCTTCCCGGTCAAGCCTTAGAACCAGAGTGGTGGCAGCCAGTTAAGCCGTTTCTTCTCTGGGGCTGAAGGGGGGAGGGGGGTTGGAGGCTCCTTTGGAATCAAAGTCCTGCAAGGACTCCCCCCCCCCCACTTCCTACAACAGCCCATAATTTTTTTTAAGTACCCATAGGTACACTTTTATTAATTTTTTAAATCTACAACAAATCTACACACTACAAACAGACACTCTACTACACATAACGTATATACCAAGAGTGCAGTTACATTATATGCTTATATGCAATTAATTAATAAAAACTCTATATCAAATACTTTCCATTCTTCTATCTTCTGTGTTCTCAAGTCCATTGCGCTATCCTTGCCTAATCTTCTATTACATTTGCATTATACCAATCATAAAACTTTTTCCATGTTTTTTGAAATGTCCACTCTTTACTTAATCTCATTTCTAGAGTCAGTTTATCATTTTCTGCTGTTTCAAAATGTTTATTCACAAACTCCTGTTTCATTGGTATCACCATGGTTTTCCAATATTTGGCATATAAGATTCTTGCAGCTGTCGTCATATAAACAGTCAAATACCTATTCTCTTTTTCATAATACTTTGGAAATATATTCAACAGCAAGACCTCTGGAGTAAATGGAATCTTTGCTCTTAGTATCTTCTCCATCAAACTATGGACCCATTTCCAAAACTTTTTAGTAACATTGCATAGCCACCACATATGGTAAAATGTGCCCCTTTTACTCTTACATTTCCAACATTTATCAGAACAGTTAATATTTTGCTTAGCAAAAAGCAAAATAAGCAAAACAGCTCATAATTTTTATATAACTACAAACTGAGCTGAAGCGGGGGAGGTTCCGGTCACTAGTTTAAAGTCTCATTCGTAAACATGAGTCTTGATTTTTAATCTGACAGAGTGGCATAATTTACATGCTCTTTGCCCTGTCACAGGGATCTCTCAGCACATGGCCATAAGAATGTCAGTTGCCTTTCCCACCCCCCACCCCATCCTGTGGGCGGGGAAACTGACAACCCCCTGGATAATCCATGCATTTAGTAGGCCTGATGATTGTAAACTTTTCTTTAAAAGCAATTACATTTGTCTTTCCCTTCTTTAGTAACTGTTGCGGAAGCAGTTGAAGTATCCTTCATTAGCAATGGCAGGAATACTCTACTGAGCAATAAAAAATCTGGGATTTCTTTACGACTCAAGCTAAATGTATTAAGATGACGAACAAACTAGTCTGTGTTGTTATTTCTTGCTAGCCCAGCAACTATTCCCACAACCCTTGTTAAAGGACCATGTAAAAAGAAGTAGACAGAAGGAGGCTGCATCAACACAGCAAGCTGGATCGCATGGGGCATTTCTGCTGGTTGAAGGGGGGAATATTTGCTGGTCGTCCCCCCTCCACTGCAGATTCCCCTTCATGCTTCTCCTGGTGGATCCTGCCCCCTGCCCCCAGCGTGATGTAGTGGTTAGGAGTGTGGGACTCCAATCTGGAGAACTGGGTTTGATTCTCCACTTGTTCTCCGCATGAAGCCTGCTGGGCAACCTTGGGCCAGTCACAGCTCTCTCAGAAATCTCCAAGCCCCGCCTACCTCGCGACTGTTGTGGGGAGAGGAAGGGAAGGAGATTGTAAGCTGCTCCGAGACTCCTTAAGGTAGAGACAAGTGAGATATACAAACCTACTGTTCTTCTTCCCAAAGTTTCAGGTAGCATTATGGGGCTGCACCAGGAGAGGGCAGTTGGGAAAATCACATTCCGGTTAATGTTTTTTGAAGGATCCAAGTCACAAGCCTTAGTTCAGTTGAATGTTCCTTGCAGCAAAGACTGGTGGTGGAGTGAAGTGGCCTCCAAAGAGGATGCACGTTGGTTTCATTTATCAAGGCACACTTCAGCCTCTCTGGTAGCCAGGCGACTGTCTCCTTGCCTGCAGTTTGTGGGCGACTAGTTGAGGACAAGGGGCTGCAGTGGCTCAAGTGGTTAAGATGCTGAACTGCAGGCTGTGGAAGGTCGGTAGTTCAGCAGTTCGAGACCCGGGTGCCGCATGACGGAGTGAGCTCTAGTTCCAGCTCCTGCCAACCTAGCAGTTCGAAAGCAAGAAATTGCAAGTAGATAAATAGGTACCACTTCAGTGGGAAGGTAACAGCCTTCTGTGCGCCTTGGTGTTTAGTCATGCCGGCCACATGACCACGGAAACGTCTTCGGACAGCGCTGGCTCTTCGGCTTTGAAACGGAGATGAGCACCGCAACCCTAGAGTCGGATTCGACTGGCTTTCGAGAAAGGGAACCTTTACCTTTACCTTAGTTGAGGACAAACCTTTGTTGTCCCCTCACTTACAGCATCACCATTTTGTGTTTCCTTTTCTTTCTCCTGTACAGTTACACATACATTGAACACATGAAGCTGCCTTATACTGAATTAGATCTTTGTCTGCTCAGACCGGCAGTGGCCCTCCAGGTTTTCAGGGAGAGGTCTTTCACATCACCTCTCATTCAGTTATTTTATCTGGAGATGCCAGGGACTGAACCTGGGACCTTCTGCATGTAAAGCAGATGCTGTACCACTGAGCCACAGCTCCTCTCCCTTGTCGTGTGGTGTGTTTTCCCACCTCGTCTCCTCAGCATTAGCTGTGGGGGAGACAGTGCAGAGCAGTGTTCCCTCTAAGCGGAGTTAATGTGAGCTAGCTCAGTTTTTTTAGCCTCCGGCTCACACATTTTTGTCTTAGTTTATTTAAGGACGGCTCCAGAGCAGACTAATTGATGCAGCAGCCAACTGGCTCGCTCACACCTTTAATACCAGTAGTTCACCAAGTAGAGTTTTTGCTCACAAGGCGCCACAGCTTAGTGGGAGCACTGGTGCAGAGGCAGAAAAAAATGATAAAACCACACATTGTCCCATGTTGTAGGGGAGTAGAACGGAACTGCAACACAGAGATGCTGCTGTTTACTGCAGCAGCCCCTTGTTTAGGGGGATACCTGGCTCTTCCCTGAAAGTACCCCAGCACGTAGAAGCATTGTTTTTCCAGATTGTTGAACAAATAATTTAAAAGTTCTAAAAAGTTTCATTTATGCAACCTAGCCTTGTTGTGAGATAGCATCAATGGAATTTTTTTCCAGGTAATTAAAAAAAAAAAGATATTCCTTCTCTGTAAGCCTCAGAGCAGATGCATTTGGATTTCCATAGGGTTTAATCTTAGCTCAGTGAATGCCCTGTAGATCCCAATGAGGAACAATGGTGTTCAGATCAAAAGCATTCTGATTAAGTAGCCTAATTAAGAGATGCGTGAAATCGGCATACTAGCAATATTTCTCCCACTAACAGGATGAAAGAAAACTATCCTTTTTTTTTTTTTTTTGCAGAATTAAGGATAAATATTTACTTCCAGTGGCATTGGCTTTCCATGTGCTTCCTGCTAATTAGTGCCTCTAAAGTTATGTGCCTTTTCTGATCTTATTTCAACATAGTACAGCCCAGAAAGTTGAAGAAGACAAGGATTTGAAGGGGAAAAAAGTAGAATAAATATAAGCATACTGGAAAAAAGGGGGGAAATTTCCCAATGGCAGTAGATCCTAGAGATGAGTGGAGTTACCAGGTTGCAACCTGGAATATACATAGATCTTTCTGAGTTGAATCTAGTGTGAAATTTTGTGGGACCCTCCCCCCCCCCCCCGAAAAAAATATGTAAATTCCTCAGTACTGTCTGGTCTGATCAGTATCATCTCTGCAAGATATCTCTCCTTGACCTGCTATCCAAGGTCCTTTGAACTGGAGACAGGACCATAGCACATGAACCACTGATTTGCCCCAACTAAGATTGGAAGGAGGTATTAACTTGTGACATTCGGTCATTTATTCATTTCTATCTCACCTTTATCCACAATGGGGACTCAAAGTAACTCACAACACAAAGCACAACAATGTAGGGCAAAAAACAAAGGGACAGGAGAAGGGAGGGAGAAAGCTTCTAAAAGATGTAGATGTAGAAGATGTAGAATCATAGAGTTGGAAGGAACTTCCAGGGTCATCTAGTCCAACCCCCTGCATAATGCAGGAAATTCACAAATAACTCCCCATCCACACCTGCAGTGACTGCTGTTCCACACCCAGAGGATGACAAAGAAACCTCCATGATCCTGGGCCAAACTGGCCTGAAGAAAAATTGCTTCCTGACCCCAACGTGGCAATCAGCAAAAGGTTCCACTGAGCTCTCTGTGAGTGTGTGTTTGTGCCCATAAACGCATTCCAGGCAGGGGCGTAGCGAGGAAATTTTGCTTGGTTGGGAAATCCGGGGAGGCAGGGGAGAGGGTGGGGGAGGACGTTTTGCACTTCCCTGCTCCTCCCCCCCATTAAGGGGGGATTTCTGTCACCTCAAAAGAGAAAAGGGGCTTTTTTTACCAAGCGAAGCAGGTCCTGTCCCCTCTGTGCCAGCTCAGAGCTTCCATTGAAATAATGATGGGTTGCTTTTAGGATATGAATTTTGTGTTTATTTGTTTTTAACTAAGGCAGCTGGGGCTCCCCCAAAATTACATAGCTACAAACTCCACCTTCCCTACCTGCTCAGTTCTGGTTACTGTGATCCGGTCTATCCTGCAGGCTTGAGTGAAAGTAGCATGCCTCGGGGGAAGGGGGAGACAGAGTCTGTGATAGAAGACTGGTAAAGTTTCTCAGTGACTGTAAGGCCCCTGCCACACGCAGGGGAAAAGGCGCGGCTTTTAAAAGCCGCGCCAACGTTGATATGGCTCGGCGGGATCCCACGGATCCCCCGGCCGAGCCGCCTTTTCTCCCCGGCGCGATCAAACGCCGGAGAGAAAAGACGGCTCTAACCGGGAGCCGACCGAACTGCGCATGTCGGAACATGCGCAGTTCGGCTCTGGCCCGGGGTTGTGCCGGCGCAAAGTCGCGCCGGCAATCAAACGCCCGGGAAGAAGCGCCTCTTCTGTTTGAACCACCGAGGTAGGTGGTTCAGTTTGAGGCGCTTTTTCCCGGGAATGGGCCAGTTCGGGGACGGTATCACGGCGCTTTACAGATGTTCTGGTATGATCGCGCCGGTTTGACCCGCCCCCGAACTGTCCCGCTCCCGGGCCAAATCGCCTCGTGTGAACGGGACCTAAGTATGTTCTCAGTGGACCTTAATCACTAGGAGCTGGCTGCGTCCAAGATGAACACCACCTCCAGCTAAAGGGAGGGAGCAGAAATATGTGTGTGTCAGTGTTCCCTCTAAGCTTAGTGTGAGCTGGTTCACAGTTTTTTAGCCTCTGGCTCACACATGTTTGTCTTAGCTCAGGAAGGATGGCTCCAGAGCAAACTAATTATGCAGTAGCCAAATCGCTCACTAACAGCTTTAATGTCAGTAGCTCACAAAGTAGAGTTTTTGTTCACAAGATTCCACAGCTTAGAGGGAGCATTGGTGTACATATAAAAAAAGAATAAATCTGACTCTAGAAGAGACAGAGAGAGAGAAGAATACACTGTCGTGAGTTATCTTGAAGCATCTTCAGGGTGCAGGATCTCTGCCCGTGCTTGTTACAGTGAACACACAACTTGCATGGGTGTTCATTTTTTGTTTATAAGAAAGAACCAACACGTGTTCCCTTTGCAATTGAAACCAGGAAGTGGTACCTAGCTAAAGCTGGCATTTGTATCACACATTGAGCTGTACATGCATAGAATGCTACATGAGAATTAATGTATGTATTTTTTTAAAAATCAAGTGTGCACAGGTTCTATGGGCATTAATTGTAACATGTGGACAGGCGTTCTCTCACTGTCTCTGAAGATTTGATGTGGTGTAGGTGTAGTCTTTGCTTCCACTTGTGCTCTATCTGTATTGTTTTGTAAATAAGTCTCTCCTCCAAAGTGAACCTGTACGGATAAGCTCTGGCATTGGAACGTCTTACCTCTTGGAGGACTGTGAAGCAAGTAACAGTAGCTATTACGACTGAGAAGGGCCACAGGTTTCCAGTGAGGGATGGAGTAATTCAAGTAGATGATCTGTTGAAAGGAGGTAATTGTTATTAGCAGCCTGATAGCCCAGCTTAATCAGATCTTGTCAGAGCTTGAAAGCTAAGCAGAGTTGGCCATGGTTAATACTTGGATGGGAGACCGCCAAGGAAGTCCAGGGTTGTTATGCAGAGGAAAGCTATGGCAAACCACCTCTGTTCACTTCTTATCTTGAAAATTCTGTGGTTGCCAATGTTCCCTCTAAGCTGTGGAGTCTTGTGAGCAAAAATTCTACTTTGTGAGCAACTGGTACTAAAGTTGTGAGCAAGCGATTTGGCTGCTGCATAAATTAGTTTGCTCTGGAGCCATTCTTCTTGAGCTAAGACAAAAATGTGTGAGCCGGAGGCTAAAAAACTGTGAGCTAGCTCACGCTAACTCAGCTTAGAGGGGTCACCATGAGTTGGTTGCGACTTGATGGCACACAATAATAATAATAATAATAATAAGTAGTAGTAGTAGTAGTAGTAGTAGTAGTAGCAGCAGTAGTAAATTCATCTCCATTTTTCATACCTAGCATATACTGATAATTCACAGACAATAGAAGCACAAATACATTAGTGAGGTGGGTAGCCATGAATGAAAGGGCTTCTTGTAGCTCCAGGTTTTTGAAGCCTAGTTAATGAACCTGTTGTTGCCCAACTATTTTATCTTCTTCGTGGTCTCTGTGCATCACACCCTTGGGAATACTGCGCCTGCGCTGAACCTTCTCGGTACCGGTAGCTAGCAAAAGGGATTTTCGCGCCTCTCCCAGGTCACGCGCCGGCTCCACTGCGCATGACCAAGGAGGGGCACGCAGATCCCGCCAGTTCTCTTCTGACCGCCGCGCTGGTAGGACGCCTTCTGCCTCGGTCTGCTAAGTACCAAACTTTTTTTGCTAAACTTGCGTTTAGTTAGTTTCTCTTTCTTTATTTTTGTAGTTAGCATTTTTCTTTCGGTGTTTGTTCTTTATTTACGTTCCCCTCCCGCTGGCCTATGGCCCCGCGGTGGGGTTGTTTCAAACGGTGTAGGACTTGCGGCCTTAAAATATCCCCCACCGACGGGCACTCGCTTTGCCTCGTTTGTTTAGGGGAGTCGCACTGTGTCTCTAAGTGCAGACATTGCCGAAAGTTTTCGAACCAGACGAGAAAAAACAGGGCAGCTCGTCTACACTTGGCCCTGATGGAGAAGGCACTATCTCCACAGTCCTCTTCACCGTTGGACACGTCCGGGCACGCCTCGATGTCCACCTTGGCTGCGGACACTTGTCCTCCCGTTTCGGGACCATCGACGTCGACGGTCGCAATCGATGCTTCGGCACCGAAACGATCGACGCCGATAAAGGACCACCCCGTACCTTCCAAGATCCGGAAGCAGGGCAAAGACTCACAGCAGTCGAAGAAACCTAAAACGGACAAACCCAAAGTCCATAAGGTTTCGGCTAGTCAGGGTCGAGATCCCACGCAAGAACCTCACCCGATCGGTTCGGATCTCGACATCGACCTTACTCAACAGACAAATCAGTCGCAATCTGATATGTCGAGCCGTCAATCCTCTCATGCCTCCCCAGAACGTGGAGTCGAGGATCGGCACCGACCAACTTCTCCTCCCCTGACTTGGGATGAGAGGCAATGGCATTATTTGTACGGGAATCGATACCCATACCCTTGGGCACTCCCGATACCACCCCCACCTGAATGGGATCGTCAGTCGGTGTCATCCCGCATTTCGCGCTTTCAAGATCGACCATCGGTATCGAAGCAGTCGATACCGACGCATCCACCAGACCCGGTTGTGCCCCCGATTAACACACCGGCACCGTCTCAACCTGAATTACTCGAATCATCTCCAGAACCATCCAATGTATCCTCCGATTCAGATGGCTTTTCTGAACATATCGAGGATGTAGATGCACAGCCCACCTCGCAAGATGTGGAAGCGGATTTACCTATTTCTCCATCAGAGGATGTTAAGTCTTATGGAGATTTTATTCAACGCATGGCATTAGATCTATCTATGACTCCTACTCTCGTTGCCAGTTTTGTGGATGATAACGTTTTTGACATTATGCACTCTAACACTTCGCCCTCCGTGGCTCTACCAATGACAAAAGTTCTCTTGCAAACTACCAAGGACTTTTGGACTCGTCCAGCCTCCATTAATGTCTCTAATAAGCGTCTGGATCACATGTACAAGGTCCAGGAATCAGGGGCTGAGTTTTTATACACACATCCTAAGCCCAATTCTTTGGTCGTTTCCTCGTCCACGAAAGGAAAAGCGAGCCACTCTACTCCATCAGACAAAGAAGGAAAAAAGTTGGATTCGGTTGGTAGAAAATTCTACACTGTCGGTGCAATGGGCATTAAAACGGCGAACTATGCCGCCTGCATGGGCCGTTATCAATTCAATTTATGGAAGCGTTTGAATGATTTCCTCCCGCACGTGCCCAAAGAGTGCCAACCTCAGATTAAAAGGATTCAGAATGAAGGGATGGTCTTGGCTAGACACCAAATTAGTGCTGCCAAGCATTCCCTGGAATCCGCTAGTAAGACTCTAGCAACCTCTGTAGCGTTACGCAGACATGCCTGGCTCCGCTCTTCATCATTGCCATATGACACCAGATCCTCGGTGGAAGACCTTCCCTTTGAAGGTTCTGGATTGTTTAGCTCCACCACTGACACGGTTCTGCAGGAAATGGATAAGAGTATCAAGACGTCCAAGAGTTTGGGGATCTCCCCCACGACCAAATACTCGAAATCCAAGCAGTGGCCTAGGCAACCTTGGTCGACCAGGCAACCGTACAACAAATCACCTACGGATCAATGGCAAAGACCTCCCTCTCAGTCACGGTCTTTTCCCCCGAAAAATAAGGGACAATCGTCCGGTGCCTATAAGTCGAAATTCCCTAAGAATCCCAAACAGGGACTTTGACTTCAACCTTACTGCTCAGACTCGCCTTGCACCCTTCCTGCACGCATGGCTCGCCATTTCTACGGACAAATGGGTGCACTCTATAATAAGAGATGGCTATCTCATAGAGTTTTCTCTGACTCCCAAAATCTCCCGTTTTATCAGAACCCCGGCGTCTCCTGCCCTGCTACAGGAGGTACAATCGCTGACACAAAAAAACGCTATAGAGAAAGTCCCGATGGCGGATTGTTGCCGCGGGATTTATTCCAAATATTTCACGGTCCCCAAGAAGGACGGAGGACTTCGTCCAATCATGGACCTTCGTTTTCTCAATCGGTTCATCATTTACAGAAAGTTTCGCATGACCACGTTGCAAAGCATTTTACCACTCCTGTCTCCAGGGACTTGGATGGTCACTTTAGATCTCAAAGACGCTTATTTTCACGTCTCCATCCATCCTCGTCACAGAAAGTTCCTCAGATTCGCAGTCGGGGAGGACCATTACCAATTCAAAGCCCTTCCATTCGGGCTCTCTACCGCCCCCAGGGTTTTTACGAAGGTAATGGTGGTTGTCGTCGCTCATCTTCGCCTTCAGGGCATTCAGATCTTTCCGTATATAGACGACTGGTTGATGGTGGCAGATTCAAGAGAATGTCTCCTTCAGCACATCACCATCACATTGTCGGTCCTATCCTCCCTTGGAATTCTGGTGAATTTACAGAAATCCATGCTGCAACCTGCAACTCGCGTGCAGTTCATAGGAGCTGTCATAGACTCCCTAGCCACTCGGGCGTACCTTCCTCGCCAACGGGCAGATACCATTCGTCTGGAAATTCAACGTTTGTTCCAGTCCAACGTGACATCAGCGGTCCACATTCAGCGGATCTTGGGTCTCATGGCAGCCACCACTTCCGTGATCGAATATGCACGCCTTCGCATGCGCCCGTTGCAGCTGTGGTTTCTAAAGAAATTTCGCCCTTCCATCCATCCTCCGAGCCTTCAACTGGTAGTGCCTCCGCAGGTCCTCGTCTCCCTGCAGTGGTGGCTCGTGGACACCAATCTGTTGGCGGGTGCACCGTTCCAACCGATCGTTCCCGTAATGTCCATCACCACAGATGCCTCCCTGTGGGGTTGGGGTGCTCATACAGACGACACTTGTGTGGGTGCTCCATGGCAACCCCTTTGGAAGAGTCATCATATCAACTATCTGGAACTGCTGGCCGTAAAATTTGCCCTCAGATCCTTACTCAGACAGGTTGTAGGAAAAGCTGTGTTGATTTTTACGGACAACACAACTGCGATGGCTTATATCAATCGCCAGGGCGGGACCGTGTCCAGGTCCCTTTGCAGGCTAGCTATGGACATATGGGAAGAGTGCCTTCATTGGAACATCACTCTCCAAGCTGCCCATCTGCCAGGAACTTTGAACCAACAAGCGGATTTCCTGAGCAGAGGGGGAGCATCGGACCACGAATGGGAGTTGAACTCAAAGTATCTCCTTCCTCTTTTTCAACATCTGGGACATCCCCACATCGATGTTTTTGCAACTCGATTGAACAAGAAGTGTCCCAGGTTTTGCTCCAGAGCGGGGTTGGACCCTCTGTCAATGGGGGACGGTCTGTTGATGTCGTGGGCTCACGACTTTCTATACCTATTTCCTCCGATTCCGCTGCTCCACAGGGTGCTTGTGAAAATACAACAGGACAAGCCCCATTGTCTCCTGGTAGCCCCCTGGTGGCCTCGGCAGGTGTGGTTTCCGACACTGCTGCGGTTAGCCAAGGGATCCTTCGTACACTTCCCGCAGGAGTTGGATCTCCTCCAAGCTCAGGAAGGCCAGGTCCTTCACTACGATCCTCTGAGTCTCAAGTTGACTCTATGGGAAATACGCTTTCAGTGATGGATGACCGTATCAATGAGGTCCTGTTGAATTGTCGTAAACTGTCTACTAGGACGTCTTACGCAAAGAAGTGGGATTTATTCCTACAGTACTTGAGTTCTTCCAATTTACCTCCTCCGCCAGTGGATTTGAGGTCTATTTTTGCGTTTATTTTGTCCAGAATGGACTTGGGACTCAGTTTTTCTTCAGTTAAGGTGTATTTAGCTGCGGTGTCAGCTTTTCATCCATCTATTGATGGGTTTTCAGTTTTCTCGCATCCTCAGACGAAACAGTTTTGTAAAGGTCTTATTCGCCTGTACCCTCCCCGTCGTTCTCCGACTCCGGCCTGGGATTTGGCTTTAGTTTTGCGGTTTTTGATGGGAAAACCCTTCGAACCACTGGCCACTTGCTCTCTAAAGTTGTTATCGCTCAAGACTGCGTTTCTGGTGGCCATTACTTCTGCTCGTCGAGTCAGTGAGTTGTCTGCTTTAAGGTGTGATCCACCATACTTGATTTTTTCCCCTCATGGGGTGTCGTTGTCTTTGGACATCTCCTTCTTACCGAAAGTCGTTTCGGAGTTTCATCTACGTTCAGATATAGTTTTGCCGTCATTTTTCCCGTCTCCTGCCAATGAAGAGGAACGGAAATTGCACTCTCTGGATGTTAAGAGGGCGTTGCTGTTCTATTTGGGCAGGACCAAGTCTTTTCGTCAGTCTCCAGCCTTGTTTGTTGCTCACAGTATGCCCTCCCTAGGGAAGAAGATCTCTTCCCAGACGCTGTCCAGGTGGATTGTGGAAGTAATCAAGCTATGTTACGCTTTGGCTAAGAGACCTCTTCCAGGTCAACTTCGCGCCCACTCTACAAGGGCGGTGGCGGCTTCCACAGCTTTCCTGAGAGGGATGCCATTGGAGGACATCTGCAACGCTGCGACTTGGGCTACTCCGCTCACCTTCGTGAAGCATTATGCCCTTGATGTCCGGTCTTCTCGTCGTGTGGCGTTGGGTCGGTCTATTTTGCAGACGGCGCAGGTGTAGGGCCTCGGCCCCTCCTCCAGGGAAGAGTTATTGCTTGCTATTCTCCCAAGGGTGTGATGCACAGAGACCACGAAGAAGATAGACAGGTTGCTTACCTGTAACTGGTGATCTTCGAGTGGTCATCTGTGCATTCACACCACCCGCCCTCCTTCCCCTCTGCTCTCGGCCCTTCATCTTGTTTCTTTGAAGGCTGTTGGGCGGCGGTCAGAAGGAACTGGCGGGATCTGCGTGCCCCTCCTTGGTCATGCGCAGTGGAGCCGGCGCGTGACCTGGGAGAGGCGCGAAAATCCCTTTTGCTAGCTACCGGTACCGAGAAGGTTCAGCGCAGGCGCAGTATTCCCAAGGGTGTGAATGCACAGATGACCACTCGAAGATCACCAGTTACAGGTAAGCAACCTGTCTTTCCCCATTAGGTACTTTTCGATATGGTTCTTTCTGTCGTTTAATTCCATCCATTGTTCTATCAGAATTCTCGCTGCTGATTTTCAGATCTATGTCGGTGTTGCTGACAAAGCTTTTTGTGCTGCTTTTATATTGTTTTATGATGCATTTATGCGGCTTATGTTGTTTTTCCTCCATTGCATAATTTAATTTGGAAATGGCCTCGGGCACATTAATGGGAAATATTGTGTGCAAAAAGCATGAAACATAAACACTTTGATTGTGGCAGATTAAAACTGTAAGCCGTTTCAGCTGCTCGCCCCATCAGGATAAGAACTTGTTTATCTTTGTGGAAGCCATGCCTCCTCCTGTTTTATCACAAAGCCACAGAAATCCTTTTCTTGACAGCCCTTCAGCTTGTCTGAAGCTGCTGTATCTTGAAAGAGCATCATTACAGGCTTGACTATTTATCATTTACCTTACCTTTTTCTGTGCACAAAATCCCCACAAAAGTAAAGTACAGGAACATTGACCGTATGTCAAGATCAAAGGAAACCGTGGTTTCTAAAGTGTGTCTAGACAAACTGTAGTTAGTTGTGACATCAAAACTTCTGCAGACATGGCAATATAAGGAAGACATCTTTCCTACTGAGAGGCGGGAGCAGAGGAAAGAAACAGACATGCTAGAATTAACGTTACACACGAATCCCAATTTGTTACTTATATCTGGCAGGCCAGATATCCCCAGTATGGTACCCTGGTCCCATGGAGCCTACTGGTGTGCTTTCTGGCTCCTACTTGCTCCTTCAACAAAGTAAAATGTCAATCCTGGCTTTCTACCACCTCGTCAGAGTAGGAAGTGTTTTAAAAGACCCCCAAGGCATCACTTTGGGTTCCGCAGGGGGAGTCCATTTGGAAATAACTCACCCCATTATCAGGAAATACTTGGCCAGTTTGGTGTAGTAGTTAAGTGCATGGATTCTAATCTGGGAGAACTGTGTTTGATTCCCCACTTCTCCACTTGCAGCTGCTGATGACCTTGGGCAAGCCATAGTTCTGTCAGAGATATTCTTGAAAGGTCAGTTCTCTCAGAGCTTTCTCAGCCTCACTTACCCCACAGGGTGTCTGTTGTGGGGAGGGGAAGGGAAAGGAGTTTGTAAGCCACTCTGAGACTCCGAGTGAAGGGTGGGGTATAAATCCAATCTTCTCCTCCTCCTCCTCCTCTTCTTCTTCTTCCCTCCCACTATTTTGTAATTCCCTACCTCCATGGCAGCCATTTCGTGGTAGCTTTCTCAATACCCTAAAAGTGCTAACAGGCTCAATAAGGTTGAGAATCCCTGTAGGAAACTAATAAGAATTTGTTGCACAAACTATGGTTTATTGTGTAGTTTGAGTCTAGATGCTGTATAATTGCTTAAGGAGTTCCACGGTGCTTTCCTCAACCACTCCTGGGTGACCTTGACATTTCCAGGGGTTAGATCCTGTTGCTGCAGTGCTCCCTTCCTCTTTGTAACTAGTAAACTAGCGCAGAAAAAGGGAAGGAGCAAAATGTCACAAAAATAGATGTATTTGCAAAGTCCAAAAAAGAGAGTTGCCTAGTTGTTGTTGTTCAGTCGCACAGTCGAGTCCGACTCTTCGCGACCCCATGGACCAGATCACGCCAGGCCTAGAATTAGCTGCTAAAATGAGTGTTGCCGAGGGTGCTGTGCATTGAATAGATATTTTGATTCTTAACCGATAGAGTTGTTCCAGCTTCTTGAGCTCTTGGCTTTATGGTTTTTCCAGATGTTCAAGCAGCTACATACTACATATAGCTACATGAGTCAGAGTGTTTACATGATTTTGAGATCAAAGCGCCCTCTGGAAAGCTTCCTAAAACGATGACTTATTCAATTCAGGTTCTCAGCAATCTCAGTTTGTAGCGCATGAAAGAATAGAAAAAGAAAGAAACCTGCTTATGAAAGAAAAACCAAGGAGTCAACACTTGAAGACAAATCCCGAACCCCTGTAAGCAGACGTTCAATTGGTTTCATCAAACAGTCTTGTGTTTTGCTATCCTTCTAAGCAAGGAAAAAAACAGGAAGTGTGATTATATAATTTGGGATTTGGGCTATGCAGAATCTTAGGTGGCGGTAACACGTGTGAGATAATGTGGGGGGGGGGGAGCGAGGCTATTTCCCCTGGAGGAATTTGACCTGCAGTTGCGTGATCACACCGTCCTTTGAAGCCGCGGGGGCAGCCTGCCACTGCACGATCAGACACAACCGCGGGTGAGTCAGGAGAGGGGTTTTGCAGTTTGTTCCTGATGCGCTTAAATGGGGGATCGATGAGTCGCATCTCAGCACCGAGGGCTCCCTATGGAGTGTGCAATGATGTGCATACTGAGAAGGGGGGGAAACAACGGCACAGAGTCGGATGGCCTGATCAGACCATCCCGACGCCATGAGAGCGTGCTGCAGTGATCAGAGAGGGGAAAATCCATCCATGGCCCGCAGCAACCCATTTGCTACCAGACTTTTCCTGATGTCTTTTTACTCCAGTTCTGTGGCAGAGCAAAACGGGTTGCTGATGGGTACGGGGCACTTCCCCGATGTTCGTGTCTGATCGTGCCCTTTAAATCTGCCCGGCATTCGCATCTATGGCACGGCAAATTGTGCATGTGATCGCGCCCTTTATGTTATTCTGGAATTATGAGGTGGTTCCTTTCCTCCAAGTCTCTTCCAAACTGCAGCTCATTAGGACTTTCAGGGTTGGGGGATAGTTTCAGAGAGTAGCGGTGTTGGCCTTCAGTAGAACCGCTAGATTGGAGTCCAGAAGCATCTTACGGACCAACAAGATTTGGGGGGTATAAGCTTTCAAGAGTCAAAGCTCCCTTTGTTAGATACTCTTGAAAGCTTATACCTTGAAAATCTTGTTGACCTCTAAGGTGCTACTGGACTCCAATCTAGCTTGGGGGGGGGGTTATTTATTTTGGGGGCAGTAAGACACAACACTAGTTTGCCAGTTCACATGTTATTGAATACACAGTTTGAGTCTGGGCTCCCCATCCTGTGTCAGACATAAGAGTTAGATGTGAGTTGCAGGTTCTCCTCAATTCTGATGTGTGCATTGCCTGATTCAGAGAGGCACATGCGGAGAAGGACCTTCAGCCTTTCTCTCCTGAGACATCTTCTCGACATGAAACAGTTCCATGGAGGTACTGTTTAGTCTGTGTGGTAGGGTTGCCAGATCTGGGTTTGGAAATACTTGCAGATTTTGGGAGTGGAGCCCGAGGAGGGCGGGGTTTGGGGAGGGAAGGGACTTTAATGGGGTATGAAGCCATAGACTCCACCTTCCAAAGCAGCCATTTTCTCCGGGGGAACTGGTCTCTGTCTCCTAGAGATCAGTTGTAATTCCAGGAGATCTCTAGCTACCACCTGGGGATTGTATATCAAAATGAGAGCTCACGGGAGGAGATTGTATCGATATAAAGACACTCCATGAATGAATTACGAACAAAAGCAGAAAGATTATATTGTGCAAAACAATTCAAACAGTTCTAAATCTTTGTTAAACAAACCCTTATATATTCTTAAAGAGCTAGGATCAAAAAGTACTTGATACAAAGGGAAAACTCAAGTAAAGTCCACAAATCCTTTGTATAAAGACAAACTTCAGGAGAGCAAAGGTTCTACATCTTGTATGAGCTGCAGCTATACACGGCTGGCTTCACGGCCGTGTCCACGTTTTGCTTCTTCAGATAGATGGTACTCTTTAGCTGTGAAACTGAAAATATACTTTTATGTCACATGCACTAAATTACAACATATTTACTACATCCCCAGTTGTCAGCACATACATACTCACTGAAATAAAGTTTCAACCATTTTCCTTCAACTAGTTCTCCATTCACTCCACTGACAGGTTCTCTTTCCGCCGATTAGGCTTCTACAATAGTGGTGGTGGTTAACCCACAGCATTCACCATTAAGTATGCACTGACAACCTGGAGTCACAATATTCTGAACTGTTTAAGTAGAGCAGGAAGGCAGATGTGATTATTTCTCAGGAACATAGTCTATATCTGGTTAATATGAAATATGGTAACCATTTGAACCTTGCTGGGAATCTTGTTTGCTCCTTCACCAAAATCTTTTTTGCTCAGCATTATTTTAGGAACAACATTTAGGACCCAAATTTCAGTATACCGACAGATTTTTAAAAAATAATTATTGTTTAAAACAGAGAAGCTGATACATATCATTGTGCCGAATGAGAAAATTTTGTTTTCCATGGTTCAGTGACAAAAACCCTTTTTTTTTTACAAACCGCTTCAATTGAGGTCTTCTTATTTTCCTTTTGTAATAAATTAACTTGGTTAGAGATGCAGCAGTCCAGGTCATAGAATCACAGAGTTGGAAGGGGCCATACAGGCCATCTAGTCCAACCCCCTGCTCAATGCAGGATCAGCCTAGAGTATCCTAGAGCATCCTTTTACACCAGTTAATGTCTTAATTGCGGATTCCTTGATTGCCATATTGCAGCGGCAGACATTCTTGCCACAGTCACTCTGTATCGTTAGACCCAATATAATTCTTCAAAACAAATTCCACAAAAATACTTTGGGTTCCATCAGCAATTCATAACCGGTACTATCACTGATTAATAACCGTGCTTGTTCCCCAAAAGGAAACAAGTAATGAACATCACCAAAAACATCTGCATAATATCTGCATTCATAGCAACATTGTGCATTCTCCACATTTTTACTGATCATTAAGGAGCAATAGTTGGAGGGAGAGGAATCCTATAAGTGACACTTCCCAAGGACCTGTAAGGCAGAGCTTCCCAACTTTTGGGTTGGGACCCAGAAGAGGGTTGCGAAGCCTCTGCAAGTGGGTCACAGGCCAGCCCTCCCTAATGGCTGCCCCTGCCTTTTCTGTTTCTTTCTTTTGTATCGTGGACACCAAGATCTGACCTTGGAGACAGTCTCTTCCATCGCATACATGAGTTGGTATTTGTTTTCTTCACTGCATGTACACGGTGACCAAATAAAAAGTATCCTGATGGTCACTGGAGTGAGCGAGAATCTTAGCGGGGGTTAGAGGGAGTCATGGAGAAGGAAAAGATGGTCAAAAGCTGGAGTGTAGCCCTGCATATGCAAAGGCTGTATATGTCAGAATGCCGTGTGCTTGGAGTTCATAGTGGTGGCAGCCAGTGTTCCCTCTAAGCTGAGTTAGTGTGAGCTAGCTCACAGTTTTTTAGCCTCTGGCTCACACCTTTTTGTCTCAGCTCAGGAAGGGTGGCTCCAGAGCAAACTAATTGATGCAGTAGCCAAATCGCTTGCTCACAGATTTAATGCCAGTAGTTCGCAAAGTAGAATTTTTGCTCACAGGACTCCACAGCTTAGAGGGAGCATGGCAGCTGTACCCTTTGGGTGATGTTTGTTGGTTTCTCAAAAACATATTTTTCTAAAGAAGAGTTTATTTTAAAAAGTACAAAGTAATATTACATTCAGCACTGCTAAAAGGAAGAAGAAGAAGAAATTGGATTTATACCCCACCCTTCACTACCCGAAGGAATCTCAAAGCGGCTTACAATCTTGCTTCCTTCCCTTCCCCACAACAGACACCCTGTGAGGTAGGTGGGGCTGAGAGAGCTCTTTCTAGGACTGCCCTTGAGAGAACAGCTTTGAAAGAAGTTATGACTGACCCAAGGTCACCCAAAAAAGAGCGGGAGGGGAGTACAAACCTTCAAAGGAAGTTTAGAAAACTTATTGAGGGCCAAAAGTTAAAAACATAAGTAAGTATACAAAAGAGTGTTTATTTCAAAGACATATAAAAACCTTGTAGGGGCCCAAATAAAGCCTCGTGAAATGTTCAAAGTTTACAAATACACAAAAAAGGACACTGTATGACCTGATGCGTTTTGGCTCACAGGAGCCTTCTTCAGAGGTCAAATAGTACAAAATACACCAAGCAACAGAGTCCTTATAACATATGTAAGGCAATAAACAATAAATAAAATAGGACCAAAACTGGAATGTTCCAATATGGAATTGAATGACAATCCAAAAGTTTTCTATTTGTTACATATTGACGGGGCATTGTCCCTGACAAGGCAATTTTATTTGCACTCTTAGGACCTAAACTGGAAGATACCGTATTTTTCGGACTATAAGACGCACTTTTTCTTCCACAAAAAGAGGGAGGAAAAGTTAGTGCGTCTTATGGACCGAAGGTGTCGCTGTAGCAAACTGAGCTATGCAGCAGCCAAATCACCTGCCCTCCCAGCCTGGTTGGCGTCCAGCAGACTCCCTCCCCGGCCCTTTTGAAGGCCGCCGCTGTCCCCCTCCCTCTCGCCAGTGTCCCCCACAGGTCGCCCACCAGCCACACAGGGCTCTCTGTCTTCCTGGGCTCCAAAGAATGGTCCCCCCCCCCCCCCGCCCCCCCCCCCGCCGCGTGCGTGCTTCCCCCCCCGCCGCCCCCGCTGCCGCGTCTGGGAGAGCCCTCAGGCTTCTTAGCCTCCAACTCAGCTTGTCTCAGCTCAGGAAGGAGGGCTGCAGCCAGAGACTCCTGCCTTGCCACCCGCATGGGAGGGAAAGGGCCG
>NW_015174845.1:1227568-1234213 GCF_001447785.1 Gekko japonicus | reverse complement strand
AGCCCCAGGGTATGCCAGGAGTGTTCAGGAACTCGAATGACAGGCCACTGAGTGGATTGACAGCCCCAGGGTGTGCCAGGAGTGTTCAGGAACTGGAATGACAGGGCCACGGAGTGGAATGACAACCCCATCCCCAGGGTGGACCAGGACTGTTCAGGAACTGGAATGACAGGCCACTGAGTGGATTGACAGCCCCAGGGTGTGCCAGGAGTGTTCAGGAACTGGAATGACAGGGCCACGGAGTGGAATGACAACCCCAGGGTGGACCAGGACTGTTCAGGAACTGGAATGACAGGCCACTGAGTGGATTGACAGCCCCAGGGTGGATCAGGACTGTTCAGGAACTGGAATGAGTGGGTCACGGAGTGGAATGACAGCCCCAGGGTTTGAATGAAGAGGCCCACCATCACTCAAGTTTGTGAATGGGTGAAAATATCATGGGACTCAGTGAAGGAGGAGATTGTTGTACAGTCATTCCAAAATGTGGCATTAGCAATGGCTTAGATGGAAGTGAAAATGATATCTTATATGAAGACAGCGAAGAAAGTGATGTCAGTGATTGTGAGCAAATGAGCTTCATAAATTCTGACTCTAGCGATGATGAGTTCTTGGGGTTTCCAGAAAACTAGAGTACTCAAACCTATAAGTCTCTCCATTTGTTAATGACAGTGATAATGGTTCTTAATGCCACTGTTGACTGCTGTTCACTTTACATGGTTCAAATGTTATTCTGTTATAGTTTATTAAATATTTTATTACAGTATTTGGTTCAGAATATTTTTTTTCCTGTTTTCCTCCTCTAAATACTAGGTGCGTCTTATGGTCAGGTGCGTCTTATGGTCCGAAAAATACGGTACATATTATTTCCAGTATATACAACTACTTCTGACACAATGCCCCAAATAGAAACCTTTTGGTGTTGAAGTCCAGTGGTCTTCAGCATGGGGCTCAAGGGTGCTATGATGCATCTGTTTGCTGGCACTTGCTTCCAGAACCTTGAGGATAAAATCTAAAGGGCCTTGAATGGAATAGGAAGAAACAAACAAAGAGCTTGGGTCGCTCCCTACCAACCAGCTGACTGGGTGAGTGTAGTGGTTAGGTGCAGTGGTTAAGAGGGGCGGACTCTAATCTAGAGAATTGGGTTTGATTCCTCACTCCTCCACATGCAGCTGCTGGTGTGACCTTGGGTCAGTTACATTTATCTCTGAGCTGTTCTGGAAAGAGCAGTTCTCAAAAGAGAGAGGAAGGGAACGAGATTTTAAGCCACTCTGAGACTCGAATTGAAGGGCGGGGTATAAATCCAATCTCCCCCTCCTCCTCCTCCTTCATGTTGTGCCCTTGACATGGCCAGGGTCACGGAGTTCCGTATATCTGCTGGGGGCACCCATAAAGAAGCAACTTCCTCCAGTGGCGGCTTAACAAAGTGTGCCACTCCCTGGCCGCTACCCCTTTCTGCCTTCCCCTCCCTACCAAACTCAAACTCACCAATCAGGAGCCAGAGCACCTAACACTTCTTCCCTCCTCATTTCACCGGCATTTTTATAGTCGGGATGACAAAATGTACATGCTGGATAGGACTTCCTCATCTTCCAGACAGTGGGAGTTCAGGAAGCCCTTTGTCGTACATGCACCTTTCCACATTTGTTTTCAAAAGTCCAGGACAATAATTAAAAGAGGAATAGTCTTAGGAGTTCTGGCTTCCGGGTGGGGATGAGGCAGCGGCAGCAGAGATTGCCACCCCTCCCCAACCTGTCTGAGGCCACCACCTCACTTCCACTCACTGTAGAGCTTGCCAGGGTTGCCTCTATCTTAGGAGGACGTAGAGATGTGAAATTTCCGGAAGCTCCCCAGTTTTTCCCGGGAAAAAACGGAAATTTTCGGAAAAATTGAAAAAAATGCTACATTAGCACTTCTTTTGTCTTTTCTAGATTGAAAGTCATTCTGTTACCTTAGGAACATAAAATATGACTACGGACATTTTTACTTGGCATGAAATTATCACAACTAGCATATTAAAAATATAGTGTATCCAAACAGTTATTACAAACAGAATACCCGCCCACATGCAAAAATAATACTGAAACCTTTTTCTTTTCTCATGACAATAGCACCTCCTAAAGGAAGAAATGCATCTTGTTCTTGCATTGGAGAGTTCAGTTTGTAACCTAGGACTTGCTTGTCCTCAGTGCACAGAAATTAGATCAATCTGATACCATATATATATATATTAGAAATGATTTGGAAAATATTTGAACACCTTGTCTTAAAATATTTTATTCATCATGTTAAAATAAAATGTTCCATAATCAATTTTTTTCTTTTCTTTTCTTTTTTCAATTTTTCCAATTTTTTGGAAAAAGACAAAAAAGGCTTCAGGAAAAAAACAGGGGGGAAAATGGAGTTTTCCCAATTTTTTCCATTTTTTTTCCGAGCCTTCACATTTCTAGGACGTCAACTTGAACCCTCCCAATGTTTTGCGACACCTCCCAGCTTTCTGAGATTGGCCTCCTTCAAGTGGATCCAAAGAGAGCCAGAGTGGTGTCGTGGTTAAGAGAGGCGGACTCTAATCTGGAGAACCAGGTTTGATTCCCCATTTCTCCTCCACGTGGAGCCTGCTGGGTGACCTTGGGCCAGTCACAGCTCTCTCAGAGCTCTCTCAGCCCCACCTACCTCACAGGGTGTCTATTGTGAGGAGAGGAAGGGAAGGCAATTGTAAGCCACCCTGAGACTCCTTTGAGTAGTGAAGAATGGGGTATAAAAACCAACTCCTCCTCCTCCTCCTCCTCTTCTTCTTCTTCTTCGCTTATATTGTTCCCCACTCCTCCATTTTCTCCTCACAGCAGTCCTGTAAGGTGTGTTAGGCTGAGCGAGTGTGACTGACCCAATTAGTCAGCAAGCTTCCATGGCACATTGGGGATTCGAACTTGGATCTCTCAGGTCCTAGTTCACTACGCTGCACTGGGTCTCAAAAAAAAAAAAGACAAGAGAAGGACAGAGTAAGGGAAAAGAAGAAAGGCAGAGGAGGGAAGCATCTGTCGCTTCTGTTGCCTGGATATGAAAATTGCAGGATTGGACAGAAAAGATAAGCAATGTGTCTTCGAACAAGTCCTTTTATTAGCTGATCTTCAGGAGTAAGCAATTTCATTCCTTCTCAGTTATGCACAGTGCCATTCTAAGCAGAGTTACGTCATCCAAAACCTGTCTTCAGTGGATTTAGAAGGGTATAACTCTGCTTAGGATGGCTCTGTTAGGCTTCTGTTTATTTATTTATAGATTTATTGCTTCCATATCCCACCTTTATTCTTCCATGAATCACAAGACAGCAGACGGAGGCTTCCCAGGAGGTCTGTCATCCAGGCAGAAACAAGACCTGGGTCTGTTTCGACTTAGCCAGATTACACTTCGTCCGCCCCGTAGTGAACTCCTGCCTGTGCCCGGTCTTCAGTTTAGTGTGCCGGTATATTCTTGCCAATTGCATTGAAGAGTTTTTCCGTGAGCTCTGCATAAACCGTGATGCCCCCCCTTGCTTTCTTGATATTTTTCTGCCTTCGGCTTCATCCACCCCCCCCCTAAAAAAAAATCTTGCGGCTGGAAATCAGCTGTTCGCCCTGGCAGCAGCGATAAAACGATTTCTGTATTGCCCAATAAATAGAAGTACAACGATGCCCTTGGGGAGCGTGGTAGCTAGCGAGTTTCTCTCCCTCCCCTCCCGTTTCTGCTTCTCTGGTATGGGAAAGCGAATCAAAATGAGTTCTCATCTGTGGGACTCTCTCTCTCATTCTCTATTTTCTCATTTGGTTTTAATGTAAACTCATTTGTCTTGACTCTTTCCGTGCTATATCTAGAAAATTTGCTTCAGACATTGGTAGGGGCTGTTTTCTTTATTGAGCTATTTAGCTGACATTCCCCAGGAAAAGAAAATACTTAGTGCTGCTCGAGATAAATGTCCAATTACCTAAGAGGTTGCGGATGGGATAAAAATACAGTGGAAATTTAAAGCGTATGAGGTCTCCAGGAATCAAGGGTTCTGCCCTTAGTTGCACAGAATAAGCATATAGAGCTGACCGTTTAAATGCTTAGTTTATTTGCTTTATTTACATCTCCCTCTCTCACTGAGACTGGATGTGGGTTGCACCATTGAAAACTGTGCCGTAGGAGCAAAGAGACAGATTATAGGCCTGTTTCGTTCGGTGTTGTCTAACCTGATTGGCATCCTCTCCAGGGTTTCCTTCCCAACAACTGCTCCCTGAGGGTCAGCCCACAAAAGGCCCTAAAAGATCCGTGACTGGACTTTCCTGGTGATCCTTAAAGAGTAATTCCAGCCTCACAGCATCCCTGTTTTGCTTCCGGCCAGAACTGAAGGAGAGGTTTTACCCACATTGTTTTTATTGATCGCCCTCTGTACTCTTAGCAGCCTGTAAAGACAAAATATGTTTACCCACCTCCTTTCCTTTAAAGGGCTAATAACAATGTTAGGATGTCGGTTTCAATTAGTGAAATTCCCTGTAGGCTGAAGGGTGACTCCTTCTCTTCCCGGCTTGTGCAGCCTTGATTCAAATCGGGGCAATGAGCGTCAGAAACTGCTTGGTCTGTGATTTCTACCCGCCCATCAGATCCTTTTGCTAGAAATGCTGCAGATCACCCCTGGGACTTTCTACTGGCTTTTATTTCATTTATACCCGGCCTTTCTCCCCAGTGGGGGCCAGTGTTCCCTCTAAGCTGAGTTAGCGTGAGCCAGCTCACAATTTTTTAGCCTCCTGCTCACACACTTTTGCCTCGGCTCAGGAAGGAGGGCTCCAGAGCTAACTGATTTATGCAGCAGCCAAATCACTGGCTCACAACTTTAAAACCAGTAACTCACAAAGCAGAATTTTTGCTCACAAGACTCCACAGCTTAGGGACCCAAAGCAGCTTACATCAATTTCCTCGCCTCCATTTTATCCTTGTAGGATAAGATTAGGCTAAGAGTGTGTGCGGGGCCCAGGGCCCCCCAGGGAGCTTCCATGGTAGAGCAGGGATTCAAAGTTGGGTATCCCAGATCCTGGCCTGACACTTCAACTACTACATCACACTGGCTCCTGTAAGCTAAGCATCTCTTCTACCATGCAGTCACAGCCTTTCTTCCTCTAAGCCAGTGGTTCTCAGATGTGACTCTGTGTATAGCATCCTGCCTCACACAGTGGCCAACCAGTGTCGTGGTTAAGTGTGCGGACTCTAATCTGGGAGGATCAGGTTTGATTCCCCACTCCTCCACTCGCAGCTGCTGGATGACCTTGGGCAAGCCATAGTTCTGACAAGAGCTGTCCTTGAAAGAGCAGTTCTCTCAGTAGCTCTCTCAGCCCCACCTACCTCACAGGGTGTCTGTTGTGGGGAGGGGAAGGGAAAGGAGTTTGTAAGCCGCTCTGAGACTCCGAGTGAAGGGTGGGGTGTAAATCCAATCTCTCTCTCCTCTCTCTCTCTTCCTCTGGAGGGCCAACAACAGGGCATGGCGGCCAAGGCCTTCCCCTGATGTTGCCTTCTGACCCTGGGGTTCAGAGGATTAGTGCCTCTGAATGTGGAGGTTCCCCTCAATCACCATAGCTAGTAGCCATTGACAGACGTTTCCTCCATGAATCTTATCTAATTCCCTTTTAAAGCTGTTTATTCCTGTGGCCATCACGACCTCCTCTGGCAGCGAATTCCACTTTTTAATCACTCTCTGTTTAAAGTAGTATTTCTGTGTAAAGTAATACGCATGATAGCTTCAGTTTGTATTCATTTCTTAGTAAACAAATTTTATTTTCTCAGGAATACAACATATAAAACATTTCATTCTATCAATTGTCTACCCCATTCCCAGTTCCTCCCCTCCCTCCAATGGCTTCCCACAATGCTTCCACCCCTGCTCCAAATTACTTCATATCATCAACAATATCAGTTTTTCATCATTACAATCTAAAGATAACATCGTTTGACTTAATATTGATCTAAACATATTAAGTTTTGTTTCACATCCCAGTTCTTTTCCAGATAAATTTTAAAATCATTCCATTCTCCAAAAAACTCATCGTCTTCTTTGTTATTCAGTTTTTTTGTAATCTTATCCATTTGTGCCATGAACAGAACTTTTTGTATCCATTCTTCAACCTCTGGTACCTTTTCTGTCTTCCAAAACTGAGCATAAATCATTCTCGCTGTCACTATCAGGTACCAGAGTAAAGTTTTTTTAGTCGTATTGACTTCTTCCATTTTGAGTCCCAAAAGCAGAATTTCCGGTGCTTTTTTAAAAGAACATTTCAGTATTTTTTGCATTTCATTGTGGACTTTTGTCCAAAAGTCTACAGCTTTCTCACAAGTCCACCACATATGATAAAATGAGCCCTCATGCCTCTTACATTTCCAGCATTTGTTTGACATATTTTGATTCATATTTGCAATCTTCTTAGGTGTCATGTACCACCTATACATCATCTTATAACAATTTTCTTTAACATTAGTACATGTCGAGATCTTAATAGAATTTTTCCACAAATATTCCCAGGTTTCAATAGACACTTCCGTATTCATATTTATCGCCCATTTTATCATTTGCCCTTTTACAGTCTCATCTTCAGTATACCATTTAAGTAACACTTTGTACATTTTAGAAATATTTTTTCCCCCTCC
>NW_015174845.1:1219945-1223169 GCF_001447785.1 Gekko japonicus | reverse complement strand
GGTTTAAGTTCTGGGTCTGAGTCGGCTCTTTTCTTGCCTCTCCTGGTCTCCGTCTTGGCGATTTCTTTCCAATTCACAGATTCGCAAAATAAAGCACTCTTCTAGATGATAAGATTTAGTCCTCCATGCCTCTCTGTTTACGCTTTCCAAAGACCCTTAGAAATATATTAAAAAAGCAAATTTAGTTGAAGTCCTCCTCAAAATGTCGGGCGCAACTTCTCTATGGTAATTTCATGTAGAGTAGGTCAGATTGGTATTTTGCAGGCCCTTCCTTCCGCATAAAACTCACTTCCGGTCCGGCACCTTTAAAAGTTCCACTGTCTTCCTTTCGCTAATGCCCGTCTAGGAATTCAACTTCCTGGATGTTTCACACGGACCTCTTTCTTTGTGACACCAGCCTGCTCTTCCCACGCTATTGTTCGTGAGTTTCGATTTTACAGTTGCGCACACGGCTCCATCTTCACCACAGGAATGTTAAACAATAAGCGTTTTTACAGTTTTTAAAGGCTTCAATCAACTTTTTTCTCTCCGGAATCGGATTTCTGGGATTTACTATTCATTTTCCGCTCAACCGCTTAATTCAAATTGACTCCAAACTCAGTTCAGGTAAGCGGCACGTTTTTGTTATCTAGCACGTTCAAAACGGGTTTCGCATTGTTTCTTTTAACTCACAGTTGTTGTCCTTCTTCAAAGAAGTCTGCTGACGAAGAATTTATGCCGGTAATCCGGCTCGATCGGCCACTATAGAGTTGCTTGGCACTTGCCTTCTTCGTGGGAGGAGGTCAAAGCCCAATTCAGCTTCTTCCGAAGCTGGATTACGCCAACCTCACACTCCCTCTAGGGCGCTGCTGCCTGCTTGTCCCCCCCCCTCGCTGGGGAGTGATGCGTTGGGCTGTGTATTGCCCAAACTGTCAAAAGTGGCCGTCGCTCGCTTCGCACGATCGCGAAACGCTTCAGTCCTCCATCTTAGCCAGACCGGAAGCCAGTTTGTATTCATTTCTTCTAATCGTATATTTCCCTTCTCTGTTGTCAGGCTTTCTTCAGAAACTCTGTGGAGCAAATTCCAGTGTTTTGTCATTCATGTTGGAAAGCCTTATGACTGTGGCACTGAGCCCAATTCCAAGCTCTTCAAGACCACCCCCTCATAAATATATTTTCATATAATACCCTGTTTCCCCGAAAATAAGACCTACCCCAAAAATAAGCCCTAGCAGGATTTCTATGCATTTGTGGTATAAGCCCTAGTGTGTCTTCTTGAGAAAAAATAAATATAAGACAGTGTCTTATTTTCGGGAAAACATGGTATATATATTAATTATCTGTGTTTATTGGAGAAATACATAAGGAAAGGCTCCCGAGGTGGGGGAGGTGGGAAAATTATCATTAAAGATTGAGTAAAAATTTTCTGTGAAACCTTTCTAGGTGTCCTGCGTTGAGGTGTTTTGCCGGCTGTTTCAGAGGAGAACGGGGAATAGGGTTGCCAGTTTGTGTTGAAAATACCTGGAGACTTTGGGGGTGGAGCCGGGAGAGGGCGGGGTTTGGGGAGGGGAGGGGCCTCAGCAGGGTACAATGCCATACAACCCACTCTCCAGAGCAGCCATTTTCTCCAGGGGAGCTGATCTCTGTCAGCTGGGGATCAGTGGTAAAAGCGGGAGATCCCCAGGCCCCACCTGGAGGCTGGCAAACCAAAGGGGGACGTTGGGGGCGGGGAGTCATGAGCAGAGACAGATTGCACATTAAAGCCACCGGGAAAAGATCTGGCGAGTCAGTGGCCTGGGGGGCTGCCCCCCTGCTGAGGCCACCAAGGGGCTGGGGCAATCGGCCACAGTCTGTCAGCCCTCGGCCTACAAGGTGTGGAGAAGGAGGCATTCAGCCCCAGACCACTCATCATATGGCTGGGGATGGGCCCTGCCTCATTCACTCACGCATGCAGAAAGGGATGGGTTTGGCCCAGCCTTGCTTGTGCAACACAGGATGGGCCTGGCTCAGTCTTCCTTTCTCCCTCCTTCATTTGGGGGAAGACAAGGAACGTGCCCAGTTTGTTCTTCCTCTCTTGAGGGGGGATAGGGCCGGGGAAGACTGGGGCCAGCCTTTGTTCAGGGGCATTTTTCTCCCCCCAGTCCACCACCAGCCATGAGTATTCTAGTGCAATTTGCAGTGTCTATTTCTCTTATTATTTATTTAAAACATTTCTATGCTGCCTTTCCACCCAAATCGGGTCCCTGAAGGGGAACATTTCAGCATTAAAACATTTGAAACATTAAAACAGCATTAAAAGCACAGTATATAAAAAATGTTTAAACAAGTTCAATAAAACATATGAACATGCAAACTCACATATGAATACAACCAGGGAGGAGGGTCAATAATAGATAGTGGGTGGGGATGCCAAAAAAAAAAAGCCAGCAGAATACAATTATAGAGGGAGAGAGATTAATTCTCCTGGGGAGTGAGTTCTGATGTTGCTGTTAGAGGAGACTTCTAGCACCATGGATAACTCCTTTATCCTACAATCCTAGGCCTGGCTAAGAGCCAGCATGGTGTAGTGGTTAACAGTAGTGGACTCTGATTTGGAGAACCGGGTTTGATTCCCCACTCCTTCACATGAAGCCAGCTGGGTGACCTTTGGGCCAGTCATAGTTCTCCCAGAACTCTCTCAGCCCCATCTGCCCCACAAGGTGCTATGGGAGGGGAAGGGAATATAAACTGCATTGAGTCTTCTTAAGGTGGAGGAAAGTGGGGTATAAAAACCCACTCCTCTTCTTCTAGACGTGCAGCAGAAATAAAGTAGTCATGAAGTCTCCATGTGCCACAGTTGTAGAATGGCCTGTAGAATTCAGACTGCAGTGGAGGTATCAAGTCCCTGTAAGTGGAAGACTAGCACCACATGGGAAGACCTAAATTCTAAACTTTCTCTCTGTGGTGTTGATGATGATAATAATAATAATAATAATAATAATAATAATAATAAATGATGATGATGATGCTTTCGATTTATTGATCGCTCTTTCCCACATACCTGCAGGCTCAGAGCGATTTAGTTTCTTTTGAGACAGTTGGACTAACAATATTTGTGGGGATAAGGAAGACAAACATACAGCATTAATTACACACACATTGCAGCTAGCCGGGCTTTATCTGCGGGCTGGGTCAGTCGTGTTCCTACAGCATCTTGTCGTCTGGCTGATGACGTCTGGCTTCTTGATGTTGTGCAGCCACACACT
>NW_015174845.1:1219646-1219871 GCF_001447785.1 Gekko japonicus | reverse complement strand
TGCTCGCCGAAGCTTTTGAATCGCTGGGTAGACGATGAGCTAGGACAAGGCTTGGTTCCTCACATCAGCACGGGGCTAGAATGTTATTGTTAAGCAGGGAAAAATCCAGTTAGGAATGATATTAGGTCTGGGCTACACATAGGACTGCCAGTTCTGGACTGGGAAACACCCGGAGATTTTGGGGGTGGAGCCTGGGAAGGGTGGGGTTTGGGGAGAGGAGGGAGT
>NW_015174845.1:1219331-1219572 GCF_001447785.1 Gekko japonicus | reverse complement strand
TGTGAGGTTTTTACCACAGAAGCGTTAAAACTGTTAATCCCTCCACCTGCAGTTGGAAGTGTACAAGCCACTCTGCCACCTCAGGATTTTGCCACCTCATTAGGTTGCATGTGTCAATAGGGTTGCCAGCCTGAAGGTGGCACTTGGAGATCTGCAATTACCATTGATTTCCAGGCAACCAAGATCAGCTCCCCTGGATAAAATGGCTGCTTTGGAGGGTGGACTCTGTGGCATCACATTC
>NW_015174845.1:1218995-1219298 GCF_001447785.1 Gekko japonicus | reverse complement strand
CTGAACTCCCTCCTCCCCCCAAACCCCACCCTCCCCAGGCTCCACCCCCAAAATCTCCGGGTGTTTCCCGGTCCAGAACTGGCAGTCCTATGTGTAGGCCAGACCTAATATCATTCCTAACTGAACTCCTGGCTAGCAACATACTTCACATTAACCATCTAAGTAAATGAGAAATAGGTAGTTTCAGGACTGGATCTTCCCAACGTGTTCTTTTTTTTAAGTCAAATCCCAATTTTTTTAAAAAGTCAAATGGAAGCCATGCAGGACCCCAATTCAGAACCAAATCGCAGCACATGGGAAAGA
>NW_015174845.1:1195129-1218978 GCF_001447785.1 Gekko japonicus | reverse complement strand
GGAAAGAGTTTAACTGTTCTGTCCTGCATAATGTTCCAAACTGAAACCAAATTCTCCCCACTCGCTGGCATCTGTCTGGCATTTTCCCCCCACAGCTAAGAACAGTGTGGGGAGGAGGAAGTTTAGATCAACGAAACCCAGAGGGGAAGAGTTAAGCTCTTTCACTATGTATGCAACAGCTTTTTTTTTTTTTTTAAAGATTTGGGCAGCTTGGGGAGTATTTTGCTAAAATAGGTTGGCTACTATTGAATAGGATTGGGAGGAAGCAGAAGGAAGCCACCTGCGATAAAGGGTGCAGACAAAGGCCAGGGTCATATTTCCATACACATTGCAATCATCTTTTGGTAAGTGTCTCACTAACAAAAGAAGAAGGTTAAGAATATGTCCTCAAGTGAACAAGTAATTGCAGTCAGTTCCCAGCAGATCATGCCACCTGGGGCAGAGGTGAAAGTTCTGGAATGAGCATTTTTAGCTCAAAAGCGTGGAAGAAAAAGTTTTCAAGAGTGTTTGCTCCACATTTCTTCACCTTCTTCACAATCAGTTTTCGGCACGGTGCAAAGCCGCAGCCATGTTCCTGCCCACTGCTGTTTTGTACCAGATTTTCTTTGGCTACATGATGCTACACCAGGATGAGGCCAGGAAGCTTTGCTCTCACTCGGAAAAGACTTTGTGGTTGTAATCAGATCTGATGACACTGTTGTAAAGCCAAATCAGAATGAGGGCAGTGTTTCCTGTCCTCATTCTGGTATCGCTTTGTGAAGCTGAAGGAAAAGAATGGTGATAAACCATAGCAGTGAGTGTGGTTGACATTTAGGGTTGCCAAGCTCCAGGGGGCACCTGGAGATCACCCACTATTACAGTTGGTCTCCTGATAACCAAAAATGGTTGCTTTGGAGGGTGGACTCTGTCATATTATACCCTGCTGAAGTCCCTCCCCTGCCCAAATTGCACCCACCCCAGACTACACTCTCCAAATCTCCAGGGATTTCCCATCCTGAAGCTGACAACCCTATTAAATGACATTCCTAGGAGTGTCACTGACAAGTTGCATGAACATTTTGTTCATGTTTGGAGATCGCCCCAAAGAGTTGCTGAAAGGGATGTTGTGTGCAGTGCATTTATAAAGTGGCAAAGTTATATTTGTACACCTTGTTTCCCCCCTTTGGGGACCCAAAGTAGCTTTCCACCATAATTCTTCCCTCCCCGCGATTTTGTCCTGTGTCAGACTGAGAAAGAGTGATTGGCCAGGTTTATCCAACTATCTTCCATGGCAGAGTGGGGATTCAGCCTAGGGTCTAGTATAACCACTACACCATGTATTTTTCTCCATTTCCTTGCTTCTGTTGCGCTCTAAAGGTAAAGGTTCCCCTTGCTCGAAAGCCAGTCGAATCAGACTCTAGGGTGCAGTGCTCATCTCCGTTTCCAAGCCAAAGAGCCAGCACTGTGCGAAGATGTTTCTATGGTCATGTGACCATCATGACTAGACGCCAAGGCACACGGAACATTGTTACCTTCCCACCGAAGCGGTACCTATTTATCTACTTGCAATTTCTTGCTCTCAAACTGCTACGTTGGCAGGAGCTGGGACCAGAGACGGGAGCTCACTCCATCATGCGGCACTTGGGTCTCGAACTGCTGAACTACTGACCTTCCAGTCTGCAGTTCAGCGTCTTAATCACTGAGCCACCGCAGCCACCTCTGTTGCGCTCTAGCCACACACAAACACACAAGCACAAATTCACATGCATGCTTCTTACATTGCTGCATTCAAAACTTTCCCCCTTTTTTCTTCAGTGTTGCACAAAATAGCCATTTGTTATCAAACTACTTCATCTTCCCAAGAGTTAAATATGTACATTTGTTCTGAGATTAAATATACAGCCATCTACAAGCAGTGTTCCCAAAGCATAAGCTTATCTGCAAAACCTCGCTGGCTGTAGCTTTTGCATAGAAGATTTAGTGAGGCTCAAGGTCTTACCGTACTTATTTCCACAGTAAACAAAAGGCAAACGGGATTTGAGGCAGGGCTGATTACCTAAATTGCATTCTCAATATTCGGAGTGATATCAGATAGGGAGATCAATTACTGCCTACTTATGCACGGCCTTCCTTCTCGTGTCTCAAGGGAGAAAAAGAGAACAATAGAGTAGATTTTTAATATTTGTGAGCCTAAGTAAAGAAACAGAGCAAAATAAAGCGAAAGCCATTTGCAAACATTTTTGTTTCGCCCAAAGCACTTTTACTTGCCCATTTCATATAATGAGCGTAGCAATATATTTTCAGCACACCCACATTATCAGGTTGGATCTTACAGAAGATTTTCATGTCTGTGTGCATGTGGAGGCACTGAAAACGTTCTTCCATGTCTGCTTGCACTAAGGGCATGATTGTATCCCAGCTATTTTTCTGCATGCACAAGACACAGCACATGGTACTGCAGTTTCAAATACAAATGAAATAAAATAATTCAAACCATCTATTATATACTCTATAGTTCCATGTTTACATTGTTATTCTGTTTAAAAGTTGTATTAAAGTGCTGTGTGCTGCTGCAGCCATTGTATTGCTAGCTTGCACACATGGAACCGTGCTAAATACATTTTCCTTTCTGATGATGCTTCACTGGATCCAAGCCATTGCTTGGCGGTGGAAATGCTCCACTTGTATATTAGCAAACAGAGACAGACTGGGGAGGGGTCTGTAAGGAATTGAGGGGGGGGGTAAACAATTTGGTAGTTCTCCAAACACCAATTTCCTCTCCCTAGTTCTGTAAGCCCTCAAGGGATTACTCAAGTTCAGCATTGCCCTCTATGTTTCCCCATTTAAATTTCCATTTCCTTCAACATTCCATGTCTACTAGAACATCACATTTCTTTAGGGCTGGTAACTCCAGACTGGGAAATTCCATTAGGGTAGAACATGGGAAGGGAGTGCTTTGGGGAGGGGAGACACTTCAGTGGGGTATAATGCCATAGAGCAGGGGTGTCAAACATAATCCCCAGGGGCCAGAACTGGCTCATCCAGGGTTCTTATGCAGCACACAAGCAACTAATGCAAGGAAGGCAACAGGAGGCTGCTCAGGGGGAGTGGGTGGGGCCACTCCGATCGTGGCTTCAGCGCGGCAGAACAACCTCGTCTGCAGTAGTCAAGCAGCACGGGAGCATCTGTCCAGTGCTTCACTGCTGGTGCTCCAGTCCACCCATATGGGATTTCCATTGCACCCCCCCTCCCAGTCCATGGGGACTTGCAGTGAGGATACAACAATTTGGAGCTTACCAGCTGTTGTCCTTTATACAGTTTATATCTCCGGCACCTGGCATTATGCTTTATGGCACACATGGCCTGGCCCGACAAGATGACATTTATGTCAGATCCAGTTTGACACCTCTGCCATAGAGTCCACCCTCCAAAGCAGCTATTTTCTCCAGGGGAACTGACCACTGTGGTCTGGAGATCAGCTATAATTCCAGGGTGTCTCCAGGTTCCACCTGGAGGTTGACAACCTAACACTTTGGGCTCCCCCTTTTCCCCCTTAGGAATGATTTCTAGTCCTATTTTTCTTCATACCTAGAGAAACCAAGTGAGTTTGTAAAAAACCCTCCCTCGACTGTATGGCCTGCTTTTGTGATTGGCACAAACCATCCTGTGACGTCCCCTTATCTGGGGAGGCCTGGTTTCACTTTAAAGTGTTCTTTTTATTTTGTTCAACTGGGTAGGTTAGGCTGCCACCAGGAAATTTTAGGCTTTCCAAACCTTTATACTTTCTTTTGGCTATCACTGGATAGGTAGGTCGAGTTTTTCATGAGAAATTATTTCTTTCAGAGCTGGCAGACTTAAATAAAAGATTTATTGAAACAGTTCATAAATAAAAGTGTAGAACAATGTAACCAGTAATGTGAATAATTTTAACAATTTTGTTGTGTCTCACACAAGATCTGCTCCCTTTCTGACATGGATTTTTCAAGTAACTTTGTAACTCATTACTCAGGGTCATATACGTTTCCTATTTTACTCCAGTCTGTCACTCAGACTTTCATTTAACTTTTGTTTCCTTATACATTCAACTTTTCTTCATACACAGAACTTAACTCTTGTATCTCTCCCTCAGACCTCAGAACAAACAATCTTATCAACTGTCCAACCTCTAACTGTCACTCCTGAAGGACATACCCATTCATCCACTCAGAAACACTTTCTAAAACCCCTCCCCCTCTCTGTCAACCACCAATCACACCACACTTGTCTCTTCAAGCACTCTGGTCCATCATACAGCCATGCAACCAAACTTTTAAAGAGACACACACACATATATAAAACAAGGAATCATTACACATCCACTTTACTGTTACATATAGTAATTACAAAATATCTCCAATATTCTCTCTTCGCAAGGAAAGTGACCCTAGAGAAGGTTTCCTGAAAATGTTGGTTTCTCAGGGAAGTGAGAGAGTACAAAATATTATTTAGGAATCTCCTGACGATGTTGTACTAACATCAGTATGCAGGAGGACTGCTCCATTGTTCTCTTTTTCCAGGAAAAAAATGGAACTTGGGAAGGTTTTAAGAGTACCGCCCAACTATTTTCAAACCTCTCCAGCTTTTCATTTGGGGCAGTGAAGAAGACAAGTCAGAAAAGACCAAGACCAGAAAAGACCACATGCTAGTTGCGGCCTCTATCCAACAAGCGTGCACCGAAGCATGGCGTTTTCCCATTGTCTTCTCCATTCCAGCGTGTCCTTCCCCTTCCGACCCACAGAAAGATCATTCATGATAGTTGTGGAACCAACAAGAACAGTCTTGAGTGTTGGGGGTGTTGTGATGAGGGGGGGAAGGGAGTAACATTGCCCCTTTCCTTTTCTCTTTCAACAGCAGAGCTGTATTTGTGGAGGACATGGGGTGAATTCACCCCCTCTCCTGTCTTCCCCACAGTGCCCCAACTTATGCAGATATTCCTCCACATGCGTGCATCCCATCCCATGACCCAAGCAGTGGTCTTTCTGTGAATTTGAAGGAGCTGCCAGAACAGAAAGGAACACGGAAATGTCAGCAATTCCGTGCACATATATTTGAATACAAGCCTCTATTTTGCTATAATTTCAGCAGCAGCCATGGAGCAAGCTCAGTATTACAGTAAATATTCAGATAAGGCAATAGTGTGGACCTATCAGCCATAATAACAGGAAGCAGAGTCTAGAGGGAAATGATGTCTAGATTATTGTGATTATTGTTATTTCTTTTGTGATGGAATCTAAGATTAGGCCTTGGGGCAAAGAGAGGAAGAGAGCCAAGTGGATGACAGTGTTGATAATACAGTGCTTGGCACCCCCAGTAACACTACCTACGTGTTAAAGTGTTAATAAAACCAGTAATAACAAACAGCCATTCATAAATTTTAAGAAAAGCAAAGGGCAGGAACATGAAAGGAGAGACACAAAGGGCAGAGGAGAACAGGTTTCTGTGTAAACACTCATATTTAATGTATAGTATATTAAAGGAATCTGATTTGTAAACAGGGCACTCTTGACCCTGTTGCCATGTACGAGAGGCAGATGTATTCATTTCAGAGTGACTGGGTTTTTTAGAACCCACTTCTTTTGAAATGAAAGCGAATGGGAATCCAAATTAATGTCTTAATCCCACTGTTTTGTTTCTATTCCTTTTGATAGGAAACACATTTCTAGTAGTAACACCTAGTTTTACACCATTTGGGGTGAAATTTTCAAGGAACATGCCCATACGCGGGGGGATTGGGTTCCATCAGGGAGGAGAAAAGAGTCCCAATTTTTATCGACCATTAAAGTCGAAATACATTTATGGAGACAATGGCTGAGGACAGACTGGCAGTTTGAAGCGTGAGGGAGTCGTGGCAAAAAGATCCGGCACAAACTGTTCTGGGTTTTCCCAGTCACACTGCACCAACTGATGTGGGAGCAGGGCTATTTTTGTGCAGGAACGCACAGGGAACGGAGTTCCGGCTGGCTCCCAAGTTGGCCACGCCCAGCAGGAACTCATTAGCATAATAGGCCACACCCAGCAGCAGAAACTCATTAGGATTGGCTACATTAGGGGTGTGTGGCCTAACATGCAAAGGAGTTCCTGCTACAAAAAAGGCCCTGGGTTTTGACAACAAACAAGGTAAACAGAATAACAAGCAAAAGGTGGGTGTGGCTGGATAACCACACTTCTGGTAACATGGGCTAATGAGCTGTGCTGTCAGGGGTGTGGCCTAATATGCTAATGAGTTTCTGCTGTTGGGTGTGGCCTGTTATGCTAATGAGTTCCTGCTGGGCTTTTTCTACAAAAAGAGCCCTGTGTGGGAGCATACCGGGGAGGAGGCGCAAGGGAGCATTCGCACTGTTGGCCCGCCCCTGGTGGAGGCATGGCTGTAAGGCGTGGCTTTCTTTTTGGTAATCTTGTGGAAGTGAAGGGGGGGAGGTCAAAAATGCTTCTTAGAGGAGGTGGAGGAGATTGGATTTATACCCCACCCTTCACTTTGAGTGTCATAGTGGCTCACAATCTCCTTTCCCTTCCCCTCCCCACAACAGACACCCTGTGAAGTAGGTGAGGCTGTGAGAGCTCTTTCAAGAACTGCTCTGACAGAACTGTGGCTTGCCCAAGGTCATAACTTAACCACTACACCATACTGGAAAGACAGGATAAAAATGTAATAAATGTGATAAATTTAATGAGCATGATATTTTGGAAACAAAAATGAGAACCAAAAAGGAAGAAAAGAAAAAGTGGCGACAGATTGCATTATTGGCCTGGCTTCAGAGTCCTTACCAAGTACAAAGTCCGTCATCTCAAATAGCCCAATTCAATGTGTGGGTTTTTTGTGAGTGGAAAAGTCCCTGCCCAATAAAGTCCAATATATTTTGTGCAGAAGGGACTGTTTGCTGGCAGCCGCTCTTCACTGCTGTCACTTATTAGAGTTTGCTGTGCTTTGTTCCTGTTTTCCCCTCTTTCAAACTCATTTGTTCTGTTCCACTTTCATACCCCCCCCCCGCCTCTCTCCCCACAATCCTGCCCTCTCTAAATATTTGGAAAGATCGTCTTCCATTGCAGCTGGCTGACAAGTGTGAGGAAATAGTGAAACGGCCACTGTGAGTTGCAGGCTCATTCCCTAATGAGGCAGGAACATGACCTGCACATTGAGCCAGCATTGAAACAAGAGATGAAAAGCAGAGAAAGCTCATTTGCCTCAGCTGTCAAGCAAATGCCTTTCCTTTCTTTCTCAGCCAAGTTCAGGCAGCTGCCTTCACATTGGCAAAAAAAATAAAATAATAACAACTGTGTTCACCCAACATGGCGGAGGGAGGGCTGAAAAACTGTACGATTGTGGTATAGAGAATAGAGTGTCAGGCTCGGCCATGGGAGAGATGGGTATGTATCTCCACCAAGCTATGAAGCTCGCTTGGTGACCTTGGGCCAGGTGCTGTCTCTCAGCCTTGCCCACTTCACAGAGTTATTCTTGTAAAGATTCAGTTCGATTCAATTCAGAGAGCCGGTTTGGTGTAGTGGTCAGGGGTCATTTCCTGCAGGAGCGCACAGCGGAGCTCTGGCAGTGAAGAGCCCAGGGGGCAGGCACATGCAACAAGCTCCGCCCCCTGCTCCCAGCAGCCCTGGGCCATGAGGAGCAAGAAGCAGCCAGGTAAGTTGCAGTGGGTGTTGCCCTCTGACACACTTCCGGTGATGTCAGGGGGTGTGGCATGTGCAAATAAGTTATGCTAATGAGCTATGCTAATGAGCCCCTCCACCTCTTTTTCTACAAAATGACCCCTGAAGAGCGGCAGACTCTAATCTGGAGAACCTGGTCTGATTTCCCACTCCTCCACATGAAGCCAGCTGGGTGGCCTTGGGTCAGTCACAGTTCTCTCAGAGCTGTTCTCTCAAGAGCAGTTCTCTCACAGCTCTCTCAGTCCCATCCACCTCACAGGAAGTCTGTTGTGGGGAGAGGAAGGGAAGGAGATTGTGAGCTGCTCTGAGGCTCCAAGTGAAGGACAGGGTATAAATCCAACTCTTCTTCTTCTCCTTCTTCTTCTCCTCCTCTTATTGTAAATACATACTAGATGGCCATTGCAACTGGGGTTTTATTTTTGGATAAAAACTATCATTAGCCAATTTGGCCATGGGAGCATAGTGTAACAATTCACATTCCTATTTCTTCAAGTTGAAGGGTTTATTTCTCTTCCATGTTTCTTTTTAATAAACTACACCTTGTTTTTTAATCACTGCACCCTGACCTCAGGCTATCCCAATCTTGTCAGATCCCAATCTTGTCAGATCTCAGAAACTAAGCTGGGTCAGCCCTGGTTAGAGCTTGGATGGGAAACCACCAAGAAAATCTAGGGATGCTACACAGAGACAGGTAATGGCAAACCACCACTGAACATCTATTGCCTTGAAAACCCTATGGGGTCACCATAAATCAGCTGTGAATTGATGGGGGGGGATTTGCATTGACTGTTTTCATAAATATTTTCATGTTTTTAGAAAACGTAGGGAGGATTAGCAGAGGGCTGTTTCCACTTCACGTATGCTCACTGATCTGTGCATGTAGGAAATGTGGGCTTCCTAGCTGCATGCCATCATTGCGCGCACACACCCCATTACACAGGAAGTGGGTCCAGTGGACGAACAGGCTTATCAATGGCTATAAGCCATGGTAGCTAAGAATGCAGACTCCGTAAGAGGCAGTACATGTCTGATTAACAGAGGATAATATGGATTGGCTATCTTTATTATGGGATGTGGAATGGTATGGTAAGCTAAGCAGGGTCGGTGCTTGTATGGCAGACCCTCAAGGAAGGCTCTGCAGAGGAAGGCAATGGCCAACCGCCTCTGCTTCTCACTTACCTTGAAAGCCACTTGCTGGGGTCACCATGGATCAGTTGTAGCTTGACAGCACTTACATACATATCTTTATTCTGCTTTATTCTGAAAATCATTAGGATGGCTTCTGCTGGAGATTTGGGGAGGCTTTCAGACTGCAACAATAGCAGTTCTTACATTCTTATCCTGGCATGTTTCTTTCTGTAGGTTTGAGCTAAACTGTGTTGTTTTCAACCCATAGAACAAAATTCTCCTATCCTTCTCTCCCATGTATGTCCCTGTGGAGTAGATTCAGCTGACTTCCAAGGAGCTTTCCTCCAGTTTAAGCATCTCTTCTTTCCTTACACTGGAGGAAGGCTTCTAACTTGAACCAAAAGGAAAGGTGGGGTATAAATATTTTGGTACATGAATAAACTTTGCTCTGGGGAGAGGTAGGAGAACAGCTGGATCCACCCCAGTACTTCCCTGCTGTCAATAACTTAGGAACAGAGAAAAACATGATGCTCAGACTCAGTCTTGTTTGTGCACTAGTAGCATATTTTATGTGATATACGTAGTCCAAAAAGAGAAGAGAAAAAAGTGGATTGGGAAATCTATTTTATTTATAGTTCTAGATCCCTACACATTTCACATGCTACTACATCAGAGGATCTGGTTAAAAACAAATTAAGAGAATAAAATGGTAACAGAAAATTTAAAAACAAATACAGATGGTGATATATGTAGCCAAGATATGCATGTAATGTGCGGCATCCCTGACTAACCTAAATTATCCATGCACCACCACCTCTTATGATTGAGCTAACCATCAGTATTACAGAATGGGAAAATTAGAACACGCAATTGAATACATAGACTGCTCTGGGGAAACGGAGTGAAGGGTATGTTGTTTGGCCTAGCGTATCAAACATGATTGGAAGCCAGATCCTCTCTTCGGTTGTCCATTTGCATAATGGCACAAGCCCATTTTTTAAAAACATTTCCCTTTCCCATGTACATTATTTAATATACTTCGTTATTACACTCAGCTAGAGAGGCTTCAATCGACAAGTTGGCTGTTAAAAGCTATTTGAATTAGGAGGATCGGGGGGTGGGGTGGAGAATGAGATGGGAATGGAACAATTTGTATTAATGAATTTTTCTTGCTCTCTTGAGTAACAGGGAGGGTGGGGGGTGTTACATAGTCTAGGGAACTTCAGTTGATTGCAGAAAGCCTAAAATAGTATTCTCTGAATTTGAAGCTCTTTAAAAGCAAAAATGAAGATTTGTGTTGTTTTTTTAATGACTGCAGAGAATAATTTACATACAAGAGAGAGGCACAGGTATACAAGATGCAGTTCATACCAGAAGCACCTTGAGTTGGGAATAAAAACAAAAACCCGAATCCTCCAAGTATGCTATTGGACTCTGAAACTGTTGCCCTGACAATCTAGATGCAAGTCTGAATATCTTTTTGTTATGCTTGTTAGCCACAAATATTTTTATGATGTAGTCAGAGGTGGATTACTGGTCTTTTCTTTTAAGAGAGCATTCCTGAGGAATAAGACATTTTGGGTACAATCCTAAACAGGTCTATTGAGAAATGTCCCGTTTTATTCTGTGGGGCTTACTCATCGGAAAGGGCTCTTCGAATTGTAGGCTAAAGCACACAGAATTTAGGTATTCCGAAACAGCCCATATGACAAGCATAGCTATATGGTGATGGACATTTGATGTAAATTTATCTAAAGAGCATTTTTATCATGGTGCTGGAAAGTGCTGTCAACTCATAGCTGACTCACGGCGACCCCATAGGGTTTTTAAGGCAAGAGCTGAACAGAGGTGGTTTGCCATTGCCTGCCTCTGCATAGCACCTCCGGACTTCCTTGGTGGTCTCTCATCCAAGTATAAACCAGGTCTGATCTTGCACAGCTTCCAAGATCTGATGAGATCAAGCTAGCCTGGGCTATCAAGGTCAGGATGTTTTTTATAGCCATGTCATATTTTGGAATAAGAACATAAAAACATAAGAGAAGCCATGTTGTTAGCAGTCAGACCCCTCCCACAAAAGGGCAGTTTGAGACAAAACACCCCTCTTTAAATATCACCCCCCAAATCATGTGTGTACTGTACAGCGTGGCCTAGAAGTGGAGCCAAGATGGAGCTGCTACAAACAAAATGGACGCTGGCCAGAGACAAGCCTGGGAAAATATTTTGGAAGGTGAACCAAAACAGCTGACTTGCTAATAGCTCTCCTCCCCACCTTAAAAGAGATACCTAATCTAAACAATGGGTTTCTCAGGAAAACAATACCTCACCTTGAATTAACCTCATCCACACCTGGTCAGGCTTCCTCTTGCCCATTCACCCTAATTAGCAAGGTATCCATACAACCCATCCTGTATTCAAAGGTCATCAAGAAACATTAACATCTTTCGTTTGCATCATGCAGTTTCATCAAGGAACATTAGCCCAAGTCAAGCAAACCATCACGATTTCCCCAAGGTTTTTGTTCAACCTGCTACTCCCTTTCATTTACCTCTTAGATAGTTTGTGTGTTCCCCATGTGTTCTGTGTGTATGCTTTTGCTCTTTTTCTTCTCTTTTATAATAAAAACACCTTTCTGATTGTACTTCAGCTGGGTTCATTTTGACAATTCTCTAAGGAACAATCCCTGTAAACATTGGAGGAGATCCCTAGTTACCCCCTCTCATTTGTCTCCAATTACACCAATTCCCCCAACTAATTAGGAGACTACCAATTGGGTAACAATGTTGGTTCAGGTCAATGGCCCATCCAGTCCCACACTGTGTCACACAGTGGCTAAAACCCAGGTGTTATCAGGAGGTACATCAGTGGGGCTGGCCCGGAACTCCAGAAGCCCTCCCACCATGCCCCCCCATCACCAAGAATACAGAGCATCACTGCCCCAAACATAGTGTTCCATCTATACCTCTGCTCCATATGTTTATCCAATCCCCTCTTGAAGCTGCCTATGTCTGTATCTGCTGCCATTTCCTGCAGCAGTGAATTCCATGTGTTAATTACTCTTTGGGTGAAGAAGTACTTCCTTTTATCTGTTCTAAGCATACTGCTCATCAATTTCAATTGAGTGCCCACAAGTTGTGAGAAAGGGAGAAAAGTACTTATTTCTCTACCTTCTCTATCCCATTCATAATTTTGTAAACCCCTGTCATGCCACCACTCACTCCCTCGTTCCAGACACTTTGTCAGTGGAACTGAGACACTTTATCACTGGAGCAGGGCCTGTTACCTCGCAGAGCTGAATGTTCCCTTACATAAAAGATTGGATCCAGACTAGTGTTTTGATAGGTGGAATGGTTTCCATTTGTGAGGCACAACTTTTCTACTCCCCCCCCCCTTCCACAGCAGCCTGAAATGACCCCTGAAATCCTGGATCTTATCCAAAGACTCTCCCTGCGTATAATAATGTAGCACAGCAAAGGAAAACTATTAGCATACCCAGCTGCATGATGGAGCTTTATGCTTTTATTACATGCCACTATTTTACATGGGGAGTGTTCAAAAACACAACTCCCCATACCTGAAGTTTGAATGGTAACAGTATAAGAGTCTGCCATTTTATGCTGTGTATAACATGCTGAGTGGAGTCATAATATTGAACGATTTGATTCATGCATGAGTAGCTCATTGTTTTGTGAGATCAGCAAAACAAGTAAGACTTAAATCAAATGCTGTTAATTTTGAAAAGGTATCTGAAAGCATCAATGGGAAATTTGGAACATGCAAATAAATCACAAATCACTTATTTATAACTTGCCCTTTTCAGATCTGGCTCCTCCTATGTGTTTTAGATGAAACAGCAACCGACTACAGCTGTAAATATACCAGAAAGCATATTGCTGGAAAAAGCAGTAAAACACTACAAAGCCCATTATGTAGCTCCCGCCTGCACCACAGCCCGTTTCCATGCCAACATTGCCCCTTCTAGGAACAAGAGCATCTCTTCTTTGGGAAGGAACTGTGAAGTCTTCTTCTGACGTTAGGAAGGTAGTGTGGAATCAGAAGACCGTGAAGTGGCCCCCCACACCCTCAAGGGGCTACAAGGGGTCCGAAGGCCCAAACTAGATGAGACTGCATCCCCATGGAACTGATTCTGATTGGGACCACCATGGTGGGTAGGAGGAGAGGGTCTTGCCTCCCCGATGGCCATTTTCCTGATCCAAAATGGTGCAGGGGGTGTCAGTGCAGTAGGGGAAAGGCAGGAGCCCCCCATACACTGCAGCAGTTCCTAACAGAATTGGGCCCCTGCAGCGCTGTTAAAAGGAGTTCCCTGGTGGTGGTGTACATTTGGTGACGCTCTCTCATCTAGTTTGACTCTCACTTTATTTCAGAGATACAGAATTGTTCTTATTGCTTATGCCCCCCCAATTTGTTAGTACAGTCCAAGATGAAACCCAGTTACATCTATTTTACCTTTATGCTGCAAAAAATCCATAGTAATCAGGTTTTTATAGCAAGCTAAACTGTCTTCCTGTCATCTCAATTGATTTCTTATGAGGTATATAGCAGCTGTTCCTAAATTATAGCAGATACTCCTAAATTAGATTACTGCCATTTTTTTTTCACTGTTTACCTTAACCTCAGATATACTTGCAAGCTGGTCCTCGGGCCTTACTTAGTGTTCCTCCTCTTTCTACTCAAATGGCACCCCTGATTGTGAGGACTAATTAGATACAAAAATAGTTCAGTGATAGGCACTGCAGAAATTATTAGCAATAATAACTGAGAGGAATTGCACTCTGCTGATTATCCAATATAGCCCCAATTAACTGTGTGGCTGGAGGACATCAAAAGTGCTTAGATAGTCAGAAGGTTAGATAAAAAAGGAGTTCTAATATCGTGTACACAAGTGACCTTGTTTATATCTATCGTAAACAGGTAGTTTGAGAAAACAAATTTGGCTGAAACGGTTGAACACAGGAAGCTGCCTTCTGCTGAGTGAGACCCCTGGTCTATAAAGTACTGTCTACTCTGATTGGTAGTCGCTGTCTAGGGCCTTATGCGGAGGTCTTTCATATCACCTTCTTCCTGATCCTTTTAACTGAAGGCGCTGGGGATTGAACCTGAGACCTAGATGCCCTACCACTGAGCCAGTTCCATTCCCCATTCAACTATGTTGGGTTTATGTTAGTTGAATGGTCTCTGCTTTACACATGAACAAGCCATGCAACATGAACAAGCCATGCAACATGGGTGGCTGTAGCGAAGAGGAAGAAGCAGGTGAAATCATCCCTCCTGTCTCTTGAACAAGAAGAAGGCTTCTTGCATGGGTTGGAAAGGATGCACAGAATCCGACAAAAAACCCATATGGATTTACACAGGGTGTTTGGTTTACACATGAACACAAGGATTTACACATGAGTTTACACATAGCCTCTGGTTTACACACCTAGAACAGAAAGATGGTTCTTAGTGGCTATCTTTGATGACTGAGGGCTCCTCAGGATATACAGAATTGATTTAAAACCATTGCTAGGACCTTCACTTTTTTAGTGACTCATACACAACCTGCTGGGCCTGAAAGAGATATTTTATATTTTATATTGATGTCGTTATGATTTTACATGTGTGTTAGCACAATTTTGACCTCTGAAGAAGGCCCTTTGGGCCAGAACACGCTGGGTCCTTTGGTTAATAGACATGTGTAGCCATCATTGTGATTCTTTGTTTACTGGACGTTCAGCTTCACCTTGTTGCTGTATATTATGATCTGGGTTATTAATGGCATCCTGTGTATGTCATTGTTAATCCCAAGATTCTGTGCTCTGTGTAATAAATATTTGGATTTTATTGTATTTTCTAGTAGATCAACCTTTTGGTTCCTGACTAGGGATGGGCACGAACCGGGAAAACGGAGGTTTGTCCCACTTTGTGGCTCATGAGACCCCATGAACCAGAAACCTTCATGAACCTTCCCGTTTATCGAACTTGTTCATTTTGTGAGGTTTGTGATGTGGTAAAATGACCCCCCCTGTGGGCTACAGACACCAAACTCGCAGCAAGTCTCCAGCTGACTCTCCTCTTCTACCAAAGGGAGATTGCCCCCCTTTTCCTTCTGACCCTGCAGTCCTTGACTTCCGGGCCTCCCGGGGTCCCCCTTTTTGGCATGGCCGCATCTGCTGGTTTTCCTCTGACTGCCCCATGGGCGAGTTTCCCAAAGCTCCTGCTGCTTCTATCAAAAGGAGAACTGCACCCCTTTTCCTTCTGACCCTGCAGTCCTTAACTTGTGGGCCCCCTAGGGTCCCCCTTTTTGACCTGGCCTCATCTGCTGGCCTTCCTCGGGTTGCCCCACAGCCCGTATCCCAGAACTCCGGCTGCTTCTGTCAAAAGGAGATTGCCCCTCTTTCTCTTCCGACCCCATGATCCTTGCCTTTTGGGCCTCCTGGGGTCCCCCCTTTTGGCCTGGTGTCATCTGCTATCCTCCCTCTGACTGCCCCATGGGTTGGTTTCCCAAAGTTCCCACCACTTCTGTAAAAAGGAGATCGCCTTCCCCTTTCTCCCCCAAACCTCTGATCTCCGCCTTCTCTCTCTCCTTCGCCACTGGCGGTGGTGCGCACCCCTCCTCTGCTCCTCCCTCATCTCCTTCCACCCCCAACCTGGGATCTTTCACGCTTTCCTCCATGCTCCCCAGGTCCTACAAGTGCCACTTTTGTTTGGTGTTTGGAGGGTCCCTATTGGTGTTTCCAGGGCTGGAAAAGGGCTGCAGAAGTCCATCCCCCCCATTGCTTTGTTGATTAATTTACTGGCGTCAGCGTGTCTGCCACATGAACTGCAGACCCAAACTGCACGAAGCTCCATATAAACCCATGGAGGTTCGTTGCAGGTGCAAATCGCACAACCCCTTGACTCTTGAACCATAACTGGGTGATGTTCACGACGAAATTAGGTTCATGATGAGGTTCGTGTCCACCCCTATTCCTGGCTATCCTATCATGTTATAACACATTCACCGCAATAATTTGGAAAAAATAAACCTCAGTTTATCATGTTCTTTTGTATACATTCTCTATTGTGTCTGGTGGATGTGCAGAATGACACATGAATTATGCACGCTCTCCATTCTCACAGTAACTGGCACATATTACAGAGAGATATGGGCTTGGGTCTTATGACATTGTTCCCCTCAGGGCTATTTTTGGGCAGGAACGCACAGGAACGGAGTTCCGGCTGGCTCCAGAGCTGGCCACGCCCAGCAGGAACTCATTAGCATAACAGGCCACACCCAACAGCAGAAACTCATTAGGACTGGCTACATTAGGGGTGTGTGGCCTAACATGCAAAGGAGTTCCTGCTACCAAAAAAGGCCCTGGGTTTTTACAACAAACAAGGTAAACAGAATAACAAGCAAAAGGTGGGTGTGGCTGGATGACCACACTTCTGGTAACATGGGGGTGCGGCCTAATGTGCTAATGAGCTGTGCTGTCAGGGGTGTGGCCCAATATGCTAATGAGTTTCTGCTGTTGGGTGTGGCCTATTATGCTAATGAGTTCCTGCTGGGCTTTTTCTACAAAAAGAGCCCTGGAACTTCCCCTCACGTTTCCCTCCAGCTACTGCCGAGGCTTTCCTTTACCAAGGCACTCACCTCCTCTGCCACTAGCACATCAGATCAGTGCTTTTCATGGAGCCTTTATGCACATGACCATGGTAGCAGCTGAGGAAGTGAGCACCACAGTGAAGGAAATGAGCGGCCAGAGAGAAGCACAAAGGGAACAATGTCATAGGAACCAAACCATGGGTTTTGGGTTGGATTCTGTTTTTTCCAACTCATGCAAGATGCCTTCTTCTTCAAGAGAGAGAGGAGGGACAACTTCACCTGCTTCTTCCTCTTCTCTATGGCTACCCATGTTGCATGGCTTGTTTTTGTATGTCCCTGAATCCCAGGCATCACCTTTCCAGCACTCACATGCAACTGCTAGGAGGAGAAGGAAAGATCCATCTCTGCTGGCACTTTCTATTGGTGCTGTATAGGATCCAACTCTATAATTTGATTCAACATCTTTCAGGCACAGCAGAAATCCCCCCCTTACCTACAGGCTTATTATCACGTCAGCCCAGAGCTAATTGTAAATAGCTATCCCCCACAGGTTGTTTTTCCTCATCCCTAAGACAAACCCTAAGAAAATAACATATATCACTGCACTGCTTAGAGAGAGCCATCCAACCAAGTAGTCTTTATTTTCAGACAGCAGTTTTCCGTGAGCTTTGCATTGTTCCGGTCTGGCTGGCTTTCTTCCCTTTGTTTTACAAAATGTCAAAAGGTGGCCTAGGAACAGCACACACAAATCTCAGAGTAAACCTTTGCATAATGGTCCTTTTAAAATAAAAGATGTTCTCTTTCATTTAATACGGGTTGGGAACGTGTTAATGCAGTGTTTCGTTCACTGTGTTACAAGAAGCAGCCAATAAAATGATTAATTTTTTAAAGGAATGGGTATGGTCCAGCCAACAGGTAAGGATTTTGTGTCACCACGGATTTCCACGAGAGCAATTGAAATAAATGAGGGTTAACAGCATTTAGGTTTCAATGGACCGTGACCACTGTCTTACTCATTAATTTATATTGCTACGTTTAACCTCTATTCCCCCAAAGTCATTTCCATACTTTTTGTTTCTCCTCAAGAGGAATGGCCAATTCTTTCTCTTTTGCTCTCTCCTCTCTCATAAATAAACTAGGCAATATCCCTGCTCAAAAAGAAAAAAAGTTCCAAAATTAGATCTGAGCAAATATCTGGTTATTTAGAGATTCCACATGTTAGGCAATAATTGACTTGATAATATGTCTTGGATGGGGGGGGGGTCAGGAAACGATGGCATAGGTTTAAATTTGACACTGCAGAAAACCTCTGGGCCTAGGTTTCGATCATGTGAAAGAATTCCATGCATGCTAATCTCTGTGGCGAAGCCCATTTCCTCTTCTGCTAAAACTTCTTTTTGTGCAAGGGCCTTGTCCAAGAGCAGGCCCACCCCCACCGTTAGAACAACCCTTGAATTTACCCAGGATGTTCACATTGGAACACATGATTTCAGCAACCGGGAGGCACACCAGGATGGTGGCAACCAGAAGGAATGCTGCAGAATCCCGTTATGGGCCATTGAGGACAACAGCAGCAAGGAGAAGGAATAGTGAACCAGTAGGAATACCAGGGCTATTTTTGGGCAGGAACGCACAGGAATGGAGTTCCGGCTGGCTTCAGAGTTGGCCATGCCTATGACAGCCAAAACCTCTGCATGCTTGTCTACAGAGGGAAGGCCTGGAGAGCGACCCTTGATACCTCTGAGGTGTGCCAGGGGCCTGGAAGGATCAGAGAGGCATTTAAATGCCTCTCCGTGCCTTCCCCGACCTGTCCAAGGGCCGGCTTGCCCGAGCACCCCGCAGCCGCAGGGCACCCGGGCAAGCCAAGGGAAGGCATAGGGTGTGGCCTAATATGCTAATGAGCTGTGCTGTTAGGGTGTGACCTAATATGCTAATGAATTTGTGCTGTTGGGTGTGGCCTATTATGCTAATGAGTTCCTGCTGGGCTTTTTCTACAAAAAAAAAGCCCTGAGGAATACCATATGGGCATTTTAAGCCCCCCCCCCCTCATTCACAGCTGGCAGTTTAGCCTGGCCAGGGCAATGGGAGGGGAACGAGGATACAACTCAAGATTCCCCTGAGGTCTCGTGAGACTTCTAGTTCTTGTGAGACTTCGGAGAAATTGTCTGAGCATGTGCAGCCTGCTGCACTAACCTCATAAGGGGCTTAGAAGCAGACCATGGAGGAGGAGGCTGGGGAATTCCATAGTAAGACTTAACCCAGGTCCACAGCCTCGATTACAGACATTGGATTGCCGCTGGTTCCACTATCAGCTTTAAAAGATTCAGGGAAGCAGTAAAGAGCTAGTGTGGATGTCAGACCAGAACTGGAAAGACTGGGGTTCAAATCCTTACTCAGCTGTGCAGCTCACTAGCTCACTGGATAACCATGGGCCAGCCACTGTCTCTCTCTCTCTCTCTCAGCCTGATCTACCTCACAGGGTTATTACGAGGTTACAAAAGGAAAAGTGTGCCAACCTGGGCTTCTTGGCACATGGATGGGATAAATAAATGTTATGTGAGGTAAGATCTGTCTGGGTGAACCTGCTTCTGAATTCAGATCGACACGCCATGCCCTGCAAGGCATTTGTAGGCTGGCTGCTAATCTCTACCAGAGGGATAAAACGGCCAGAGCGTGCTTGCATACGTTGCTCCATTTAACTGTGTGGAGATTGATAACATAGCCTGTGGCCTAGTGCTCAAGACGAGCCGAAAGATAAGTGGATAGACGGTAGACTTTCCTGTCCCCTTAAATCCAACCAAGTAACGTCCATTGTGGATATGTGTCACATTATATTTCTGTAAGGCCTTCAATTTATTCAGATTTGAGGGAAGGAGTCTGCATCGAAATCTGTGGGAGTGTTTCCTCTCTCTTTCTTCTCATCCATTCTTGCTCCCGTCAGGAAATAGGTTCCTATAATAGACAAATGCCCCCAGGTAGATAGAATGCAGCCCAACAACTTATTTTTCTTGACCCTGCCAAAAATATGTGCATATTTTAGCATCTGTAATGCTGGGAAATTGTCTCTGCAGGCTACAGCCCTGCTTTGGGTCCTTGCGGTTGCAGACGAGTGAATCTCTGGGCACAAATATGTGGTGTACTATAGAATAAATAGGACACATCGCTAATTACTCTGTAGATGCTGAAAGCCAGGCAGGATTAACAGTATGAAAAGGTATTAAAGCAGGATGAGTATCCTGAGGCAGAATGAGTGGGAAACTATAGCAGTACATCAAAATGGCATCGCTTCACTTGCTTTATCTGCTCCTACAGTTGCGGATTGATGGCATGTTTACTTCTCAGGTACCAGAGCCCTGCTATCTTGCCCATTTTTCCTCCAGAAATCATGAATAAGCCTAACATCATCATGACTGAGGGATGCCAGCCTTCAGATGAGACCTGGAGATCCCCTGGAATTCCAGCTCATCTCCAGACTACGGTGATCAGTTCCCCTGGATAAAATGGATGCTTTGGAGGGGGGACTCTATGGCACTGTACCCCACCAAAGTCCCTGTCCTCCCCAGGCTCCACCCCCAAATCTCCAGGAGTTCCCCAACCTGGATCTGGCAACTCTACCTCCCCATCAATCTGCTGCTGGCCAGGGGGGACCATAAGGTTGCCAGCCCTGCGTTGGGAAATACCTGGAGATTTTGGGTTAGAGGCTGGGGAGGGGAGGGACTTCAGCAGCATAGAAATGTCTTAGAATCAACCCTCCAAAGCCGCCATCCCCCCCCCAAAAAAGCTGATCTTGGTCATCTGGAGATCAGTTGTAATAGCAAGAGATCTCCAGGTGCAAACTGTAGGTTGGCAACCCTACTGCTGAGAAAAGTCCCAGTTTGATGACGTTCCCCTGTTGTTCTGCAATGGTGACATTCCTTGCAAATGTGCCTCGCCAGTGGCCAAATTTCTGTGTAATCACTTCATGAAAGAATGACAAAAAGGCAGTAGCTTAGGGCTGAAGCACAGTTCTCTCAGGGGACAGATTGCTGGTGTTGTTATTAATCTTAAGGACACAGTACAAACAGTTTTTTTTAAGATATAAGTATTAAGCACAGTGGTTAAGTTGTTTCGGAGCAGGTTCCTATATTCTGTGTTAGAGAGCGATGAATCCTCCTAAGGAAACACCCCTGGCAATCTTTGCCACCATAAGCAAAACATAAATACGTTAATAATATTTGAAAATAATATATCAACGTAGCAAGTAAAACAAAAGAGCCACCTCAAAACTTCCAGCTAAAATGACACCTGTGAGAGTAGCTGCTCTGGGCCAGACTAGATGTAGTGGCCAACTCCAGGCTGAGAAATATCTGGCCATATTGGGGATGGATCCTAAGGAGGGTAGAGTTAGGGGAGGGGAGGGACTTCAGTGCAGGATAATACTATAGAGTCCACCTACCAAAGCAGCCATTTTCTCCTGGTGAACAGATCTCTTGTCGCCTGTAGGATCTCTTGTCGCCAGGGGATCTCCAGCCACCACCTGGAGGCTGGCAACCCTGCAAGAATGCCGTCATGTGTCGTTTACCCCTCAGTCTACCAGAACAGTCTTCCTCTTCTTCTAAAACTGTTCTGAATGTATGAGCTGCCTCGGATGATATTTACAGTGCAATCCTATGCAGAGAGACTGCAGTCTAAGCCATCTAAGTTCCTTAGATGGTGTTAGATCAGGGGTGTCAAACATGCAGTCCAGGGGCCGGATCAGGCCCCCAGAGGGTTTCTATCAGGCAGTGGAACTGGCTGTCTTCTGCTTCTTCTTCCAGTTCTGCTGCTGCTGCATCATCATAGGTTTGCATCTTACAGATACACACTTGAACAGCATACTCAAGATTGCAACAGCACAGACATTTTGATGCAATAATTCAGAGCAAGAGGTGTCAGTTATCAGACACTATTAAATAAACAAAATATTGCAAGAGTGCTAATGTTTTAAGCATGTTTTTATTTTAAGTTTAAAACATCCTTTGTGTTTATATCCTTTATAAAGTTTATTTCTCCGCCACCTGGCATTACATTTTATGACACACATGGCCCGGCCCAACAAGGTCTCATTTACGTCAGATCCGGCCCTCATAACAAACGAGTTCGACACCCCTGTGTTAGATGGAAGGCGAAGCGGTGAGAGAACTAGTTTTAAGAGAAACAGCTTTTATCTTTGTGCTGTTGCGTAAGAATGAGACCTTAGCCCTTGTTCACACGTTACATTGAACATGTGTATATCTGTCAAGGTTTCTCTCCCTCATCCTCACCCCAGTCCAGAGATGGGGAGAGAAACCAAGCGTTCAAGAACAATTAAACAAATGCCAGGAGAATGTCTGCACACTCTCCAGGCTTTACCGGTAGTCTGCCACCAGGATCTCTTTTTAAACTGTCCCCCAAAGCTCAGGAGCAGAGATCCCTAACTCCTTCTTGCTTTATTGGACTGACCCACTTTACCAGCTCTGCACCAGGGCTGCAAACAATTAAGTACCACAGTGGTAGCCTCCTTAGGCGAACGGCTTTAGACACAAGATTCAGTCTTAGAGATCAGGTTGCAACAGAGGAAACAGGCCCAGATAATATTGATTATATATTATCTTTTTTCAGTGCACAAGCATGCATATAACAGGAGACTAGCAAAAGATAAGAAACCAAATGATATCTATAGCTTGTTCAGCTCTAACTACACAATAGAGGTATTCCATAGTTACCAGGCATTTAGAGGTATCAGATGAAATAGTCCAAGGTCTCACCAGGGGATCTTGAAAAGGAACCCCATGGTGCTGTGGCTTGGCTGCCTAGTAGTCTCACTCCATGTTAACAGCAAACAGTCAATCCAAAAGAACCCTTTGTTTCCAGAGAGGAATTCCCTTAACTCTCCTTAACCTCCTGTTTCCCATATGGATCATTGCAGATATACCCCTCCCTCTCCGTCACCACCAGGTATGGCCATTTACCCAATAGTGAGAGAGTGGGAAGGCGTTCAAATCTCTGGTTACCATGCGTTGTCAGGCAAGGTATCTTTTGATTGGCTAGGAGTTGGGCATCCCACTCCAGCCTCTTCTATTGACCATGTGTCATGTCAGGGAATGCTTTTGATGTGCTAATGTACTGGACATAGCTTGTCCCATGCTTGGGAAGGCGCTGACAAGTCGCTCTCTCCTGGCAGAGGTGTCAAACTGTCTTGTATATGGATTTGTGGGCCTGGCCATCCGGCAAGCCCTCGGTACAGGTGACAGAAACCACGCGGTAGTTTTACCAGCAAGGGCCATCTGGCCCAAGCAGGGAGGATTTTAGAAAAGCCTTTTTCTATACAATATCCTTTAAAAAAAACTTTTAATTGCTTTTATACTATATACTACAACCTACTCACTACAAATTCAGAGTAGCAAGGCTCAAGAATAGCCTATCTTACGCTTTAAATATTTCCCTGTATTTTTATGTTTACAATATATCATTTACCTTCCAAATATAAAGTATTCAAATAGAAAGAACAAATATTAATTAATTATAATAATGCATATGAGCAGTGACATATATTCTATACATTTCAGCATAGAGAAAATCTTAGATCTTCATTTAGGTGTCTTCTTCTCTTTGCGCTTTTTCTTCTTTTGCCAGGGGATTTTTATCTTGTATGGTCTGGGGGCAGCCACTCCCAGATCAGCATCAGAGTCAGAGTCAAAGACTTCGCCCAAAGACACAGAGGTAGAGGAGGAACTGTCACTAGATATCTCCTGCTGTTTGCTTTTTTCTTCTGTGGCCTCCCCCCCCCCCCGCTTCCTCATTTTTCTTTTTTGAACTCTGATGCTGATTCAACAATTATTCTGCTTTGGTGAGAGAGTCAATTTTTTCCTTTTTACCGTTATAGTTGAAAATAAGTCCTCCTGGTAAAATCCAACAATATTGAATTATGTTTCCTTGGAGAAATGTTGTGATGTTTCTGTATTGCTTCCTCTTCTCCGGTGGTCCTTGGAGTGGGGCAGTCCTTTGACTCCTTACTCCTGGGACTTGCCCCTCCCCCATCCAACGCAGGGCCGGCTGACTTTCGATCCTGGAGGGGAGGGGCTAGTCCTGTAGATCACCAGTCTTACCGGCCCTGCCTTTCATGCAGGACGTTCGGCTGTGCTTGGGAGAAGAGCACGAAGATCCTGGTTAGAAAGGAGAGCAGAGAAGACGGTAGAAGTGAGTGAGGGAGACGAGGTTGGGGGGGAAGCTTCCTCCCTACCTCCTCCCGAGTCCTCCGTGCAGGAAACGGAGAGCAGCTGCCGGCAGCTCTGGGAGGCCCCCAGACGGTCACGGCTGCTGAGTTCTACCCTCGTCTGTGTTCAGCTGTGGTCTGGACGACTCCGGAGGACTCTCCTGCCTTGGTTCGCCAAGGGGAGCCAGGAGAGAGCGGCGAGGGTAGAGAAGGCCACCGGGTGGCGCGGTTTCGGCTGGCGCGATC
>NW_015174845.1:1194846-1195009 GCF_001447785.1 Gekko japonicus | reverse complement strand
GACGGTGCGGGAAACACAGAGCTCCCTTTGATCCTGCTTCTGAATCACGGTAGGAGGAAAATGCCCTTTTAGAGAAGGGGGGGAGGAAATCAGGTGGCTTGGCTGGAGCAGGGTTTAAAGTGCCCATTTGCAGCCTAGGTTTGGCCCCTGGGAAGTTTTCTCT
>NW_015174845.1:1190277-1190496 GCF_001447785.1 Gekko japonicus | reverse complement strand
GAAACCCGTACACGAAAAGGAGAGACGCTGGCATCGGCTAGATGTCCGTAGAGCGTTAAGTTTCTATTTGGATAGGACCAAGGCTTTTAGGAAGTCGGAGTGCCTGTTTGTGTCCTTTAGGAAAAAGAGTCTGGGAAATCCCATTTCGGTGTCCACCATTAGTAGGTGGGTGCGGGGCTGCATTACTGAGGCATATAAGGCTCAAGGGTTGGTGCCACC
>NW_015174845.1:1167390-1190155 GCF_001447785.1 Gekko japonicus | reverse complement strand
AGGGGTTACTGCTCACTCAGTGAGGGCGGCGGCTACGTCAGCAGCTTATCGAGCCTTTCCGTCCTTGGATGTGATTTGCAAAGCAGCTACCTGGAGGTCGGTTCATTCTTTTACAAGGCACTACAGGGTTGACAGGTGGGCCTCGGCAGAGGCAGCCTTTGGTAGGAGAGTACTGCAGCAGGCCTTGTTAGAACGGAAGATTTTATTCACTTACCGTGAAGCTTCCTTCTCGGTGGTCCTGGAGTGGGGCAGTCCTCCCCACCCGTTTGGAGGAACGAGTTCCGGTGGTTATCAAGGCCTGGTGATTAGCCGGGGATGTGAAGTGTGCCTGTATTGTTTTGTCTCTTCCTGGGTCTAGAACCCAGACTGGTCCTGTGGAACTGTTTATTTTTTCCTGTGTTGTTGGTTGAATAAAGTTCTTCTTGATTCATTAATACCCGTGGTTGTTCCCCTTTATGGTTGGGGGGCAGAAGGGGTTCTTTTCTTGTATTCCTTATATGATATAGGTGTGGAATCGATTAGGGGAGGAGCTTGGCTTGGATTTCGACTGGTGATCTACAGGACTAGCCCCTCCCCTCCAGGATCGAAAGTCAGCCGGCCCTGCGTTGGATGGGGGAGGGGCAAGTCCCAGGAGTAAGGAGTCAAAGGACTGCCCCACTCCAGGACCACCGAGAAGGGAGCTTCACGGTAAGTGAATAAAATCTTCCGTTCTTCCATATTTTAAATGGAACATCTTTCAGCACTTTTATGTCTTCCTCAAAGATTTTTAATATTGTCCCAGTTGTTGCTTTAAGTATCAAATCTTTCGTTGATCTTTTGCAAATTTGACAAATATTTCCCCTGGAAGATTATTTTTCTTCACAAACTCTGAATATGTTCTGTAAGTCATATCTATATCCGCTTGTAATATTTCAGGTTTGCTGTTGATCAGGGGGGCCAGTGCTTCACTTAGGATCTCTCTTAAATTCTCACCTTGTTTTTCTGGGACCCCTTGAAATCTTAGAACATATAGAGATCTTTCCACTTGCAATTGTAATAGTTGTTGTTTTCCAGAAGCTCTTTCTTTATCTGCTGCATCCATTCTTTGGTCCATTTCCTTGGACTGACATTCAACTTTTTTTTGGCTTTTGGGCAGTCTTCTCTGATCTTACTTTAGTCACTTTCAGTTCTTGTTGCAAATCATCAAATTTCTTGTTGAGGTTCATCAGCTGGTCCAGCAGGGGGCGCAAGGCTTCAGAAATCGTGTCAGCAATATTGGAAGTCGCTCCTGAACTTGTGCCTGGTGATGATGTGCTGGCAGTTCCTGTTATTACTTTGGTTGCCATTTTCCCTCCTCGCTGCCTCATTGTTTACGTTAAGGTAAAAGTTTTTAAAAGTTCTATGGTTCTTCTGTGCACTGTATAATAAGGCCCACTGCATTCAATGTCAATTGGGTGGATTTCTAACAGTAGAGTTCCGATACTTTAACACTGATTTCTAGGGTAGGGTTCCTCTTCCCCGTCCAAGGGGTTCCTCCCCCTTTTTCTGTCTGTGTAGCTTTGCCGTCTCACTGCCGATTCTCACACCCACTTTTCATTTGTCTTTCTTTTCGAAACTTCTTCACTCACATTATGCCGCTGATGTCTTCATAACGGAAATTCACTTTACTTTAGGTCCTTGCGCACTCTGGTCTGGTAACGTCTCTTGTCACCGTTGTTCGCTTCAGGGAGGTGGGACGTTATGGAGCTAAGAGAAGCCTCAAACCCATGCCGCGGCTTCGGGTGCGGCTCCTCCAGCGCTCCAGGCTAGAAGCCCCCTCCAAGGGCTTCAGGGGGAGGTCAAATACATCCGATCTCCCTCCCTGCCACCCCGATCTGAAACGCACCCATCAGAGCTCAATGGGATGCATTCAACCATGAGTCGCCGAAACCGAAAGTCCTTCATACATGTGTATATCCTGCGTGGAGGTGCATACATCCATTGGTAAGAAAGAGCCGACATGTGTTTGCTTTGCAGATGAAACCAGGGGCTAGTACCCAGATAAATGTGGAGCTTCAATCACGAATCTGCTAGTCATGCATTGAATGTAGCACAAGAACTGTTCAACTCACATGCAAATGTTCACTGTACATAGATTATGTCCCGGTCCTCCGGCCCCGGGATGAACCCGCCCACCCCCAAAGGTGCATTCGCACCCCAACTCACCCCAGGAGCGGCAGACGAACCAGAGAGAGTCGGAGTCACTGCCCCCACAAAGGACGCAGCATGACGGTGTGGCTCCCAAGGGCCCAGGCAAGAAGCACACCACCGGCAGGGTGAGGCCCGCCCAGCGAATCCCGTGGTGCCCCTCCCTTGAGAAAAGCAACTCCGGCCCCACTGGATGAAAACGGAGGCAGGCTGCAGCAAACAGCGGCACCGGCAGCGCAGCCCCAGGCCAAGAGGACTGCTGCTGGCCCACCGATGACCACATCCCAGACGCCCGAGGAGCGTCCTGGCATATAAACAGGGGCGGGGCCAGATGGGGAAGGAGGGAGGTGGGGAAGGTGGGTGGCACTGGCTGGGGAGAGGGGAGAATAAAAAGAGGGGCTCTTTGAGAGGACCGGGGAGGAAGAATGTGAGAAGGAGACGCTACACCCGACGGCTAGAGAGAGAGAGCACGGGGCGAGTGATCTCCAGCCCACGTGGCAGAGGGACCTGAGGGGTGCTGCTAACCCCATTCCCTGCCTGTCTGAGGTCCTCCTGCAGCTCCCTTATGGGAACCCACCCCGACTGCCATTGCAACCCAGCCAGACGCCACGGCCACCGGTGGAATCCCCCCCAGCACCCAGGAGCAGCCCGTCACAGATTGTATGTGCATTCAGTGTAATTTGTGAAGAGGGCTTTTATCTTGTGCTGTATTCTGACCTCTGTACACCGCCTTTCTTTTTTTTTAGTGTGTGCGTGCGTGCACTTGCGTGGAAGTCATGGTTGACTTCTGGTGACCCCTACTGGGGGGCTGAACTTTTTCAGAGAGGTGGCTTGATTAGCCTGCCTCTGCGTACAACCTCTGGTATTCTTTGGAGATCTCCCATCCAAGTACTTGCCAGAATTGGCCCTGCTTAGCTTCCAAGATCAGATGAGATCAGGCTTTCCTGGGCTATCGAGGTCAGGGCTATACACCGCCTTGTTGTAATGTCAATATCCAGCTGTCAGATCATAGTGATCTAACTGTCAGCAGGGAGACTGCTGGAAACCTGTTCTGACCGGTTGAGACCAGAATATGGTGTGAGGTCAGTGACAATGACTCAGCTCTAAGCTGATTGGCTACCATAATGTATATATGTGGACAAGTGCAGTCCAGTGTATCTTCTTCTCTTTATGACGGTGACTGGCGGAGCATTTTGTCCGAGGATTGTACATACTGTAAATAAAATCTGTATATAGTTTACCACAGGACTGTCTTGTGTGGTGCTATACAGAACTGGAGTTGCTGAACTTCACCTCTCTCCAACAACTTTCCAGATCCCCCCTTGAGAAATTTTTTCTTTTTGTTGAAGACATTTTGGATTTTCAAAAACCGTCTAAGTATTACAAACACTTTTCAGTTAGAACAGAGTGGGAGAAAATACAATTGGGGGAGGGGATGTAATTAGACAACAGTGATCAGGTTGAATGAATTCCAGCTTTCGCTTTTCCAACAGTACTGGATAGGACTTAGTTTTATTCTTTTTTTGCTTTTGTTCTTGTATTTCTTGGCTTTTCTGCAAGGAAACATGACTCACTGGGAATATTTAAAAGAATGCCATGCGTATTATGATCACATACTGGGGGGGAAAAGATCTGTCTTGGGAGAACAGTGTGGCTGCCCATGTATTTCTGTGATTCATTCTGTTCTGAATGGGGCAATCACTCTCTGCCTGGGCTTGGTGTGGGCTGCGGAACAAAGGACATAAATGAAGGGGTCAATTGACACAGCGGGTTGGATCGCTTGGAGTAGACTTTGGTTCGGAGCTACCAGCAGAGTGACAGAAAGTTGAAGCCAGTTTGGCCATACTTGGTCTGGCAAAGTCTAGAACCCTGGGCCTTGAAGGTGGAAGAAACACCAGGTTTTGTATGGTATTTACCTGGAAATCTAGATTAGATTTTTTTAGAGGGTAGCCATCAATGCTCCCTCTAAGTTTGGTGTAGTAGTTTGGAGCACGGACTCTAATCTGGGAGAACAGCCATTGATTCCCCACTCCTCCACTTGCTGCTGCTGGGTGACCTTGGGCAAGTCATAGTTCTAGCACAGCTGTCCTTGAAAAAGAGCAGTTTCTGTCAGAGCTCTCTCAGCCCCACCTACCTCACAGGGTGTCTGTTGTGGGTAGGGGAAGGGAAAGGAGTTTGTAAGCCGCTCTGAGACTCCAAGTGAAGGGTGGGGTATAAATCCAGTCTCTTCTCTTCTTCTCTTCTTAGAGACCATCAAGATTTCCAGGGTATAAGGTTTTGAGAGTCCGAGCTCCCTTACCTGAGAGACCAAGTTTTAATATCAAAGTTTGAGAGATTTTGTCCCTGCACCTCTGACATCTGAGGCCAAAGGATTTTGGGGTGCAAATAATGTGGGTTTCAGTACAGTGGCACGAGGGGGCCTCCTCTGTTGTGCAAGCAAACTGCCCTATTTGCTTCCTCGCCACAAAAAGAAAATGGAATGTGCTGTCAATAAATCATGATTTATATTACCAGATTGAAATGAGGAAAAGTGTGATATAAGTATAATAAATGAATGGAAGTAAAGGGCATCTGATATGTTTCCAGGAGATGGTTGAAAGGCGAAGATTAGCAGTGCCTGAAAAGGAGACCTCAAAGACTCCTTTAAATGTCACCCTGGAGTTTCATGATTGGGGGGGGGACTGTAAATGGGTCCAATGTTGTGGAATAAGGCAGTGTTTAAATGGGGCATTCCTTAAGAGAGGGAATCTTGTACTGTTTACTTGGTGGGGGCGGGGAGGGGCAAACTACTTTCTCAATTGTATTTGACTATTTTTACATTGATTTCTAATCTCCCTTCGAGCTCTCAGTTTTCTATTAACCCATCACCTTTAAAGCTGAGATGCCGAAAAGACGGCAGTTCAGTTGCAGTAAGCAGAGCAGTCCTGAAGCAAATCCTCGCGCTCTCCATCATTTTTGTCAGGCTGAAAATAGAACTCCTTCTACGGAATTAAAAAAAAAATAGACCAAAATAGCTACTATTCAGCAAAGAGGCTATTTTTTGCAGCTGTAATCAACCGGGCTACAAAGGGACGGAGACGAAGCCGTATTATCCTCGGAGTGTGAAAGTACCACTGCTTACGAGTTATATGGCAATAGGAATTTGGAAAGGCTTTGCTATTTTTATAGTGTTTGTTCTCACAACAGTGGAGTAGGTCATTGTTATGCCAGATTTTGGACATCTGCTGGGGGTGAACTGGCACCTGACCCCTAATTAAGACTGATCCTGTGTGCAGTGCTTCTTTGGCAGTGTATGTGAAGCGTGTGGGGATTCTTTTGAACCTGGCCTTCTTAGCCTGGTTAGACCTCGCCTAGAGTATTGTGTTCAGTTTTGAGCACCGCAATTTAAGAAGGATGTAGACAAGCTGGAACGTGTCCAAAGGAGGGCAGTGAAGATGGTGAGGGGTCTGGAGACCAAGTCCTATGAGGAAAGGTTGAAGGAGCTGGGTATGTTTAGCCTAGAGAGGAGACAACTGAGAGGTGATATGATAACCATCTTCAAGTACTTGAATGGGCTGTCCTCTAGATGGTGTGGAGTTGTTTTCTGTTGCCCCAGGTCAGACCAGAACCAATGGGTTGAAATTAAATCAGAAGAGTTTTTGGCTAAATATTGGGAGGAACTTCCTGACAGAGTGGTTCCTCCGTGGAACAGGCTTCTCCCTCGGGAGGTGGTGGGCTCCCCTTCTTTGGAGGTTTTCAAACAGAGGCTAGATGGCCATCTGACAGCAATGCAGATTCTATGAACTTAGACAGATCATGAGAGGGAGGGCAAGAAGGGTTGCATCAGTGCTTAGTTATCGTGGCCCTTTCTTACATGCCCAGGGAAATGCTGATCGCCACTTTGGGATCAGGAAGTGATTTTTTTTCTCCAGGACAGTTTGCCCAGGGATTCTGGAGGTTTTTTGTCATCTTCTGGGCATGGAGCAGGGGTCTCTGGGTGTGTGGGTGTAGATAGTTGTGAATTCCCTGCATTGTGCAGGGAGTTGTACTAGATGACCCTGGAGGTCCCAACTCTATGATTATGTGATTCTCTGCTGGAACAAAAGCAGTTGCTTGCTACTGTTCAACAGCAACCACCTCAAAAAACTTGTGTGATGTAGAGGTGCGAGTTTCAGACCCAGGTCCCAGTCCCCACTCTGCTGTGGAAGCTCCCTGGGTGTCTTTGGGTCAGCCACACACTTTCAGGCTAACTTACCTCACAGACTTATTTTGAGGGCAAAGGTGGAGAAGAGGAGGCTAATGAAAGCTGCATTGGGTACCCATTGAGGAGAAAGGTGGGATATAAACGAAGTAAACAAGTAATAAATATAGCTGGACATGGGAGTGCAGTGAGTGGGAAGGAGAGGAGGAAGCAGGGAAAGATGGGGCTATGGTGGTTGTCAGCAGTGTTCCCTCTAAGCTGAGTTAGTGTGAGCTAGCTCACAGTTTTTTAGCCTCCGGCTCATGCATTTTTGTCTTAGCTCAGGAAGGACAGCTCCAGAGCAAACTGATTTATGCAGTAGCCAAATTGCTTGCTCACAACTTTCATGCTAGTAGCTCATGAAGTACAATTTTTGCTCACAAGACTCCACAGCTTAGAGGGAACATTGGTTGTCAGGAGGAGGGAAAGAGACAACAGCGTCAGGAAGTGGATACAGGGGAAACTGAAGTACACTACACACAGGCCCATACACACGGGGGTGCCCTTGAGTGCCCAGCACCACCACCCCAACAACCAGGCATGACCCCCAAACAACTGTGCCTCCCCCTCCCTCCTCTGAGGCACCCACCTTGGCTTGTTGGCGGGTCTGGTGTAATTGCCAGGTAGGGCTCACTTGGGCAGGTGGAGGGAGGCGGCACAAGTAGAGCCCTGGGTGGCTGCAGGCAGAGCGCAGGTGCCCTGAGTCCCACTGACCAGTGGAGGAAGGAGGAGGCGAAAGTGTGCAGGGAGTCCCCACCACCATCCGGAAGAACAGGTTGTCCCTCCCCATACTTTGTCCTGCGCCTCCTGCCTGCAGCAGGAAGGAGGGCAGCAGAGATGGAGATAAGTGCAACAGGGCACTATGTGGGGCCGGGGCTGCCTCGCCGCCTGCCGGCTCCCCACTGCTGCATCACATCCAGGTGGTGGGAGCAGGCAGCAACGTGTCCCCCGAGCCGAGCCCTGCCACAGCGGCTGCCTCCTCCTCCTCGGGCAGATTTCCTTGCAGCGCTGCTCCACCCCCACCTGGGAAGCCAGGCAAGCAGGCAGAGGTAGGCTGGGAGGTGTGCCAAGGGAGGTGCTGGACAGCAGGTCCATGGCTTCGACTGGCCCTCCCCACCCCAAACCCTACCTTCCCCAGGTGGCACCTTGGTGCACCCCTAACAAAAAAATTCTGGGTACGGGGCTGACAACACAAGTCCTTGCAGGTTCCCCACTCCTTAACTGGACCCAGCTCAGCCAGCGCTGCACAACTTGGCTGGAGTTTTTCTAGGGAGAGGTTGCCAGGGGGAGGGAAGGAAGGAGGGAAAGCTGAAGACAGTAGGGCATCTAAAAATAGTTTGGGTGGGTGGGAAGGAGAGGGGGAAGCAGGAAAAGGGGAGAGGCTATGGGGCCTACAAGGGAAAGGGGGTAAGATGCCCTCCCCCCCACAAGGCCACTTGTAGTGTATGTTTTGACGACTGGTGCTTGCCACACCACTACACGCCTTGAATACTGGATATGTAACAAGAGCTGCGGTGGCTCAAGTGGTTAAGACGCTGAACTGCAGGCTGTGGAAGGTCAATAGTTCAGCAGTTCGAGACCCGAGTGTGCCGCATGATGGAGTGAGCTCCCATCTCTAGTTCCAGCTCCTGCCAACCTAGATATGTAACCCTGGATATGTAACAATATGCAACCCTGGATATGTAACAAGAGCTGCGGTGGCTCAAGTGGTTAAGACGCTGAACTGCAGGCTGTGGAAGGTCAATAGTTCAGCAGTTCGAGACCCGAGTGTGCCGCATGATGGAGTGAGCTCCCATCTCTAGTTCCAGCTCCTGCCACCCTAGCAGTTCAAAAGCAAGAAATTGCAAGTAGATAAATAGGGACCACTTCGGCGTTCCGTGCGCCTTGGTGTTTAGTCATGCCAGCCACATGACCACGGACACGTCTTCGGACAGTGCTGGCTCTTCGGCTTTGAAATGAAGATGAGCACCGCAACCCTAGAGTTGGATTCGACTGGGTTTCAAGCAAGGGAACCTTTACCTTTAACAGGTGTTTGCTTCTGTATTCTCTCAGCATTTTTCAGTGTTAGAGGCTGTTGCATGAATGCTTTATTTTTCCATGCAAGAAGCATAGCTCCAGCGGTTCTGCGTCTTTCCAACTGAAGTGTTCTGAAGTGCTTCAATGCAAACATTTTGCATGCATCAGACTATATTCCATGATAACCTTGCCATTCATGCACACAGAAAGGAAGCACAATGCGACCTGATTTATCCAAATATCTCAGAGGCTGCTTGAATCACAGGGGCATTCACAAGTGTAGGTAAAAGAGAAGTGCCAACAGGCTTCCGCTGCCATGTGGGACGCGCCATTTAAGAGAGGCACATTTAAAATTAGAAGAGAGGTATTGCTTCGTATTATTGCCTCCCGTAGACAATCCCGCAAGCTTATATCACGAAATGTATAAAGAACACATTTTACTGAGCTCCCTATTCTTTTTAGTTAATTGGTGTTGAGCTAACCTTAATCACCAAAGCTTGGAATGGCTTCAGATGTCTCTAAGAATTAGGGTCAGAGGGAATCTTCTCGCTGATGGCCTAGGATTTCTAGCCAAGGAGTTCCTAGAGGTTGGGAATTGTCCAATGATGATTTTCGGCTACTTTTGGCTGGGCCCTTCCACTCTTCCCCTACAATTAAATGAAGCTATAGAAAGGAGAGCAGCAGGAAGGGGTCAGCCAGAGGAAGGATTGTTTTCTTCCTGGTAAAACACAGCATGTTTTTAGTCCCTCGTGAGCGAGTTTGCCGTTGAGGCTAGAGGATGACATAAGAACGTTTTTGGTTTTTTTAATGTTTGTCTCTGTGTCCTAAATACGCGGCCGTTACGCACGGTTCAGTCCGCAGATTGCTCTGCCGATGCCGAACTGTTCACGATTCCGGCTCACGGCCCCCAAACACCCCCCCACCCCCCGAGCGCGTTCGTTGCTGTGCTCTATTTGCTGACACAAATTAACATGATTAGGATTTGTTCTGCAGTCTCCCATTATTTGACAAAAGTTATGCAAATATTTATGCGGATGTCTCTAAATAGCTTGGCACGAAAAGAAACAGAATCAGTCTTCTTCGAGGTTCAAACCTACCCTTTAAACTTGTAATGGGTTTTAGCACAGAAATTCTACAATAATAGCACTTGTGGTGAGAGGGCTACCGAGAGGTCATCCAGTTCACCCCAAACAACAACCTCTTCCCCTGCCCTTGAGTAACATGCAGGGTGACGTTGTATACTACAGTGAGCCACCAAAGTACCCAGTACTGCCTGGCTTGTAGTAGGCCCCATGAAGGGAGCAAAGGGCAGATCTCTCAGCATCTTTACGTTTATTTAAAAGCAATCATGAGGGAGGCAAATTGCATCAGAGCCACTACTTTGGAGGAGTGTGGGGCTAATCCTTTTCTACTATGCACTTCCCCAGTCTAAACCACCCCCCCGCACAGCTACACTTTGCCCCCCTGGTTAAATCATACCAGTGACATACATATGCCTTCTCCACTGGGGCAAACAGCAACCTTAGGAGTTTAGTTTAAATAAATTATGTATTTCCTTTTATAGTCTGAGATCCAAAATTACAAAATTATTGGGCAAACCATATAGGAAAGGGGATGTTTTTAAAGAATCTTCTCCACAACTGTAGACCCAGTCCAGTTCAGAGCCCACGCAGTTGCTTTTTAAATAAAACTGAAAACATCCGGAGACCCAAGCGTGGCTCTCGCCTGTTTTATCTAGCCATCTGCTAAAATGCATTACAATAAGCTTCCATACGAGAGAGAGAAAGACTAGCCCTCCTGAGAAAGACTAGCCCTCCCAAAGTTCTTTTCGCTTCCCTTGAAAATTGCTCTGATGAACCTGCTGCATACAGTCAGTCTCCACCATCTTCTAGGGAAAAGATCTCAGGTAGCAGGGTAAGAAGAAGACGTCTGCTTAGGAGCTTAGAGAGCTGCTGCCCCTTATTGCTATGGTTATGGTTCCAGGTTTTGATGGCTCTGGGCAGAGTGCTCACCCCTGCCTACCAGCTGGAACCCCCCACTCACACCTCCCTTCCTGCCCCCCCAGGTACCCCCACTAGCCTGTGCATCCTTCCCCTGCCTGCTTATGACCCCTCCCACAGCCACCTGCGTGCCCTTTCCTCAATGGCACAGGAAGGTGCGTGCAGCTGGGAATTTTGCTGCTGTGACTGTTACCATGTAAACACTCTGGCAGTGCTGGGCAGCCCAGGTAGCTAGGAGCCCAGGAGGTGGGTCTGTTGCAAGCAAGTGGGTGAGCGAAGGGCACACTGGCAGGTGGCAGAGGAGGTGTGTAGGCAGGCACTGGTGGGCAGAAGGCCTGGGCCCTGGCAGATGCCCACCTCAGGGTACGCCGAAGCCTGTTCTGTTGCTAGGGAAGCCAACTTCCCCGTTTTGGTGGGCAATTTCCTGCCCTCAGCCTTAGGCCCTGTGGGGTCTTGTGAGCAATAATTCTTCTCTGTGAGCTACTGACATTAAAGTTGTGAGCGAGCAATTTGGCTACTGCATAGATTAGTTTGCTCTGGAGCCATCCTTCCTGAGCTAAGACAAAAATGTGTGAGCCGGAGGCTAAAAAACTGTGAGCTAGCTCACACTAACTCAGCTTAGAGGGAACACTGCCCCCCCCACTCAGTAGTGCAGTGTGCGGGGGACAGTAATGGGAGGGTCAAAATAGCGCCCAGCAAGGCTTCTGACAGCATAACTGGAAGTGATATCAGGAAGCAGGTGGTATAAAAGTGATATAAAAGTAGGTGATATAAAAGACCTCTCTGTGAGTGTCCATCCTTGGACTTTCCAGAGCTGGTAGGGCTGCGAGCAAGACCAGCAGGGCCGTGAGTGAGGCTGCCCCGACAGAGGTACTCCCAGCCACCTGGGAAGCCGCCAATGGAGGTGGGGCTGGTGGGGCCGCAAGCAAGGCTGCCCTAGCTGAATCCCTCCCAGCTGCCACCAGGAGAGCATCGACTGCCACGAGAAATGGTGGCCCACATCACGGGGACCTGTGGAGCGTACTCTGGCTACCACAAGGGATACAGGGCAGGACTCCCGAGGCCCTGAAGCAGGAGCCTTCCCACAGCCGGGCTCAGGCGAGAGAATGAGGGAAAAGGAAGAGGGGAAGGGAGACGAGACTTGACCAATGTTCCCTCTAAGCTGTGGAGTCTTGTGAGCAAAAATTCTACTTTGTGAGCCACTGGCATTAAAGTTGTGAGTGAGCAGTTCGGCTACTGCATAAATTAGTTTGCTCTGGAGCCATCCTTCCTGAGCCAAGACAAAAATGTGTGAGCCGGAGGCTAAAACCCTGTGAGCTAGCTCACACTAACTCACCTTAGAGGGAACACTGGACTTGACTTACCTTTGGCAGGAACAGGAACGCCCGGAATGGAGGGAGAAGACGCCAAGCACAGCCACACTCACTCACACCAGGGAAGACAGATGGGCACAAGAGATGATGGGGGGGGGAGCTAGGGGACTCAGGGAAGCCAATGGAGAAGGGGAGAAAAGGAGACAGACCAGAGAATCCACGACACACTCAAGAGAAAAGGGAAGGGGGGAGGCACAAACAGGTGGGTGCGAGGATAAAAAGGGACAAGCAGTTGAGGTCAAGGAGGGTTGTTGTTTGGTCAGAGGTCCACGCCAGGAAGAAGAGTGGCTGTGGCTGGGAGTAGGCTACCAAAGGGGGAAACAACCACGAGCCCTTACAAGTCCGAGACCTCAGCATCCCTGGGAGAATGGGCAGAGGGGGGAAGGGCCAGGAGTGGGCAGGAGAGACCTCACAGTGAGACTCTGCAGTGACACTACCTGTCAGAGTAGACAGTAATGCCCTTGATAGAACAATGGACTGACTCAGTATAAAGGAGCATCATGCATTCACAAGATCCAGCCACCTTGCTGAAATAACTAAGTAAGGATGGATCTGATCAGTGCCCAGATGGGAGGCCACCGGGGACCTGTGATCACTCTGCCTTGAGTTTCATGTATGAAAGGCAGGATTTTAAATGATGATGATGATGATGTCACCACCTAATGATATTATTTGAGTTCCTCCTAAAATGAGGGGCTCCACCAGGCAAACTCCACACAGCCTTTGAGTCCAGGCATAGCTCTCACCCTTGGACTGCAAGAAGATCAAATCAGTCAATCCTAAAAGAAATCAACCCTGACTGTTCCCTGGAAGGCCAGATAATGAAATTGAAGCTCAAATACTTTGGCCACCAAATGAGAAGGGAGCACTCACTGGAGAAGACCCTGATGCTGGGAAAGATTGAAGGTTAAAGAAGACAGGGACGGCAAGGGATGAGATGGTTAGACAGTGTCATAGATGCAACGAACATGAAATTGAGCAAACTTCAGAGGACGGCAGAAGACAGGAAGGCCTGGTGAGATCTGGTCCATGGGGTCGCAAAGAGTCGGACTCGACTGTGCGACTGAACAACAACAACAAAAGGAGTCTCCCCATTTATTTCATTACATGGCCTCCACTGGACACCATCCCTAAAAGTTTTAATAGCATTCAGGTGGGTAGCCATGTTGGTCTGACTGAAGCAGCAGATCAGAGTTTGAATTCCAGTGACCCCTTGAAGACCAACAAAGTTTTATTCAAGGTATAAGCATGCACACTTCTTCAGATACGGCTAGATATCTGAAGAAGTGAACTTTGTTGGTCTTCAAGGGGCCACTGGATTCAAAGTTTTAATAGTAGAAAGCTAACTTTTTTAGCTGACAGTCTCTGTGGCTCTCGGGTTACCCAAGCCAATTATGCTGTATTATCTGGGTCACTTTGTCCAGTCCCTGGTTAGCATATGCAGTTCTGCTTCATATCTACTGTAATTTGTGGCATCTGGCTTTTATAATTTTTCAGCTTAATAGCCAGGGGAAATACTTGTTCACTCATTTCATCTTTATGCTGGTATTTTGTTCAGAAGTAGTTATTTACTAAACTCTCGAATTACATTTCTATACTTTTGTCTTCTTCCCTGAGAATTGAAACTAGGTGAGATTCTCTCTCTCTCTCTCTCTCTCTCTCTCTGTGTGTGTGTGTAAAAACTGGAAGCCAACTAAATGTCTTAATGTTTTTGACCCCCCAAAAGACTTGTGAATTTGTTTGGGGAAAAATGCTTCACCCGCAAGTTGTGCCGTTACTAACAAGAGAGCAAAACTCATCGTGGATATTTTGTGCGGAGGGGGTACTAAACCAAAACAGCTTGCTTTGAAGTGTTTTAAAATCACCCCCAGAGTTGCCTTAATGTGTCCGTGTCACCCCTTTTCAATTTTTACCGTCCCCGTTTATCTTGTGCTGTACTCACAAGCAGACAATTAACCTTGATTGCTGTTCAGGGCCCACAAGACAAATGGCTCCCACGGCCATCAGTTGTCAAATGATGCAGAGAGAACAATGATGGAAGTCTGTGTTTATACTGATACACGGGAGGCATTTGGGAGGCTGAGGCACAGTCTAGTATCCCTATTACAGCTAATCATTCATGTTTTTTGTTGTAATAAGCATGAGTGAGAAAGGAGGGGCGGGGGCTGAAGTTCTGAATGCCAGAAGCTCTTCTCCAAGGGGGGTCAGTGTATTGTCAGAGAAACACTGTGGCCTAATCTCACAGGGATAGCCATGGTTAGTCTATTGCAGCAAATAAAACAGAATTCCGGGGCACCTTAGCGCTGCTTTGGAGGATAGACCCTATGGCATTACCAGAGGTCATTTCGGGGGGGATCGCAGTTCCCCCAGGTGAGGTATGGGGGGCGGGGCACATGACAAAGCCCCACCCCCCGCTTCCAGCTGCCCCGCTTCCGGCCCTCATTCAGCCAGGAGGAGGCAGGAGAAGAGGGAGGGTAAGTTGCTTCCTCCCTACCTCTCCCCACCCCTGCCTCCCCACCCCTGCCTCCCCACCCCTGCCTGCTTCCTCCCTACCTCTCCCCACCCTCATGGGGCTCGGCAGTGGAGCTGCAAGGCTGCCAGCGGCGGCCGGGACCGTTGGGGGCGGGGTGTGTGGCCTTATGACACACTTCCAGTGATGTCAGGGGGTGTGGCCTTATGACACACTTCTGGTGATGTCAGGGGGTGTGGCATATGCTAATGAGTTATGCTAATGAGTTCCCCTAGCTCTTTTTCTACGAAACGACCCCTGGGCATTACACCCTGCTGAGGCCCACTCTGTCCTCAAACCCTGCACTCCCCAGGCTCCAGGAATTTCCCAACCCAGATTTGGCAATCCTACAAAGCTTTTACTGTAACCCTGAGCTGACTGTGGTTGGTGTGGTCATCCCCTGAATTCCGTGGCTGAACCCATGGAGGGGTTTGAACGTTCCTCTCCCTTATTCTTAGGGGGTAAACTACATTGCTTGTTATGTACTGTTCTAAGGAGAGCTCCATCTTTCAAAGAACTTCTGGCTCTGTCAGACCTCTCCACTCCACTAAGAGTGGCAGCTTCCTTTGGGGCCCAGGAGCCTTCTTCTTGCTTCAGTGACGGCTCTACCCTGGACCTCCATCAGTATGAGTTTAACATTTAATTGGGGCTGATCCACAGGTTGAGCCACAGTTACCTCAGATAAGTGTAAAGGAAAAACAGAACATTTAAGATAACCCGTGAATATATTTGACAAAAGTAAATCTTCATATAAGCTCTTCGCCTCTCAAATGTGAGGATGTCTTCCCTCAGGAGACGAAATTTGCTGCTAGCAGGAATATAGACACCCGTAGAGATTTTTAAAAATGGAGAAGAAAAGGCTGAAAGAATGACATGTATACAGAAGAAGAGGGCAGGAATAATGTCTTTTTGAAGACACAGAGATATAGGTTAAAGTTGGTCCACATAATTAAATTCCTACAGCCCTAATTCAGAAAAACTATGTTTTTTTTGTTATGTCTGTTCCAATAAGGAATTACTTTTCTGGAGGGTAAAAAATATGTTCTCACACTCAGGTTTCCATCCCCCAAACCCTTTACTTTAATTCATTCTAGTGAAGTCTACACAGAAACCTTTGAGAGTAAATCCAAGATGGCGCTGCCCGCCCCCCGGGGGGACTTGGCAGCCCTACATATTACAAACAAGTTTGCTGCATTCACACTTTACAACTGCGGGAATACACTTCAGATGCTTTAAGTATGGACCTTAAAATCTATGTTAACATGGGTTTAGCAACCCTAGGATTGTCCAGAGCAGAGGCCCAGCCCTGACTTGACCTGGCCCGCATGGGGTGAGATCCGCCCTCCCAGGGGCCTGAATTGCACCTACCTGGGAGAATGGGGAAGAAGGCGCCAGCAGCCCTGGGGAGTGAATCCCGACTCACCAGCCACCACTGCAGTGGCCTGGAGGAGGCAGGAGGAAGCTGCTGCAGGGAACAGGCCTGGAAAGGCCCAGCATGGCCACTGGTGGTGTCATTGGCTGGGGACGGCTTGCCAAAGGCCTTACAGGCCAGGAATGGGCCTCACTGCAGCCCAGGAATAGGGGGCAGTAGTAGCACTGAGGAAGCGGGCAGGGCCCCCGGCAATGACATGTGGGGAAGAATGCCCTCATCAAGGCCAAGCCTGAGCAGGCAGAAAGTGGAGGTATGGGGAGGTCACATTCCAAATCACCAGGTGTGCGTAGAAGGGAGCAGGTGGTATTTTGACCAGAAAATCTATGTGTTTGGGCCTGAGGGAGCCTGGGAGTGTTGTGGGCACACCTCGCTGGGTTCTAGTGCTTGCCGGGGTCTCTGCCAAGCTACCGTGGGATTGCTTTGGGGAGCCCCTGTCGAGACTGGGGATATCTGCCTTTCTGTCCTTCAGAACCTGCCTTTGGAGTCTTGGGGATGGCCCTGCCAGCTCAACATGTTTTTCCATTCTTTTACTGCATAGTAAAAACTAACAGCATGATAAAAAGTAGAGACATCACCCTGCCAACAAAAGTCCACATGGTCCAAGCAATGGTATTCCCAGTAGTCATGTATGGCTGCGAGAGTTGGACTATAAGGAAGGCTGAGCGCCGAAGAATAGATTCTTTTGAACTATGGTGCTGGAGAAGGCTCTTGAGAGTCCCTTGGACTGCAAGAAGAACAAATCAGTCAATCCTAAAAGAAATCAACCCTGACTGTTCCCTGGAAGGCCAGATAATGAAACTGAAGCTCAAATACTTTGGCCACCAAATGAGAAGGGAGCACTCACTGGAGAAGACCCTGATGCTGGGAAAGATTGAAGGTCAAAGAAGACGGGGACGGCAAAGGATGAGATGGTTAGACAGTGTCATAGATGCAACGAGCATGAAGTTGAGCAGGCTTCGGAGGGCAGCGGAGGACCGGAGGGCCTGGCGGGAGCTGGTCCATGGGGTCACGAACAGTCGGACTCGACTGTGCGACTGAACAACAACACTGCATAGAAGAATATACCCTGGTGGATGGGTGTGCTCTGAACCTGTGTGTTTCAGCTTGGTGTGGGGGGGTGAGAGTTGTGTACACGCTTCCCTTGCTTGTGTTGTATGGCCAGGGTGCCTGCCAAGCATCCATGGGGTTACTTTGGGGGGCCCCTGTCAAAACCCTGGGGGATGTCTGCCTTTCTTTCCTGCAGAGCCTGCCTTTGGAGACTTGGGGAAGGGGGCTGCGCGTGTAGGGGGGATGCTTGCCTTGCTTCCAGTGTCTGGCTGGGGGGGGGGAGGTCTGCCCAGGTGAAGTTTCCCTGTGAGTTTGGTGTCACTGGCTTGTTCCTAAGTGACTCCTGTGACTGCAGCTGTCTTTTCCAGAGAGAGCACCGGGGAGACCTTTTTTGGGGGGTCCATAACTCGGACCCCAGAAATGTAATCCGGCTTCAACTTGGTGAGATTGCCTCAGTGGAACAGGCTTCCTCGGGAGGTGGTGGGCTCTCCTTCTTTGGAGGTTTTTAAGTAGACGCTAGATGGCCATCTGACAGCAATGCTGATTCTGTGAACTTAGGCAGATCATGAAAGGGAGGGCAGGAAGGGTTGTATCAGTGCTTGGTTCTCGTGGCCCTTTCTTATATGCCTGGGGAAATGCCAGTTGCCACTTTGGGGACAGAAAGCAATTCTTCTCCAGGCCGAGGATCCTGGAGATTTTTTGCCATCTTCTGGGCATGGAGCAGGGGTCACTGGGAGTGTGGGGGGAAGGATATTTGTGAATTTCCTGCATTGTGCGGGGGTTGGACTAGATGACCCTGGAGGTTCCTTCCAACTCTATGATCTATGATTATAAGTGTTGAACTCAGTAAGTCATCCACGTATGAATAGAGCAGCCACCAAGAACACCTCGCTAATTGCACAGACGGCAAGCCTGCAATGTCATCAGTTCTTCTTTTATGGACTTGCAATGGACCAAAATATGGAGCTCCTCAATGCTTACTTCTAAGTCAATGAACATTCAACTACAATCCTATAAGTTGCTGACAAGGTGGCACTTAACTCCAACTAGGCCACATCATAGGAACTCTCTAGTCTCACCATTATGTTTTATTTTATTTTTATTTTATTTTACATTCAATTTATATACCGCTCTAACCCCGAAGGGTCTCTGAGCGGTTTACACACAATTTCAGATTCCTAACTAGGGCCACATTCTTATAGGGGGGTGACAGCCTACCGGCACCCAGGCAGCAGGGCTAGTTGTTCTTCGGCTCCTTCCGCGCGGGCTTTGGGTGTTGGTGTTCTGCCTCCCGGCACCCTTGGGACAGGTCTTCCAGTCCAGCGGCTTCCAGCAGGCTCCATCGTGGTGCGCGGCCCCGCGCCAGCCACAGCTCCAGCTCACATCCTTTACTGGCTCCGCCGCACCGCCACATCACCACACCGCCACGACTCTGGCCGCGCCGGACTCCGTTGCTCACTTGGGTCGCCAGGCTGCTTGCTCACCGCACTGTTCCGCCGCCGCCGCCACCAATGCTCCTGCTGCACACCTCCCGAGGAGGAGGGTGCCCCCTGCCACCTAGGGGCAGGTACCCATTTTATCTACTTGCTATTTTAATGCTTTCGAACCGCTGGGTGGGCGGGAGCTGGGACTAGGGCCAGGAGCTCACCCCGGCCGCGGTCGGTCTCGAACAGCCATTGTGGCTGTTCGTTGATGTTACATTAGCAGGCGTTTTACAGCCTGCACCACCGCTCATCTGAGAGGTTCTCCTGTTAATATGACTTAATGAAAACTTGAAGCAGAAATAAGTGGGTATCTGCATGTTTTTGGAAATGGATCGTGGTTTTGGCAAATAATATACTGATGCTGAATAGTCGGAAGGTACAGTGTGATCAAGGACATGGAAAAAAGAATGGCAGGGAGAAAGCAGGAATTTCTTTATATGGGACAACATCCTGACACCAAGACTTGTATCTAACTATTTACAGGGCGGGGGTTTCCTGGTTCCCCCTCTTGCTGCAGTCTACTGATTCCCCCCTTTCCCAATTTTGTTTAGGTGGATCCACAGATCCTCAGGAACCGCACAGGGGGCAAAGTGGGGGGTCGGCAGAAATGGCCACCTAGAAATGCCTGTTCCACCAGAGGATGCCTGTTTGGATACATGCCACAATTCTCCCACCTACAGTCTGAAGTGGGACAGTACAGTTAACATCTCTATCCCCTGTGTGACTTTTACAGTCGTTTGGCTGTGCTCATCCAGAAGGCATTTGCTGTAGGGACTGTTTCTATAGTCTTGATCCCAGCAGTCCAGACACGCGGATGATTCGGGCCCGTGTTTGCTTATATCTCTCTTTTCAAACAGTTGCTTTGAAGTGGATCACAGTGATAAAGAAAGACAAGCCCTGATCATAAGCTTACAATCTAAAAAGATAAGACAGACAAGGGAAGGGAAGGGAAGGGAAGTAGAGGGGAAAGGGAAGCGAGGCCAGTCGGTTCAACAGAATTTACAGGTAGTGGGGCAGGCTGCACTACCTTCATTGGTATTCTTGCTCGGGTGGAAGAGATTTGACTACCCCATGCCAGTTTGGTGTAGTGGTTAAGTGCATAGACTTAACCACTACACTGGGAGAACCGAGTTTGATTCGCCACTCCACTTGCAGCTGCTGGATGACCTTTGGCAAACCATAGTTCCGTCAGAGCTGTTCTCTCAAGGACAGTTCTGGAAAGAGCTCTCTCAGCCCCACCTATCTCACAGGGTGTCTGTTGTGGGGAGGGGAAGGGAAAGGGGTTTCTGAGCTGCTCTGAGACTCCAAGTGAAGGGCGGGGTAGAAATCCAATCTCTTCTTCTTCTTCTAAGTATTTTGGCTAGTGAGAAGAGTCCAACATATCCTTTCCTTCATTTTTTGCAGTCGCTGGGTTATTAGAGCGGAGTTCTTTCTGGCAGGGAATGGGGAACTGTGCTCCCTGCATCTGTTTCTTCTCCGGCTGATTAATGGGGCCGGGCCAGACTTCCCCCTGCCATTGTGTTCTTCATGTCAGGAAAGGGTGAACTGCCTCTGCCCGGTAGACCTTAGTCCTTTGTCTGGGGACAGAAGCCGGTGCCCTCTTTCTCACTTTCTGCAGTCTTAGGATGGTTCGTTGAGGGAACTAAAACCAACGGGTCAGTCTCTGCAGCTGACTTCCCACACTGATACACAATGGAGAGAAGGAAGATAGGGTTTCTGGTCTTTGGCGCTTTGAACGATGGCGGCGTCTCTGGGGTCCTCCGAGAGACGTGTGCCATGAATCGGGGATTAGGAGGGAGCGTGATGGTGCACGCTCCCCCATGAAGCCCATAGGCAATGAGCTTCTAGCCAGGGGGCTTTGGAGAGCCCTACCTCCGGCCGGTAGCCGGTACAGGGGGGCTACTCTCTGCCCTGAAGGTCCTACCCTGATTCCCAGTATTGGATTGGAAGCGACCACCGGAACAAGCATTTGGAGGTTTAGCAATTTTCTCTGCCTGGCGTGATCCCAGGGGCCGTTTTAGGACCTGGCTGGATCAATTCAAGGATTGATGAGTGAGTTGTCATTGAAACGAGACACTAAAGCCTAGAAGTGAAGTCCCTCCACTACAAGCGTACAAACGAAGGGGGGGAGGGGACGCTCTATCTCCCGACGTTTTAAGCAAATGCAAAAGCAAGGAGGGAGGGACTGATCAAACTGTGGCGATGGACTGTAGCAGAGAGTTTTTCAAAAAGAAAGCAGAGCATTTAAACAGACCTTAGAGACTTTGGCATTCTTTCTCGGCTGATGTAAACATCCCCAAAAGATGGCGATGAGAGGCGAAGAGGGAGGCGGGACCAATGCTTTCTTCAGAAAGGAGGACAGTGGAAAGTTAGGTTATGACCTAACCATAGACTCTGTCTTTAGAGTGAAGCGTGGGCCCTCTAGTGGCTAAAGTGAGAAGTGATCTGGATCTGTACTAAAAGCAGCTACACTTTTAAAGGGACAGTACGTTGATCATAGAGACATATGAATGGCAAGGAGATTCTAAGTTTAGTTTTTTGTGGCTGGACTGGCAAGCTGATCGAAAAGCGGTTTTTTTGGAGTAAAGGGTTCACTACCCTAACTTTATGTGATCTGCTTGCTAAGAGAAAGGTTAGAATCTCCAATGAGCGTGTTGTAATTGCAACAAAAGGAAAGACTCTTTTGATCTAAGGAAGCAAAGATCTCCCAGGAAAAAAGGAACTTGGTTTATATCATGAATGGAATAGAAACTAAAAGATAATTGAAGAAATCAGATACATCGAAGACGGATGAAGAAAAACGTGTTGTAATGTTCTTATTGAGGGAACATTGGTTTTAAAAGATTTTGCCTAGGGGGGGGGAGTAAAGGGTGGAGATGCTAAATTTTTCTTAAGGGCTGTGATTATTTTGTTATAGCTTTGGAACTAATCTCTGTTCAGTCAGATAAGCAGGTTTTGTCAACAGAAGCGATGATTGGGGGTACTCTTCATGTTTGAAAGCAAAAGTATAAGAGTAATAACTATGTTTTAAGCATTGTATAACCTCCATTCTTGGGTTTTTAGTTAGGTTTTCTTTACTTTTTCCTATAGATTGTAGATTCTCCCTCCCCAATTTCTGTTGTAGTTTTATAGAAATGCAAATAAAAAATTCCCCCTCGGGGAGCTTTAAAAAAAGAGAGAGAGAGGAGGAAAATAATTCTTTTCCTGAAATATCCCCCCTGTCCAAGTAGGAGTTTGGGAAGCTTTCACCAGAATGAGATGTTCAAGATGACTTACCTAAAAGAGTATTTGTTTACTTACTTTATGTGTATCCAGCCTTTCTCCCTGGTGGGGACCCAAAGCAGCTTACATCATTCTCCTCTCCTCTGTTTTATCCTCACAACAACCCTGTGAGGTAGGTTAGACTGAAGGTGTATGACTGGCTCAAGGTCACCCCGCAAACTTCCATGGCAAAGTGGAGATTCAGACCTGGGTTTCCCAGATCCTAGTCTAACACTTTAACCACTATGTGGCGGAACAGACCTGCTCTGAGTTCTGACAGCCTCCTCCTTGGCTGGCGCCAGTTTCTGGAGGGTGCTATTCCACTTGGTTCCACTAGGGTATGCTGCCACCACTGTCCTCTTTCCAGTAAGAGTGTGAGAGGACTTCTGGATGAGAGACTTAAATATGTCTTTGGACCTCTCTTCTGCTGTTTGTACTATGTGTGAATGTTATGAAAGAGACAGAGGGCCCAGTTTTGATTCTCGTTCCCCCAGCCTTGTGCCTTTTCAAGTGGCCCCCCACCAAGCACATACAGCTGTTTCAGCACTTGAAAAAGTGCTGCAGGCCCAGTCAGAATCGGATCTTCACAGCATTTTGTCTTTAAAATGGTGTCGGCCATCTTCATGCCGGCAGTGAGGATGCCATCGCATTTAATTTGGCCCAGACAATACAGAAGAGAAACTTAGTGTATTTTCTTGCCAATGTAGGGTAGGTTCTTGTTACAGGATGATTTAAGTTAAAACGGATTTTACCTTTGCTGGTGAAATTGATCCAAGTGAGTCAAGGTTTCATTTGTTTCAGTCTGGGATTTCTATTCCTATCATCTCTTTATTTAGTAAGAAAGTGAAAGTAGTTGGTAAACTATTTGGAAAGGGGGGTGGGTTATGTTTCTCTTTGGCTTGAAAAGCAATGTTCAGTAGCATGTCCTGAGGGGAAAAAGCAAGCATTGACTGAATTGTTTTTGCACACAGGGTCAACATTATGAAGAGGAAAAAAGAGCTTTAAGCCACGAAATAATGGCCCTCAATAACCACTTAATAGAAGCCAAGGTGACAATTGATAAATTGTCCGAAGATAATGTAAGTATTGAATGGCAGACATTTGTCATGGTCATGCACAAAAATACGAGTCTGAAATTATGGATAACGGGATCAAAAATACTGAGTTGTTATGACTTTCACTATTATTAATTACTCCATTTGTCCTGCTCCGTTGATCTGCCTCAGTGACTACTCTTAAAAGGTTTTCTTCTAATCCT
>NW_015174845.1:1157549-1167327 GCF_001447785.1 Gekko japonicus | reverse complement strand
TTTCCTAACAAGGTCATTCCAAATTGTATGTTGTATATTTTCCGCTCATGCATAACATACTTTTCCCTCTGCATATAATCTCAGTTAGCTCTTCCATTAGGCCAGACAAGGTAGCCCACCTCTAAGCGTCACCTGAACTCAGGGTACTATTTATGGACGGAAAATTACATTATTTAGTGTACGATATTTTTACCATTATTGAAGGTGCCATTTTGGATTTCCTGCCCCAGGCACTGAAATGTCTCGGTTCTGTCTCCAACACCCAGTGTGTTGCAGCCAAAGTTAAACTTAGTATATTAAGTGCTATTATGTCGCAAAATGTAGATTATACATAAAGCTGTGTAATGGTAGCCCCAACAGTACTTTCAAAAGTGGTCACTTTGAAGCGGAGGAGGTAGCAAGTACTTAATCACCATTCTCTGTGGCTTGCCTGCAGTGGTGTTCAAAACATGTGTTTGGAAAGGCTAACACAGATTTAAAATACTGCAATAAGATGCGGGGGAGGGGGTGGTGGGCAGGTCAAAGCAATTGAGAGTAAGGAAAGAGTTTGGTACTTCCTCCCCGTTCTGTTGCCCAACTCCAGACCGCCCCCTCCTGAAGCACTTTTCCCAGTTCGGTTAGATTAGTTTGCAGGCAGTTTCGCTACCTCTGAATCAATATTTTTCCCCGAAGAGCTTTTTTCCCCCAAAATCAAGAGCTTGCTTGTCTTTTTGGCACTTTTTCCATAGACAAGGCCTAGTTTCTAGACATTATTCCTCAGGGTAATTTATGACTGTCCATCAGATGTTTCGAACAGAATATTGAGTCCAGAAGCACCTTAAAGACCAACAAAAATTTTCCAGGGTATAAGCTATTGTGAGTCAAGCTTATACCCTGGAAAATGTTGCTTGCCCAGGGCTACTGGACTTGAATTTTGTTCTACTGCTGCAGACTTGCAAAGCTGCGCTCCTGGAACAGGAGATGTTTAGCTATCCCTTGAGTGGCACAGTTGAAAGACCTTTATGGACTGACTGGCATGTGATAAAGAGCATGGTGTAGGGTTGCCAAGTGTATCTTCGCCAGGAGTGGGGGGCTCCCGGGCGGTGTCTGGTGCATGCCCGCGCGTGTAAAGCGCGCGCGCCGCACGCGCGTCACCCGGAAGTGACGGGAGGACGCCAGGCACGCTGGGGGCGGGGCCACGGCCATACAAGGGAAAACCATAGAGTGCCCAGCGTGCCCACATCACTTCCGGGGCCCGATTCTGCAGCGTCGGAAATCGGGCCTCCAAAGCGGGGGTTTACCCACCCCCACTTGGCAGACCTAGCATGGTGGTCACTGCGAAACACAACCACTTGTAGGCTGCTCCATGAGACAAATTATTTATGCTGAATTATTCCCTAGGCTCTCACAATTTCTCTTGCTTGCCCATGGAAGACATCACCAAAACTGCTTTGATAGCGACATGAGAATGTAAGAAGAGCTCTGAGAAAATCAGACCAATAATCCATCAGTTCTAGAATCTTGTTTCAAACTGTGGCCGATCAAAGCCCCCCAAAAGCTTACAAGCAGGGCATGGAGACTAAGGACTTCTACTGTTCTTGACCCACCAAATAGCCCCTTTTCACAGCTGCTGAATGTTCCATCTGGGTCTATCAATAGCTGTTAGCAATGATGGCTGTCTTCAAGAGGAACTGGTTGGCCACTATGTGAGACACGATGCTGGACTAGATGGACCACTGGTCCTATCCCTTTCTAAAGCCATCTAAGCTAGTAGCCAAGTTAACTATGACTTGTGTGAAGAGTACTTCCTTTTGTTGGACCTGAACATAATTGGATGCTTTCAGGTTCTGGTACTGTGGAAGAGAAGGTGCAAGTTCTGAACTGGTCCATAGTTGCTATTTCAAGGAAGTGCCACAATGCTGATTGCATGTGTGATATTATTCCTCTGTTGATACCCAAAACCTCTTTCACTTGTTGGTGTTCGGCCTAACAGGAAGTAGTGGTTAAATGGTTTACAGACAGTGTAGTCATAAGCATAGTTACACCCTTCTAAGCCCATTAACTTCAGTAGACTTGGTGTTGGTAGAAAGTACCGTCAAGTCGCAGCTGACTTATTGCAAGTCTTTGTGACCCCATAGGAATATATGCAAGAAGACAACCCTTCAAATATGTGGGTCAAAGGTAGTGAAGGGCTTTAAAGGTCATATTACCATCACCTTGAATTGAACTGAGAAACAGACTGATCAAGTTGGGTAGCCGTGTTAGTCTGTCTGTAACAGTAGAAAAGAGCAAGAGTCTAGTAGCATCTTAATGACGAAAAAAATATGTCCAGGGGGTCAGCTGTGTTGGTCTGAAGCAGTAGAACAAAGTCCAGTGGTTCCTTTAAGACCAACAGAGTTTTATTCAAGGTATGAGCTTTCGTGTGCACACACAAAAAGTATTCGAAAATGTGTACATATGTGTACAAAATATTTGGCAGGGTATGAGCATTTGCCTGCTAATGTCATTCGACATCTGAAACCACTCCACTTTCCAATAAATAGGACTGATGGACTCCCATTCTTTCTGTATTTTATTTATTTATTTAATTTTATTTATACCCCGCCCTACCCGCATGCGGGCTCAGGGCGGCTTACAACAGTATGGCACACAATGCAATAAAACGCAATAAAACAATTTACAATAGTTAATACATGGGCCACGCCCAAGGATCCCGCGTGACTAAAACCCTCTCTCCATATTGCACATGCCCTTTCATTCCGAGGGAGGTTACTGTGGCCTCCTGATGTTATCTGCCACTTGGCCTCCGGCGGTGCTGCTAAACGGTCCCCATTGGTGGTAGTGGTTGCGGCGGCGGCTCCTATTCGAAAGCCTGGCGGAAGAGCTCCGTCTTGCAGGCCCTGTGGAACTGCAACAGGTCCCGCAGGGCCCTGATCTCCTCCGGGAGCTCATTCCACCAGATAGGAGCCGCCACCGAGAAGGACCTGGCCCTAGTGGCCGCAAGCCTGGCCTCTTTCAGGCCCGGGGTCGCAAGACGATGCTGCGACCCCGACCGAAGTGCTCTTTGGGGCCTATGTGGGGAAAGGCGGTCCCTCAGGTACGCTGGACCCTGGCCATGTAGGGCTTTAAAGGTAAGCACCAGCACTTTGAAGCGAATCCGGTATGCTATAGGCAGCCAGTGCAGCGCTTTGAGCACAGGCTGGATGTGATCCCATTTAGAGACACCAGCAACCAGTCTGGCCGCCGCATTCTGCACTAGCTGCAGCCTCCGAATCAGCGACAAAGGCAGCCCCATGTAGAGAGCGTTGCAGTAGTCTAGCCTTGAGGTGACCGTCGCGTGGATCACTGTGGCTAGGTCTTCGCGGCTGAGAAAGGGGACCAACTGCCGCACCAGCCGAAGATGGTAAAAGGCCGCTTTGGCAGTGGCTGCTACCTGGGTCTCCATCGATAAGGTGGAGTCCAGGAGCACTCCCAAACTCCTAACCTCCGAAGCTGGCACCAACGGCGCCCCATCGAAGGCCGGGAGCGGGAGCCCCAATCCCATCCCGTTCCGGCCCAGACACAGGACCTCCGTCTTGTATCTGAAGAAGTGAGCAGTGACTCACAAAAGCTCATCCCCTGCCACATATTTTGCTAGTCTTAAAGGTGCTACTGGACTCGTGCTCTTTTCTACTGAAAAATAGACTGGCAGTCAATGTGGTGGTGGTGGAAATGCCATCAAGTCGCAGCCAACTTATGATGACTCCATAGGGGTTTCAAGGCAAGAGACATTCAGAGGTAGTTTGGCATTGCCTGCCTTTGTGTAGCAATCCTAGATTCCCTTAGTGGTCTCCCATCCAAATACTAACCAGGGTCAACCTTGCTTAGCTTCCAAAATCTAATAAGATTGAGCTAGCCTGCGCCATCCAAGGTAGGACTCAGTGGACTTAAGAAAGATGTAATTCTGCTTGGGATCAAAAACTGGCTAATTAATAGGAAACAGGGAGTGAGTATAAATGGGAAATTTTCTCAGTGGAGGGTGGTAAGCAGTGGGGTACCACATGGATCAGTACTCGGTCCGATGCTTTTTCACTTGTTTATTAATGATTTGGAGTTGGAAGTAAGCAGTGGAGTGGCTACATTTGCAGATGACACGAAGTTGTTTAGGGTGGTGAGAACCAGGGAGGATTGTGAGGCACTTCAAAGGGATCTGTCGAGGATGGTCAACGTGGCAAATGGGGTTCAATGTGCCCAAGTGAAAAGTGATGCACATTGGAGCCAAAAATCCTTATAAATACACGTTGATGGGGTCCGAACTGGCAGAGACTGACCAAGAGAGAGATCTTGGAGTCGTAGTAGATAACTCACTGAAAATGGCGAGACAGTGTGCGGCTGCAATAAAAAAGGTCATTGCTATGCTGGGGATTATTAGGAAGGGAATTGAAAACAAATCAGCCAGTATCATAATGTCCCTGTATAAATCAATGGTGAGACCTCATTTGGAGTATTGTGTACAGTTCTGGTCACCACACCTCAAAAAGGATATAATAGCATTGGGGAAAAGTGCAGAAAAGGGCAACTAGAATGATAGAAGGGTTGGAACACTTTCCCTATGAAGAAAGGTTAAAACACTTGGGGTTCTTTAGCTTGGAGAAACGACGGCTGAGGGGTGACATGATCGAGGTTTATAAGATTATGCATGGGATAGAGCAGGCTGAGAAAGAAGTACTTTTCTCCCTTTCTCACAATACAAGAACTCCTGGGCACTCAATGAAATTGCTGACCAGTCGGGTTAGAACAGATAAAAGGAAGTACTTCTTCACCCAAAGAGTGATTAACACATGGAATTCACTGCCACAGGAGGTGGCGGCGGGTACAAGCATGGACGGCTTCAAGAGGGAATTAGATAAGCATATGGAGCAGAGGTCCATCAGTGGCTATTAGCCACAAGGTATAGATAGGAACTCTCAGGCTGGGGCAAGGGATGCTCTGTATTCTTGGTGCTTGGGGGGGGCAACAGTGGGAGGGCTTCTAGTGTCCTGGCCCCACTGCTGGACCTCCTGATGGCACCTGGTATTTTTGGCCACTGTGTGACAGAGTGTTGGACTGGATGGGCCATAGGCCTGATCCCACATTGGCTTCTCTTATGTTATTATGTTGACTACATTGATAAATATGATATTCACACACCACTGTCAACTGCCCCATGACTGCGCAAAGCTGCCCAGCTAGTGCACGTGGTTTGTTAATGATGCATAAAGTTGGATTGTTGAAACATTATTTCCTACTGCCTGGACCCTCTAACTTGGGAAGACATTTTTTTGATGGCAAGCGTAGGTGGGAAGTAAGCTCTTAACTGGCTCATTTTCAAGAAGCTGCATATGTGATTTGCATCTAAAACTATTATTGGTACAAATGATAAATGAGAGCATGTGGTCCAGCAAACATGTGCCTCAGGCAACATTCCATTCATCATAATTATTCCTTTTGTTACTCTGTCGAATGTTCCCCGGCAGCGATCCTGTTTGTCATAAATAACATCAGTCTGTCCTTCGAGGGCCACAAAGACTGTGTTTGGTCCTTGGCTTGAGGCTTCTTTTGATTTCTCTTTGTCATCTTTTGGGGCACGTTATATGCTTAGATAAAATTGACCCACCCACCCCAAGGGAAGGCGATGAGCTCCATGTTATAATCAAGCAAGCCATTTCAGACTGAATCTTCAAACAAAAACTGTGAAGGCCTTATCAATGAAAACATATTGAGCTAAGTTAATTTTGAGCCATTGCCGAAATTGCTGCCAACCAGGCTACGTATGAAAGAACACTGTGTGCAGTGCACGTGTCCGTTGTTGAGCAGATTACGTCAAAAACATTTTTACAATTAAGCAGCTGAAGTGTTTTTCTTGCACCTGTTTAACCTCACCAAGTTGCCAGGACAGAAGTTCTTGCTTCAGCAATTAAATGAACAGTGATGACTCTTTAATAGGGTTGCCAAGTCCCCCCGGGGGGCAGAGAAACCCCCGCCCGAGAGGCCCGTTCCCCACCAGCGGGGATTGGGCCGCCGGGGTGGACACCACCCCCAAAGCACGTGACGCGCTCAGCGTGAACACGTCACCCAGAGGTGATGGAGTCGTGTCGGGCACATTGCAGGGGGACGCTCTATCATCCGAGGGAAAACCCTATGGTTTTCCCTCGGATGATTGTGGCCCCACCCCCAAGGTGCACGATGCGATTGCGTCACTTCCGGGTGACGTGATTGTGGTGTGCGTGCTTCGTACACTCGGCAGGAGACTCCTGGGGACGTCCGGGACTCCCCCCGCTATTACGAAGGTAGGACTTGGCAACACTACTCTTTAATGAATTGAGATATACTTCCCTGTGTGGTGGTCCGGTGTGGCAAACCAGTATCCATAGTTGTTCTTGGTGCCACTAACACGAGAGCCGTAACAGTTCAGTTTTTAATAGCTCGTTCCTCAGTGGCGGCTCCTAATCGAAGGCCTGGTGGAAGAGCATGAGCGTTTGAGAGTCAGAGCTCCCTTCGTTAGATACCAGTCACAATGGAGTCAGAAGGTGGGAGGGGGGTTGCAGAGAAGGCAGTCAGGATGCAGAGATGCCGTGTGCATTGTAACCAGCTTGACTGGAGCAGAGAGGGACTGCTGGGGGTGGGGGGCAGAAAATTTGCATCTGTAGCATCCAAGCTATTAAGGCACCAGTGGCCTATTTTCCAAGTCTGTCTTTAATAAGAAAAATAACAACTGTGTTACTAGATACCCATAATTATGCAGCTGGCGTGGTCAAGCATTCACTCATCTCATTGTCTGCTGTAAGTCTGTTAGTTCATTATAATATGATTCTTGCAATGCTGTCCTAAGCAGAGTTACACCCTTCTGAGCCCTTTAACTTCAGTGGAGCAAAGTGCAAGTCCAGTGGCCCCTTTACACCAACAAAGTTTTGTTCAAGGTATAAGCTTTCGCATGCACGCACACTTTTTCGGATACGTTGAAATGGAAGTTACCAGTCCATACATATAGGTAGAGGGGTAAGCAGCAAATTAGCATACAACCTCATGAAGATGTTTAACAGATTCAAGGACCAAACAGGAATAACAAACTTTGTTTATATGGTTAGAAAGGTAAAGGTTTCCCCTGCTCGAAAGCTAGTTGAATCCGACTCTAGGGGGTGGTGCTCATCTCAGTTTCCAAGCCAAAGAGCCAGCACTGTCCAAAGATGTTTCTGTGGTCATGTGGCCAGCATGACTAAATGCCGAGGTGCACGGAATGCTGTTACCTTCCAACCGAAGTGGTATCTACTTGCAATTTCTTGCTTTCGAACTGCTAGGTTGGCAGGAGCTGGGGCCAGAGACGGGAGCTCACTCTGTCATGTGGCACTATGGTCTCGAACTGCCGAACTACAGACCTTCCAGTCTGCAGCTCAGCATCTTAACCTCTAAGCCTAGGCTCCAGTTTATATGGTTACCATTTTTTTAAGTTTAATTCTAGGGGGAAACATAGTGAAGGAAATAAATATATCAAAATTGGAGATTGATGGGCAGATGTACTGTTTTTAATGCCACAATTCCAGGATGGCACTGAGAATAACTAACACCAGTGAATAAGTATGAACGCCACAACATCATGTCTCAATGAAACTCGAGTCAGTGGATAAATTATTAAATATAGATGAAGAGCAACGATGTATCATCAGTGGTAAATAATGCATTGACTCACATATCATTGACACTTGATGTTGCAGTGGACATTCGTGTTCGCTGATATTAGATAGCATACGTTGGGTGATTGGTACATGTGTGCTGTATCATTTGGTGCTTTAACTGATACTCTTAACATCAGTTTCCTATTTTGACCCATAGTGTCTGGTACTTTGTTTCTGCTCCATAGAGATCTGTCTCTTTGTTCTTGTTTGTGACGAATGACTTGGTGGTATTAGTTAAAAATGTGACATCCTTAAAGCAAAGATAGCCCTGTGTCTAGCAGTGCTTTCACACATGCTAAATGACACAGTTTCAATCCACTTTGGTGACCATTGGCAAGTGGATTTTGCCATTTCACACAGTAAACTTCAGTTGCAAAGTGCATTGAAAGTGGATTGAAAGTACATTTTTTAGTATTTATTATAATTTATTACTTATTTGTTCAATTTATACCCCGCCCTCCCTGCCGAAGCAGGCTCCGGGCGGCTTACATGTGTACCATAGGTTAGCACCATAGGTTAGGTTCCAGTAGTGGACTATGAAGCCCCACCCCCCCAGTCCTGTGACCACAGCCTTTAACTGTTATAGTTAGTATTGGACTGTTCAGGAGTTTTTTGTCCCAGGCCGGACCAATGCTTTACTTGAATTTTCAGACAATAAGCATATTCTGCACTTTCCCGGAATAGGGGATCTCTGCAGATTGAGTTGCTGGCTGTAAACCTCGGGTTTGTATTTATATATCACTGTGTATTGTTTTTGCAGGAGATCTATAGAAAGGATTGCAATTTAGCTGCCCAGCTGCTCCAATGTAGCAAGAATTACGACAGGGCGCATAAGCTTTCCGAGGTAATGTAAACAAAACTGCATGTCTCTGAAATGCGATAATGTGGCTATGGCTGTGGCCTGCTACTGCTCTTCAGGGAAGGGAGAAAGCCAAAGGGGTGGGCTTGTTGGCATGTGTAGTCAAGGAAGGACCAGAAGACAGAAGTGGGGGAAATGGGTAAGGAGGACAACCGGGTTGGGAGGGGAGTGATTTGTCTGTGAGAACATCAGTAGCCTGCCAGGGTACAGGGGTAGTGCTCACCTAGAGGTGTGGAGAAGAAGCGATTGGCTTGGGATCCTGGATCAGGACGTCTGGAGGGCAAGGGAATGGATGCCACTGAAGGGAGAATTGCTGGGGCCCAACAGCTTTAAGGCCCTGCTGAAAGTCTTGGGAGAGGCCATGCAAGCTATCGATTGTCTGTGGTGGTACAGAAGCGTCTTCAGTATTTTTCAGCAGGCTTTGTAAGGCCAAACCCGCCCAACCTGCTAGCTGTGACCGAGTTATATTCAGAAGCCAATACTGATCTTCTGGTGATCAGATCCCAGAGGAACCGGGGTTCCATCTTGCTATGTTAGTGAACTTCCCAGTTGGCAGCAGTGGGAGAAACAGAAAAGCCACCAAAGTTGAAGAAAACGCCAGAGGCTGGAGAAAGTTCATTGGACATGTCTCCTACCAAGATAGGATAGATGTCAATGTCATCTTTGAAGCTTAGGATGGGTAGAAACACCAGTAGAAGCTTTGTTAGAAATTTTATTTTCTTGAAAAGCAGTGATAGCCCCCCACTATTACCATTCCCAGGATTGAAATATATTATACCATAGCCACAAACCATACACTATCAAGAACTATCAGGCTTACATCTTAAGCTGGGATGGATCAAAGTCCTTCCAGGAGCGCCCCAGCAAGAGGGAGCGAAATGATATTCGGCAGTGATGGAGCAGCAAGGTCACTGGACAGAAAGCTGTGCACGGGCCCATTTCTCAGGATTTATGAAGCTGGATTACCAGCGCTGAACAGGTGGGCCATGTTATAAAAGGGGCATAGTGGTTCTAGATAGTCAACACTATAGTTGGGGTACCATCATAGGCAGGGGTCGTTTCGTAGAAAAAGAGCTAGGGGAACTCATTAGCATATCTCATTAGCATATGCCACACCCCCTGACATCACCAGAAGTGTGTCATAAGGCCACACACCCTGACATCACCGGAAGTGTGTCATAAGGCCACACACCCCGCCCTCAACGGTCCCAGCCGCTGCTGCTGGCCTTGCAGCTCCACTGCCGAGCCC
>NW_015174845.1:1153038-1157438 GCF_001447785.1 Gekko japonicus | reverse complement strand
CTGGCCTTGCAGCTCCACTGCCGAGCCCCATGAGGGGCCCAGCGGTGGACCTGCAAGGCCGGCGGGAGTGCAAGGAAGCCCCGCGAAGGCCCTCCCTGGCCCCAGGCAGGCAGGGGTGGGGAGAGGCAGGGAGGAAGCAACTTACCCTCCCTCTTCTTCTGCCTCCTCCTGGCTGAATGAGGGCCAGAAGCGGGGCGGCCGGAAGCGGGGGGGCTTCCGAAATGACCTCTGATCATAGGTAACCTAAACAGGAACATTTTTTTCAACAGTTAGAGAGGATATATACACCCTGCCTGCAGCACTAATTGGTTCTCAGGGAGGTCTTTCCTCACTGAATCATTCCTTCTTAAATGGTGAACAGGAGTCCTCCCTCCTAGGACTTTACAACGCTTCTTAGGCTAGTCTCAGAGTTTCCCTGAATTTTTGACTGCTCCTCTAGCATGATAAAGTAGCTCTCCCATATCCCTTGAGGTAAGAATGTGTGGGATAGGGATTTATTTCAGCTGGAGCTCACTTCAGCCCCAGTACCCTACAAATTGTGGAACAATGACAAATACAGGATTTTCTCTGGGGGTTCATTGTTCAGAGTACATTTTGCTTATCATCCAGTAAATACAACCAGCCCTTTCATACTTCTGGGCTGAGGTTTCAGAATCTAGGTTGAGGTTTCAAAGTTTGGTAAGCTTGAGGTCTTTCCTTTTAAAACTCTGCTCCTGGTGAGAGGTTAGGTAAGAAGGGGGAATTGCGGGAGAATTCCTGACAAGAACAGATACGTTTCTGCTTCTTATTCTCAGAGATATTTCTGCTTTGTGTTCTGGTCTGCAGCAGAAGTGGGAAAAGTACATATTTTGATGTAGGCCTCATAAGCACGATTAATTTCTGTTCTGTTCTCACAGTTCTTCATATCACTTACAACTATCAATCAATAAGCAGATGATGCACACAGAGAGATGTTCCTTAATACAGATTGTTAGGAAGGTTTGACAGGAAAGACAAAATAAGAAGAGTGCCTGCTACTGATCTCTCACTTGTTCTATCTTGTTTACATTGATAGGAACAATTAAGTCAGTAAAGTAAAGCATCGTGTCCAACGCTGACATCAAGCTGAAGTAGCGTTAATACTTTGGCAGCATTTTCCCCATACTATTTTCCATCTGTGCTTAAAAAGAAGAAGAAATCCTGTCCTTCATACCATGAGCTCAGGATGGCATCCCTCGTTCTCCAACCCACCCATTTTACCCTCACAACCACCCTGTGAGGTAGTTGGCTGGGCAGTCCTATGCAGAGGTGTTCCAGTCTAAGCTTATTGATTCCAGTGATCTTAGACTGAAGTAATTTATGGGATTGTGCGGTTAGGCTGAGAGATCACTCTAAGGTCACCCAGTGAGCTTCATGATTTTGGGGGGAGGGGGGGGACTTTGAACCTTATTTATTTATTTATTAGATTTCTATCCTGCCCTCTCCCGCATAGCAGGCTCAGGGCGGGTTCCATCAAATATAATATACAACAATTAAAATACATCAGATAAAATACAGTAATATCCCTACCCTGTTTCCCCGAAAATAAGACAGTGTCTTATATTAATTTTTGCTCCCAAAGATGCACTAGGTCTTATTTTCGGGGGATGTCTTATTTTTCCATGAAGAAGAATACGGTACACTCGGTCAGGGCAGAGCGAGCAGCAGGCGGCAGCTTGTCCTGGTGGCAGCGCGGGCTCTCTGATTAAAAGAGACCTCGCACTTCCTGTCTGTTCCGGCTGCACGGCGGCCAACAGTTAGCTGCGCGGCAGCGCCTGCCGCTACGGCCCAAAGTCCAGAGTTACAGTAGCTTCGGGGGGGCTTATTATCGGGGAGGCCTTATGTTCGGGGGAGGCCTTATTATTGGGGAGGTCTTATTTTTGGGGGATGTCTTATATTTCAGCGAGAGGCAAAACTGTAAGTAGGTCTTATTTTCGGGGGATGTCTTACTTTCGGGAAAACAGGGTATGTTTCTAATCAAAAGCCTCAACAGATGAGGTCTGTTTCAGGCCCAATAGAGGGGGGACACCCATCAACTCAACTAAAAGCCTGGCAGAAGAACTCCATCTTGCAGCCCCTGCAGAACTGTAAAAGGTCTTGCAGGGGCCTGATCTCATATGGGAGCTCATGTGCCTCTCTCTGATCCTTCTCATACCCTCTAAGCACCACATCACAATGACTGTCAGTTAGCACCACTGCAAAGAGTTGCCAGTGTGGGTGGGGAGGGGCTGGTGGCTTGGACAACCACACACAAGTGTCCTGCTGGAGAGGAGGAAACCGCCCTTTCTACTCAGCCCTTTTGGAATGACACGTCAGTGTTTCATGGAGCCTTGGCCCACACTGTTCCGTGCCTAATTGCCCCTTCAACAAGACCGATTGGGTGTGAAGAACGGAGTTTTAAAAACTGTTTAAAACGAAGTAGCGTAGTGTGTCGTTTGACCCATGAGGTCTCTACCCCAACCTCCATCTGACAGACAGGCCCTAAGTGGCTTCTGAAAGCAATAATTCCAGGTAAGGTTTGAGGTAACCCTTGGAAGGAAACAGTAACTTCTGGAATAAAATTGTTCAGTAAGGATATTTGAAACTATGTACAGCATAAGAACACAAGAAGAGCCCTGCCTTTTGGAATGACACTTCAGTGTTTTATGGAGCCTTGGCCCACACTGTTCCATGCCTAATTGCCCCTTCAACAAGACAGATTGGGTGTGAAGAATGGAGTTTTAAAAACTGTTTAAAATGAAGTAGCGTAGTGTGTCGTTTGACCCATGAGGTCTCTACCCCAACCTCCATCTGACAGACAGGCCCTAAGTGGCTTCTGAAAGCAATAATTCCAGGTAAGGTTTGAGGTAACCCTTGGAAGGAAACAGTAACTTCTGGAATAAAATTGTTCAGTAAGGATATTTGAAACTATGTACAGCATAAGAACACAAGAAGAGCCCTGCTGGATCAGAGCAGTGGCCCGTCTAGTCCAGCATCCTGTCTCACGCAGTGGCCAGCCAGTTCCTTAGGAGGGACAACAACAGGGCATAGAGGCTGAGATCTTCCCCTGATGTTGCCTCCTGGCTCTGGGATTCAGAGGTTTAGTGCCTCTGAACATGGAGGTTCCCCTCAGTCACCAGACTAGTAGCCGCTGATGGACCTATCCTCCACGAATCTCTCTAATCCCCTTTTAAAGTTGTTTATTCCTGTGGCCATCACTACCTCATCTGGCAGCAAATTCCACACTTTAATCACTCTTTGTGTAAAGCAGTTCCCTCAGAAGGGACCCCTTCTACAGTTGGTGAACAGGTATCGTTTCAAACCAAGGAACCATCTCTGGGCACGAAGGAGGGGGGCTGTTGGTAGTTGGTTGTTAGATCCATAGACATGTAGATAGATGGATTGCGAACCCACGTCCTGACTACATGTTGACTTGCTTTCCTGGTGCGAAGGTAGCGGACATTACGTGTGGTCTAGATAGGCTGGTAGACAGTGCTGGAGAAGAGCCAGTGGTTGTGATACATGTTGGCACCAACAATGTGGGGAAATGTAGTTGTGTAGTCCTGAAGGAAACTCAAGACAGGAGACTCAAGGCCAGGACCTCCAAGGTAGCCTTCTCAGAAGTGTTGCCTGTTCCACACACAGGGCCAGCTAGACAGGCACAAATTAGGAGTCTCAATGTGTGGATGAGATGATGGTGTAGGGAGGAAAGGTTCAAGTTTATTAGGCACTGGGATGCTTTTTGGAACAAGCAGGACTTGTGCAAAAGAGACGGCCTCCACTTGTCCCAAGAAAGAACCAGGCTTCTGGCACCTAAATTCAAAAAGGTGGCAGGGCAGTTTTTAGACTAAATCTTGGGGGAAAGCCAACAGGAGATGAAATGTCTCTGGTTTGCGATGGCTCATCTCAAAGAGATGAAGCTGTAGCTGTTACTATTCTACAGGGAAATGGATTAGGGCTGGCCACTGAAAGGGTGACAAACAGTAGTGACCGCCTGGAAAGTCTAGAGGCCACAGGAGGAAGGTTGCAGGCCTAACATGTCTGGGGAATTATAGATGTATATATGCAAATGCCGGAAGTGTCTGAGGTAAAATGGGGGAATCTGGAAGGCTCAGTGTCAGAGGAGAACATAGACATTGTGGGCATTTCAAAAACTTCATGGGATGAGGAAAATCAGTGGGATACAGTGATTCCTGGATATAAATTATATCAGAAGGGTTGGAGAGGCTCTGTGTATGTCAGAGAGGGTGTACAGTCCAGTAAAATTGAAAATGTAAGAGAAATAGATTCTCTTACAGAAATGCAATGGGTGGAAATATTGTGCCCAAAAGGAAGCTTAACTCTGGGAGTTTGTTATCACCCAGTAGATCAAAGGTTAGAGGATGATTTATAAACAACAAAAG
>NW_015174845.1:1130492-1152910 GCF_001447785.1 Gekko japonicus | reverse complement strand
ATCTTTTAAAAAGGTTCCAGAGGAGATTCAGGAAATTACAGGCCAATCAGTCATATGTCAGTACTGGGTAAGTTGGTGGAATCTGTTATTAAAGAAGAATTAGTATGCACATTGATGAACAAAAGCTGTTGAGGAAGAATCAGCATGGATTCTGTAAGGGAAGATCTTGTCTCACTAACTTTTTAGAGTTCTTTGAGGGGGTGAACAAGCACATGGACAAGGATGACCCAATAGATGTTGTTCACCTAGACTTCTGGAAAGCTTCTGATAGTTCCTCATCAAAGGCTCCTAAGAAAACTCAGCAGTCATGGGATAAGAGGATAAGTCCTCTTGTGGATTAAAGACTGGTTAATTAACAGGAAACAGAGATTGAGTATTACATGGGTAGTTTTCACAGTGGAAAGTGGTAAGCAGTGGGGTACTGCAGGACTTGGTACTGGGTCCAGTGCTTTTTAACATGTTCATTAATGATTTGGAGTGAAGTGGCTAAGTTTGCAGATGACTCTAAGTTGTTCAGGGTAGTGGGAACCAGGGTGGGGGAGGACTGTGAGGCACTCCAGAGGAATCTGTCAAGGCTGGGGGAGTGGGCATCAATGTAGCAAACGAGGTTCGACATGGGCAAGTGCAAACTAATGCACTTTGGAGCCAAAAATCTTAACTATAAATATATGTTGATGGGGTCCGAGCTGGCAGTAACGGAGCAGGAGCAAGCTCTTGGAGTCATGGTAGATAGCTCACTGGAAATGAGAACTCTGTATGCAACTGCAATAAAAAGGCAAATGCTGTGCTGGTTCCCCCCCGAAATGACCTCTGCATTTATTTATTTTATATCCTGCCCTCCCCACAAGCAGGCTCAGGGCGGCTTACAAAATTGGTCTATAAATGACCATTCGTTCACATAAAAACAATTTAAAATGCAATAGCCAGAAAACAAGACTCTCATAAAGTGCTACTGCTAATAATGGCATGCTGGAATACCATACAACCAGACAGATGCCACTCAATGATCTTCCTGAGCACAGTGGTAGCAGCCAGATGTTAGCACTATGGGCCGGCTCGTTGGTAGTAGTGGGGGCGGCTCCTAGTCGAAGGCCTGGTGGAAGAGCTCCGTCTTGCAGGCCCTGTGGAACTGCATAAGGTCCCGCAGGGCCCTTATCTCCTCCGGGAGCTCATTCCACCAGTGTGGAGCCGCCACTGAGAAGCCCCTGGCCCTAGTAGTGGTGAGCCTGGCATCTAACCCCTGCTCCTGGCCTCTTGCACCCCCACTTTGAGTCATCCCAGACCCATAGCCAGGGTTATGTAATTTGAGGGGGGGGCTTCAAATAAGTCAGGGGGCACTGACATCACACAAAAAATTAATAATTTTTAAAAAAACTCATGCCTGCCAGTTGGAGCAGGCAGGAGCAGTTGGAGCAGGCAGCCGCTCATCCATGGAGGTCTCCCATGGCAGGGTGAGGGGCTCCAGCGGCAACAGGGCAAGGAACGCCAACATGCGTGCCCTGGAAGCCGACGCCATGGAGCTGGCCTTCACTGGCTCTCCAGCTGGGCACCCAAACACAGGAGGAGCCAGAAGAGGAGAAGGAAGAGACGCCCTGGCCCAGATCACACAGCGCAACTACCGTGGACCCGCAAGAAGTTCCTGCACTGTCAAAGCCCACCACCCCCACCTTGCCTGCTGGCCCACCTGCTTGGCTGCCTTGTGCTGCTTCCTGCAGCGGCGACACTCGATAAGGGGTGGCAGTGGCAGGGAAGCAAGCTGCGCTTAGGGTAGGGGCAGCGGTGGTTCAGGTTCTGTGGAAAGGGGAAAGTAACATTCAGCGTCGCCTTGGGGCTAGAGGGCTCCTCCTCCCAGCCTCGCAGGAAGAGCAGCGGGGACAAAAGGCTTCCTTTCACAAGACGGTGCGATGTTGAACACCTACCCCCAACTACTAGAAAAACTTCACAGGCTGCACTTGGGGAAGGGGCAGTGGGGGGAAGTAAACTGCGCTGGGGGAAGGGGCAGCAGCAACGGGCCTGGGCTAGATGGAAGTTGGGGGGCCTTGTTAGGAAATCAGAGGGCCGGGCCCCAAAATACCCCAATGTACCTACGGGCCTGGGAGACGATGGTGGGAGGGCTTCTGGAGTTCTGGTCCCACTGGTGGACCTCCTGACGGCACTTGGTTTTTGGCCACTGTGTGACACAGAGTGCTGGACTAGATGGGCCATTTAGCCTGATCTAACATGGTTTTTAAGTGTTTCCACACCATTTTGTGGGCCCACAAAGTTATATCATTTCAATTAACCAGGTAGGAATGCAGAGAGTAGCTGTCAGCCAAGCTTTTATTCCTGAGGTGAATATTGGGCCTTTCCCCAACTCTAGTGAAATACAATGGGCTGTGTGTGGGAAAACTCAGAATAACTGGGTTACCTTTCTGTCAATTGAAAACTTAATTAGATGGTAAAAACTTCATAGCTCTCTGTGGGAACTTGGGAACCGAGCCTATTTTGTGGTCGCCAACCAAATACAAGACTGTCTCCATCTCCGGTACTTCAGGTTACATATTAGCAGCCATGGGAACAATGTGGGGAGATCTGTTTTCCAGTTCTGTTCCCTGCACATGTATGGTATCTGGGGAAACTGAGAATTATAGGAATTTTCTATTCACCACATCACATTGGTCCATGTTGAATTGCTCTGGGGACATTTGCCACATCAAAATACATTTTAATTTCTTCCGACTTCTTCATACTCCGAGAGTTTTGTGTCTAAATGTTAGGCTGGCAATAGCTGGTCAGAGAGATGAATGAATTGCTAGAATGTGCATCCATTAGCCCATTGTCCCTGCAAAATTGTTCAGTAAAAGAACTAAAGGCTGGCAGCTGAATACAAGACCTCTACCCCCAAAACATTTCACTAACACTTGTCATGGTAATGAGTCGTTTTCCTGCAAGCAACTTTTTGGCAGTCGAGCTGCATAGTAATACTGCAAAAAAACCAACAAACCCGACAATGGAAGTCCGGAGGGTTTATTCACATTACACTGAGGGTTAGCCGATTCGGGTCAGGCTTACAGGGTTAGGACTAGAATGAGACTTAGAGGGTTAGAGTGGAGGGTACAGGACTAGGGTTATGGCCAGTGTTAGTGGTGTGTGGGGAGGAAAATAAGAATGTTTTATTTTAATCCACTTTACAAAGTTAGAATCTTAATAAGGTGGCTTACAATACAATTGCATATAATGAGTTGGATTCGGCACAACATTTCTGCTTCTGTTGGAGCTCTTGCCCAAGCAGAAATGTAAGGAAAAGGCTGCTCGTGCTAAGTCAAACTTGTTTTATCTCCACTTGTGCTTCCACAAGATCTTGTGCAATCAGCTTCTGGGCACTATAATATATGAGGAGGAAAGCACTCGATGTGGCAAAAGATCTTGGCGCAAGCAGAAGTGCGCTGAGTCCATTTAAGTTTCCGCTTGGGTATTGCCGGAGCCAAGCCAGTGTATACACAACCTGACCACCAAGCCTGCTCCTATTCCCTCTGGTCTTCCAGTACGACATGCTTGCAGTGCAGCCCCTTCTCCCTAAAATAGCTGGGAGGGTTTTGCAGTTGGGAGGTTCCACAGGGCAAGTGCAGGTGAGAAGCAATGGACAGCTGGCAGGGATGGATGGATGGGGCTGAGCAAAGAAAGAGAGAAGGCAAAGGGAGAGCTTTGGTGGGCTGGGAGATTTCTGAACTTGCCTGTGCTGGCTTCTTCACTTCCTGGTATTTAACTTGTGTTTCCTGTCCCGGGCTCACTTGGTGTGTTGCTCACACGCCTGGCCTTGACACTGTGAAGGCCCTAACTCTGCCTCCCCCTCTTTCTGTCATGTGACTGTGGTGCCATAGGAACTCCTGTCACATGATTGCAGCTCGGTGTATCCCATGCTGTCAATGGGGGGTTGAAGGCAGATCCCACATCTGGAAATGTTGGAGACCAGTGATATATAGACCTTTCTCTTTCCTGAACTTGTAAGCAATCATGCTACTTCTAAGTTGGCTAACTGTGAGTGCAGTTCTAAGCAAAGATGCGCCATTAGTCCACTGAAGTCAGTGTGAACACATCAAGCTGCTTCATACTGGATCAGGCCACTTGGAGAGCTTCCTGACTACTGCTCATATTTGACTGTTCCTCGCTGTAGTCGTGCCTTTAGGTTGGCGCGCCTCAATGCCTTACCATCTAGGGTTTGGCAAGGGAGATATCTTAAGATTCCATACTCTGGAGACCTCCTTAGAATACCAGCAGTCAGGAGGCGGGTGCAGGCTTTATTCAGCCACCTCTCTGAATATCCTCCGGGCCCCTGGTAGGGGTCAATCACCAGAGGTTGCCATGAGTTCCAGGTGCACACACAGTCAGTCACCAGATGCCACCATGACTTCCAGGTGCACATACACTCACACGTACACACATATGACTATATGAAAAAAAAGAGAAAGAAAGATCCCATACTCTGATAGAGTATGCAATTGTGGTGCAGGTAATGTAGAACCCTATATCACGTAACCTTTGAAAGCAATTACTTTTCTAAGCCCAGAAATATAGATCATATGGTGGCATTACCTCTTTTGTTAAAAGATAATAGCAGACCTATCACTCTTCTAGCTGCAAATTTTATGCACCTGTGATAGATTTTCACAGCCATTCAAACAGGGGCTAGCTTTTCCTATATCATAGTAATCTGCTCAAAACTAATAAGTTAAGAAGCAGCATAAGGTCAATAGAGAGATAGAATCAGGCCACTGGTCCACTGAAGTCAGTATTATCTATGTAGACCAGCAGTGGCTATCCAGAATCTCAGGCAGAGGTCTTTTGCATTACTTACCACCGCAGGAGGGGAGCGGTGGTGCAGGTGGTTAAACACCTGGTGTAATAACATCTGCGAACTGCTGAAGCAGTTCGATACCCACCGTGGCTAGATTGAGCACCTGGCCCTTTGTCCCAGCTCCCGCCAACCCAGCGGTTCGAAAGCGCCCTTAACCAACTAAAGCGCGAGTAGATAAATTGGGAACCTACCTTAGAAGGTAGGGGGCACACACCCCCCATTCCGGGGGTCGTTGGAGGGCTGGTTTCGGCGGAAGGTGAACGGCAGCGGCAGCAGCGAGCGGAAAAATGGCGTCCGGAATACATCAGTGGCGAACCTGATGGCAGCGGAGAAGGCGGAGCCAGGACGACGTGTGAGCGTGGCAGCGCAGGCGGGCGGAGCCGTAAAGGACAGAGCCAGGACCGTGCCAAGCATGCCGCACGCCAGAGGGGCCTACCGATCCGCCGCGAAAAGAGGACTGCCAGAAAAAGAGAGGAGCCAGAAGCCGCAGCTGAAAGACAACGGAAAGAAGCCGACCGAGGAAAGAAACCCCCCCTCCACTGGGTGCTGGTAGGGATGTCCCCACCCCTGATGAATTGTGGCCTTAGATAGGGATAATGGATAACTGTATAGCCGCTCAGAGACCCCTTCGGGGATTAGAGCGGGATAGTAAGACGAAAGTAATAAATAAATAAATAAATAATAAATTGGAGTTGCTGGGGATCGAACCCAGGACCTTCTGCTTGCCAAGCAGCTGCTCTGGCATTGAGCCACAGCCCCCTCAATGTGCTTAGAAGGATGTAACTCTACATAAGATTACACTGTATGGCACACAACTGAGCCAAGATGTCTTTAGGTTTGATTTTAATGTCAAACAGGTTTGATGCGTCATAACCTGTCAGAAAACAACTATGCAAGTTGCACATTTCAAAGTATTCCACCACTTTTTGTCCATGCCCTGAACATTATTCAGGCGAAGCTGTGAAAGAGCCCTTGACTCCACCACCAGGAAGGCTATGAGCCAAAATGGGAATTCTCAAAATTCATGTCTTGAGACTATTTGCAAGTGCGTTTGCTTGTTAAAAATATTGGGTCTATGGAGGGCATGGGAGGAGGACAGTTTAAAAAGGAGGAGCAAAAGCCAGGGCAAAGGAATTGATAAACTCTTGTTAACCGCTCTGAATCTTTGGGACAGAGGGCAAATCAATAAACGGCTATCTATAGATTTTTGGCTATTGAGCATTGATATATCCCTGAATTGATATTTCATAGAACAAAGCAACCAGGTTATTTCCCTTGGGTTGGATCGCTCTGAAAATTTCTGCTGACAGAAGGATTTCCTTCAGTGGAACATGATTTTCTTGCCTCCTCACCCCCACTATAGCCCAAAATGCACCCCCCAAGACCAATGTTCCCTCTAAGCGGTGAAGTCCTATGAGCAAAAATTCTACTTTGTGAGCTACTGGCAATAAAGTTGTGAGCAAGTAATTTGGCTGATGCATAAATTAGTTTGCTCTGGAGCCCTCCTTCCTGAGCTAAGATAAAAATGTGTGAGCTGGAGGCTAAAAACAGTGAGCTAGCTCACACTAACTCAGCTTAGAGGGAACAGTGCCCAAGACCCTTGTTCCTAGGGCTGATAGACTCCCAGAAACAGTGTAAGTGGGGAATTAGAGGTTTGCACTGGTGAGGGGGGTGGAGTTGCTGCCCAGAAAATGTTGCCCATTCCATCAGTGGAAATCCTGTGCAGTTTCATTCAAAAATGGCTTTAGACCACAACACAGCCCCCGTTGGCAAAACCCAACTGACTCGTATCCCTCTTTCTTCCCCCTTCTCCTGTCTGTTACAGCTACCGACTGAATTTCAGGAACGCGTGAGCATCCACCTGGAGAAGCACGGGTGCAGCCTTTCAGTACCTCTATGTCACACATCATTCGCGGACAACATCCCAACTTGCGTCATCGCTAAAGTGCTAGAAAAGCCTGACCCAAACAGCCTGTCGTCACGCTTGTCGAGCCCGTCTGCTAGAGACATGGCCTTCCAGGACTCAATGGGAAAGCTTGGTCCGAGGCCACAGTATAAGTCTGACATCTACTGCAGCGATACAGCCCTTTACTGCCCTGATGAGAGGAGAAGGGAAAGGAGACAGAGTGTCGATATGCAGGTTAAAGACGTTGGCTTTTTGAGGTCCCAGAACTCCACGGACAGCACTGTGGAAGAAGACGGCTTCCATTCCAGCTTCTCTCACGAAGCTTTCCCAGAATACGTTACCTCTCTACCTACATCTAGCTCCTACTCCAGCTTCAGCGTAACGTCGGAGGAGAAGGAGAATGCCCAGGCCAGCACGCTGACTGCCTCCCAGCAGGCGATTTATATGAGCAGCCGTGACGAGATGTTCGAAAGAAAGCCATCTTCAGGTTACGACCACCAGGGGAGTCCGCGGTTCGCCAAGTCGAAATCCGTTCAGCACATGGAGCTGGCAGATGATAACGAGGACTCCCCAACCTTCACCAGGACTATGTCGCCTTACTCAAGTGAGCCTTATCATTTCTCGGCCATAACCACTCAGCAAGCTCAGAAAATGCGTAGCGAGTGCAGGAACACCCACCTGTCCGAAGAGGACCTGCCAGGACGGTGGAGGCAGCTGAGCGTTGAGGATATCGGGGCGTATTCTTACAGAAACAGTGGCAGGCTTTCGCCCTGCAGCTTTTCAGAGCAGTATTATAGGAGCCCCATAAAGAAAGCAGACAGCCGGTCGAGTCCCATTTATGCTAGTTACAAAGCGGATAGCTTCTTGGAAGGAGACGAGCTTTGTCAAAGCAGACTTGTGGATTCTTGCTTCCTGAGAACAGACAGTGGTTTGAATATTGACATCAGTGCTAGTTGTAAACAGGACAAGCTGGCTTCGTACAAAACAAAAGAATCGAGAGACAAAAAAAACGAAAGGATCACAGTCCAGGTGTGCAGTAGCAAAAGCATGGAAGGCAGCCCGGTCTTGAAAAGAGAATATGTTGATGTTAGTCCAAACAGTTCAGCCGAGTCCCTCAATCAGAGTTCTATGGAGGCATCAGAGATCCATCAGTCTTCCATCGATCAAGGAAGCCATTCAAGCCTTCATAGCAAACAGCAGCAATTCCAACGGACTGGAAGTACTGGCTTGAGTCGGAAGGATAGTCTCACAAAAGCACAACTGTATGGGACTCTCCTAAATTAAACATCTTCCAAAGCTGCAATAAGGAGGCAGACCACAATGATGATGACAGAGGTGACCATTGATACTCCTAGTGTACGGTAGGCTGAGAAAAGCAGAATTATTATACAATATATATTCATATTCACAATGGTACTGTTTTAAAAAGGGAGGGAGAAAATTCCCCCAATTATGATGAAAAACATTACTCAGCACTTTTCACACAATGACTTTTCCATCTTGGATACCAACCCTGAGCCCACTTTTATACCCTGATATATTTTTATAAACAAAATGGTATTTATTAGACTGTCCTTAGTACTCTCAAGCGCTATGAGTGACATTTTTTGTCCCCTTCAAGTAGGTTTCTTATTTATTTTTTGTGCATGAGGCCACCTGTGCCTAATCTCTTGGAGGAAAAGGGTGTGTGTGTGTGAGAGAGAAACTCCTTATCACAAAGACAAATCAAACCCCTATAAGATTCTTTTAAAAAGTGGATGGTGTGTAGTGCAGGACATACGAGAATGGTGATGTTATTTTAAAAAAATAAATCTATTTTTAAATGAAATGGAACCGAAATGACCCACTGAGTTATTTAATACAGATGTATTTAGGAGAAAAAAATTAAAAAGGATGCACATACGGATATTTTGGTTTGTCTGTCCCGCTGTGTTTCTACTCTGCCCCTGTACACTACCTCAACATTAATTGAGGGTTTGTCACCTATTTTTCTGTAGGCTTGCATTTATATTGTCTCAGATGCATGGAGTGTCATAATTAGTACTGTATTTTGCATTACTTAATAAAAGACACAAGTGAAAATGTTCTGAAGGGTTTTTTTTCTTCATTAAAAGTTGTTCCAAGAGGATCCTGTTACCAAGTCGTTTTTTTCAGTAAGGTCCGTTTGGAGTACAGCTCCCGTTATTTTGTGGAACCCTTTGAAGGAAGTAATTTTGTGCCAAGCAATGCCGCGTGGCATTTTGATTCATTCCAGCGCAAGTTAGAAATGAATATTGCTCAAGCCGAAAAGCCAAATTCTGAATATTCACAACCTGAATAAATGATAGCTTGGATCCAACAGAGCATTTCAACGGATGAAAGGATTTCCATCCAAGGAGCATGCGACTTTCTTGCTTCCTCTCTTCTGGTGCAGCCTGAAATGCCCCCAGACTGTTTTGTGGGAATATTAGGTGCTGTGTCCAGGATATCAAGTTCTGCAAATGTGTCCTTGTGTCCACTGAAACGCTCCATTGGATCCAACCTTTTGTTAGTAATACATATTACACAGTATTATTTATTAACCATAAATTGTGTTATCAGAAGAAACACATCGCGTATTAAAAACATGCTTTCAATCCTAGGCTAAGATCTCCATGCTAACTGAAGAAAGAACCATGGTGAAATAGTAAGGGGGGGGGACATGACAGAGATAAAATGATGAATGAAAACATAGTGACTAAAGTTTCAGAGGACGGCCATGTTGGTTTGCGGTAGAACAGCTAGATTCAAATCCAGTAGCTCCTTAGAGACCAACAAGACTTTCGGGGTATACATTTTTTTGTTCTCCAGGGTGCAACTGGGCTCAAATCTAATAGTGACCAAAGAGCAGTTATTTTGAATCCCCATCAAAACTGGTGTTCATCAACCTTATCAGCGATAGATTAAGGACAAAGTATGGGATTCAGGACCACAAGACTGGACAACAGTCACTACCACAGGGGTAAATCACACATTATGGTTGCCGTGAGCATGGTGCCTCATCATGTTGTGAATTTTTGTGTCTCCAAACATTGGAATCATTGTACATTATGATAGAGTTACCTCACATGCTGAGTTCCTAGAAACCATATGGGCCAGGCAGAGACCATTACTATGGGGAGCCATTGTTGGTAGTACCCCCGGTGGCAACTACACCCCGTTCCAGTCTTTACACACTGAGCCAGTCTGGTGTAGTGGTTAAGAGCGGCAGGACTCTAATCCAGAGAACCCAGTTTGAGTCCCCACTCCTCCACATGAAGCCAGCTGGGTGACCTTGGGTCAGGCACAGCTCTCTCAGAGCTCTCTCAGAGCTCTCTCAGCCCCACCTACCTCACAGGGTGTCTGTTGTGGGGAGAAGAAGGGAAGGAGGTTGTAAGCCACTCTGAGACTCCTTCGGGGTAGTGAAGGGCAGGGTATAAAAATCAACTCTTCTTCTTCTTCAAGATGGCATTATTAAGGAAGACTTGTTTATTCAGTCTTGGCCTGGATGGCCCAGGTTAGCTGGATCTCATCAGATCTTGGAACTACGTAGGGCCAGCCCTGGTTCATACGTGGATGGGAGACGGCCAAGGAAGTCCAGGGTTGCTACATAGAGGCAGGCCATGGAAAGCTACCTCTGTTCATTTCTTGCCTTTAAACCCTTCCGAGGATGCCATAAGTCAGCTGCAGCTTGATGGCGTTCTACCACCAGATGTTTGTTATATGCTGCAATTATAAGCCCTGGGCAACCGGCATCATACACTATGGGTCTTTTCATAAGGAGGTTTTCCCATCATTTGGATGCTTAACTTTGGCACCCAAACCATGGAGAAACCTCCATGTCTAAAGCTCCATGTTCACCCCCTGCATGTGTCTGAATCGCCCCTAATGTGAAGAAGTATGCATGCCCAGAGAAAGCTCCACAAGGACTCCCCCATTCTTCGACCCTCTCAACAAACATGGCCTTCACCTTGTTGTGTCCTCCATTGCAGCCATGAAAGCTCCTGATGATAATCTCTCTCTGCATTCCTGTAGCTCTTTCTGTTCTTCTAGGTTATAAACTGCAATTCCAACCAATTCACATGTACGAGGTTCTATGCAGTTTGTTTCTTTAAAAACAAAACCTTTCTTGATCTCAGAATAACATCAAGATACAAAGTCTCTGCTGAAAACAAACAGCAGCATCGTCAAGAGGCTGACATCGAAGGGGAAACAGGACATCAGGCTGGGTTTGGACCAATTTTCTCTTGGGTCCAAATACCTCTTCAGCTCTGGAAACTCTTGGATGGCTTTGGCTAAGTCTCTTGGTGCCAGCCTAGCCTACCTTGCTGGAGTAAGAACATAAGAAGAGCTCTGCTGGATCAGACCAGTGGTCCATCTAGTCCAGCATCCTGTCTCACACAGTGGCCAACCAGTTCCTCTGGAGGGCCAACAACAGGGCATAGAGGACAAGGCCTTCCCCTGATGCTGCACCTGGCTCTGGGATTCAGAGGAATAGTGCCTCTGAATGTGGAGGTTTCCCTCAGCCACCATGGCTAGCAGCCACTAATAGACCTGTCCTCCATGAATCTATCTAGTCCCCTTTTAAAGCTGTTTATTCCTGTGGCCATCACTACCTCCTCTGGCAGTGAATTCAACATTTTAATCATTCTACACAGTAGTATTTGCCTTTGTCTGTCCTGAACCTACTGCCCATCAGTTTCATTGGATGCCCTCCAGTTCTAGTATTTTGGGACAGGGAGAAAAATTTCTTTTTGTCAACTCTCTCCATCCCATGCATCTATATCTAATAGTGAAAGGTGCCCCCTGCGTGCGGATACCTAAATCCGTGCATCGGGGGCACCTGGGGGGGAGGGAGATTTTCGTGCACACTTGGGGCAGTCCCCAGGTGTGCACAAAAATCTAAAAACCCGGGGAAAGTATCAGGGGGATACTTAAATCCCCCCAAAAGTGACAGAGCGTCCCCAGAGCTTCGGAGCCGGGGGGAGGGGGGAGAGAGCAATGAGGCCCGAGAGGCAAGCCGCACGGGCCTCCCCCCCCCGCGAGTATCGCGGGTCCCGCCCCTTGTAATTTTATAAACCTCTATCCTTAGTTGTCTCTTCCCCAAACGGAAGAATCTCAGACTCTTCAGCCTTTCCTCATAGGGAAGGTGCACCAACCCCCCTAATTGTCTTGGTTGCCCTCCTCTGTACTTTTTCCAGCTCTGCACTGTCCTTTTTGAGATACGGTGACCAGAACTATACACAAGTATTCCAAATATGTCCACACCATAGATCTATACAGGGGCATCACAATATCAGCCATTTTATTCTCAATCCCTTTCCTAATAAACCCTAACATAGAGTTTGCCTTTTTCAGTACAGCAGCACACTGCGTTGAGCCTTTCATAGAGCTATCCACTCTGACCCCAAGTTTTCTTTCCCTCCCAGTCTCAATAAGGAAGCGTATACAACCACGTTTCAAGTGCGTAGCCATGTTGGTTTGCAGTAGAAGAGCGAGATTTGAGTCCAATAGCATCTTAGAGAGCAACAAGATTTCCAGGGTAGAAGGTTTGTGAGAGTTACAGTTCTTATGCTGTATCTGAAGAGGGGAGCTTTGACTTTTGAAAGCTCATACTCTGTAAAGTTCATTGGTCTTTACGGTGCTGCTAGACTCAGATCCTGCACTATAAAAACATGATTACTAATTAAAAACTTTGCCTGTTAATTTAAGGGGGGTGTCTCCTTTTGCCACTGTGGTGGCGTTTTATTATCTTACTTGGTTCTATCTATGTTGTTTTGGGGAAAGTATAAGACACCCCTGTATGTACGTTCACCTTTTCTTCACCTGCTTTCCAACATTTAGGGCAAATGCCACTTGAAATAAACTCTCAGGAGATGCAGCCTTGTGAGCACAAAACCGTCTTGCATCTCCTGCATGCCTACGGGCATCCATGCCCCAATACTCCTTCAGTCTCTTCCACCATTGCAGGAATACACCCATGACCCCCTGAGCAGAGACACAAGGGGAGCATAAAAATTAATCACAAAGCCCATCTTTGGCTTTGATTAGGCCACAGCAGGAGTTGAGTGCGCCATTCAGATTAGAAACCAAAGAATGAGATGCTTGAAAGGAAGCCGGCAAATATGATGAAAGGGTTTCGGCTGAATGACATGCGGCGGCTGAAAGAACTGGGTTTGGTTAGCATGGAGAGGTGGGAGAGAGAGAGAGAGAGAGAGGTGGAACAACCACAAACGTGTTCAAATATTTAAAAGACTTCTGTAAGGTAGATAAAAACTCAGTCCTTCTTGCCTGAGGCAGGTATGTTAGAAGCAGTCAGATGTGGAAGAGAGCACTGGACAAATAAGGAATAGACGTACCATTCTACTGGCGTTGATCCTCTGATCCTCGTAATACTATCTACTCTCCTTTCATTCTGCCCTTCTTCCAAGGCGCTCTGGGCAGCATCCATTATTTTCCCTCCATTTTCCCTCACAAAACCCCGATGAGAGAGATTCCAGTCTGAAGGGAGATTTGAACCTAGTCTGATGCCGAATCCACAATGTCACTCTGGCTCTGTGATATAAGGAAGGGAGAAAATTCAGGATACCACTAGACAGCAAGGTACTATCACTGTCCGTTTTATGGATGACAAATGACAAGATTAGTGGACAGGGATTAGACCTAGCCCAAATTTAGCACAGGACCAGAGACAGAGGTTGTCAAAGGCTGTATGGGAATGTCTTTATTTGTGGAAAAAAGGTTTCCAGGATAACAGTTTTAGGGTTATGCTTTGCCTCAAGGTCCTCAAATGGCTTTATTTGCAAGGCATATGTTTTTTAAAAAGAATCATCAATAAAGAGAATCCAATGGTTTGTCACTCATTGCTCCTCCTAACACAGGCCCTAGTGAGGCATGAAACCAGACTTTGATAACCTCCCATTTTTAGGAAAAGTGGCCTCAGGAGCAGAGACATGGCACTGGCAGCTACTGTTGTGCTTCAAATCCTCCCCAACTATAGCCTGGCAGGGGTTTTGGGCATATATTTGCCCTGGGGGGAGGGAACAGTGGGAGGGAATGGGTATCATTAACACAGAATCATAGAGCTGGAAAGGACCTCCAGGGTCATCTAGTTCCACCCCCTGCACAATGCAGGAAATTCACAAATAACCCCCCCACACACACACACACACACACTGTGACCCCTGCTCCATGCCCAGAAGATGACAAAAAACCCTACAGGATCCCTGGCCAAACTGGCCTGGGGAAAAATTGCTTCCTGACCCCAAAGTGGCAATCAGCATTTCCCTGGGCATGTAAGAAAAGGCTACGAGAACTAAGCACTGATGCAACCCTTCCTGCCCTCCCTCTCATGATCTGCCTAAGTTCTCAGAATCAGCACTGCAGTCAGATGGCCATCTAGCCTCTGTTTGAAAACCTCCAAAGAAGGAGAGTCCACCACCTCCCAAGGAAGCCTGTTCCACTGAGGAACTGATCAGTCAGGAAATTCTTCCTAATGTTTAGCCAAAAACTCTTCTGATTTAATTTCAACCCGTTGGTTCTGGTCTGACCTTCTGGGGCAACAGAAGACAACTCTGCTCCATCCTCTATATGACAGCCCTTCAAGGACATGAAGATGGTTATCATCTCACCTCTCAGTTGCCTCCTCTACAGACTCCCTGCTGCTTTCCCTAACCAAATTGCTTCTTCTCAGTAGCTTTTTGGAAAGGGGAGGAGAGAAAAAGGACTTCAGAGAATACATAGAGTTAGACCCAAGCATTTGTTTTGGAATAATAATTAAAAATGTGTTGACTTTTCCACCATTTGAACTGTCAAACCTGGATACAGTTTATTTTAAAAGCCTTAAAATGTTGCACCAATTTAAGCCATTCGCCCCCATCCTGTGTCTTCCATGCAAAAGTCAAAGGAAGGAATTGGTCAAGAATGACAACTTCGTTAACCTTGAGCTTCCATCAGAAAATGCATCTGTGCCACCCATCCCATACAAACCCAAAGCTCTGGGCTACTGCCTCTGCCGTGGAATGCTAAGCAGATTTACTCTGTTTAGGATGTCGCTGCGACTGTAGCCATCCCATCATGCCGCAGATCTTTTCTAGAGTCACTTTCCAGGTGCCCTTTTTCTGCCTTTGAAAGTCTCCTACTTAACGTATCTGATGGATGAGAACGGACTTTGAATTTGTCTAGGTCAATATTTAATTCCTGGATCAATAAATCCTCAGATTGGCTGCAGTTCTCGAGAAGTCAATGGACTCCGAGCAGCCGTTCAGCTCAGGATGTTATTTCATTCCAAAAACCAAATCTCAAAGGAGTCAAGATATCCATGAGCCACCTGATTGGAAAGGGGGGGAAATGCACTTCAATAAGATGAACAGACTTACCTTGTTATTCAAAAGGTTAGCTATATATATACACATACACATAACATACATATTGTGTATCACACAGGGAGGCATAAATGTCAAGCGGATGATAAGAGAAGTAAAATAAACTATGGAATTTATTTATATATTTGTTAAACGTAATGGGGTTTCCAGAAAAGAACAAGCGGCCTTAGAAGATTTAAGTACATAGTAGTAGAAGTGTCAAAAGAAAGCACCTCTAATGCAGAAACAGAGAGAAAACTGTTTCACAGCTATGGAAATTCAAAATATCTGAGCCTCAGTCCGGCTCTTATTGCGCCCCAGAGATAGTCACATGTAATTAATCACATTGCCCTGACCTGGATAGCCAGGCTAGCCCAATCTTGTCAGATCTCGGAAGCTAAGCAGGGTCAGCCCTGGTCCATATTTGGATGCAATCATGCGAGACCACCAAGGAATACCAGGGCTGCTATGCAGAGGCAGGCAGTGGCAAACCACCTCTGAACATCTCTTGCCTTGAAAACCCCCCTATGGGGTCACCAGAAGTCAAATGCGACTTGACAGCAAAACAAAAAAATAAATAAATCACAGTGTTGATTGAGTTGAGTATTTGAATGTGCATCCAAATGCGTGCTCCACTAGAAATAAGCATGGAATTATTATTATTTTTTTAAAAAAAATATTAGCCGCCTTTCTACCTTGCGGAACTCAAGGTGGCTTATAATTATAAAAAAACCCACAAATGCATTCAGCTGTACATTCACTTTACCCCCAAAGTTCCTCATCCAGTGAAGGGTGCATAGCCACACAACTATAGGCTGAATTGTAGTATTAACATTTCCATCTCATTTAAAAACCCTGTACAAATCAGCAGTTTCTTATTTATTTAACTTCATTTATACCCTGCCTTTCTCCCCAGCAGGGGCCCAAAATGGCTTACAATAGGTCTCCTCTCCTCCTTTTTATCCTAACAACAACCCTGTGAGGTAGGTTAGACTGACATTATGTGACTGGTTGAAGGCTGCTCCAGCAAGTTCCCATGACAGAACGGGGATTCGAACCTAGTCCAACACTCTTAACCACTACAGAGCCAGCATGTTGCCGTGGTTGAGAGTGGCAGACTCTAATCTGGAGAACCAGGTTTGATTCCCCACTTCTCCACATGAAGCCTGCTTGGTGACTTTGGATCAGTCACAGCTCTATCAGAGCTCTCTCAGCCCCACCTACCTCACAGGGTGCCTGTTGTGGGAAGGTGATTCTTCAGGTAGTGAAGAGCAGGCTATAAAACCAACTCTTCTTCTACACTGCACTAACTGTCTCTTACCTCTGTATGGCTATGAACTGGGTCATGCGATACCTTTGGCAGCATACAAACTGGATCGTTGTGCTGTTGGTGAAACTCAAAGGCATATTAAGGTACATAAGAAGAGCCCTGCTAGATCAGACCAATGATCTGTCTAGTCTAGCCTTCTATTTCACACAGTGGCCAAGGGGTAAATTCATATTATCCGGCTTTGTTGCTGATTCTCTCCTGTGTATTTTCTATTATATTTTTCTTCAGTTTGGATTCTAGTGTAGCCATACCAGTGGGGGGGATTCTTTGTCTGTGTGTCTTTAATAGGTTTAGAACTGTTATGATGCTTTCCATGGAAAAACCAAAGTAGCTTAGATGGCGAAAGCACCAGGGATGGCACTATTCAAAGGCCTTCTAAAATAGCCAAGTCTTCTCGAGCTGACACAGGAAGATCTGTAAAGAGAGGACTACACAAAGTTTCTTGGAGGACAGAATTCTACAACTTAGCAGCAGCTACTGAGAAAAAGCTTCCCTGAGTCCCTGCTGGATATCTCTGTGCAAGAGGAGGCTCCTGTGACAGAGCAACTGGGATGAAATCAGGGTATGTAGGTTGACCCTTCAGATACTTTTGGCCCAGGCAGGTAAAAAGTCATAAATCAAGCACTTTGAACTGAGCCTTGAGGCAAACTCTGAAGCCACTGCAATCCTCACAAAACACATGAAGCTGCCTTGTATTGACTCAACCATTGGGCCTCTCAAGGTCAGTATCATCTGTGTTGGCTGGTGTTGGCTCTCCTGGGTGTCAAGCGGAGGTCTTTCACATCACCTACCACGTGGTGCTTCTAAGTGGAGATGCTGGGGAAGGAAGCTGGGAAAGCAGCTTCCCGACCACTGATCCACGGCCCCTCCTCCTGGCTGCCATGTCCTGAACTGGTGGAAGTTTCCAAACCCTCTTCAAAGATGGTCCATCGCAATTCAGAATGCTGCTGCAAAGAGGGGGCACCCCAGTCGTGATTTGCGCTCCTGATGAATGTTTGGACAATCTCTGCATCTTGGGCACCTCAGGCCATGGGCCCATAAAAATATATGGTTGGTCACATGGCTAGGATTGCCAGATCGCTGTTGGGAAATACCTGGAGATTTTGGGGGTGGACCCTGAGGAAGGCAGGGCTTGGGAAGGGGAAGGAGTTCAGTGGGGCATAATGCCATCTTCCAAAGCAACCATTTTCTCCAGGTGAACTGACCTCTGTTACCTGGAGATCAGGTGTAATCCCAGATCTCTAGTCACCACCTGGAGGTCGAGGAGGAGGAGAAAGATGGAAATCCAAACAAAACATCCGTGACAAAAATAATGAAAAGTCAATAAAGATGATGTGCAAAATTGTTTACTGTAATAATTCTGTAGAAAACACTCTTCTTATATCGCTCACACGCAACGGATTTTGCGCAATGTAAAAAAAAACGTTTCACGGGATTGCTTTATCTGAGCATGTAGCAATTACAGTTCTTATCAATTTCCACTTATCAACTCTTGAAGGAAACATCTCATGTTGACTCTCTGGTATCAGAACCTGTGAGCGATATGAGAAGAGTGTTTTCTACAGAATTAGTAAACGATTTTGCATATCATCTTTATTGACTTTTCGTTTATTTTTGTCGCAGATGTTTTGTTTGTATTCCATCTGCTCCCATGATCTCTCTCTCTTTTGGCTTCGACCACCTGGAAGTTGGCAACCCTCTACATGGGCTGAGAGCCACAAAACGCAAGCCAATAGCTTCTGCTCAGTTTAGAACACAGAGATTGTTTGTGCCCAGGATTTATTTTGTATCCTCCTATACGATGCTTCCGCCAAAGAGCTCAGAAGGACCACAGGGAGTTTCCCATGTCCTTTTCCCGGGGGGGAAGGACCACATATTTGAATGCTTCCTCATATAAAATATACTTCCCTGCAAATAGAAAACAAACAGTCAGGGAAACAACTAGACATACTAGTTTTCATCATGGCAGGATTATTATTTTTTTTAATGTGGCAACTGCATCGAGGCTCAATGGTAGAGCATCAGCTTGGCATGCAGTCTCCAGTCTCCAGCATCCTCAGTGAAAGGACCTGGCAGCTGATGATGTGAAAGACCTCTGCCTGAGACCCTGGAGAGCTGCTGCCAGACCGAGTAGGCAATACTGACTTTGATGGACCAAGGGTCTGGTTCAGTAGACACGTGTTCATGTCTTCATGTCACTCATTTCTGTCAAAGGTGTCAGTGTCCTACCCACCCCCTGCTTTGAGCTTTGAAGTTCTTCAGGTTAATATGGGAAATCACATCTAGATGAAGAGAAGTAGGTTTTTATACCCCACTTTTCTCTACCCTAAGGAGTCTCAAAGTGGCTGACAGTCACCTTTCCCTTCCTCTCCCCACAAGAAGATGAAGAGAAGAAGAGATTGGATTTATGCCCCGCCCTTCACTCGGAGTCTCAGACCAGCTTACAAATTCCTCTCCCTTCCCCTCCCCACAACAGACACCCTGTGAGGTAGGTGGGGCTGAGAAAGCTCTGACAGAAACTGCTCTTTTTCAGGAACACCCCTGACAGAACTATGGCTTGCCCAAGGCCATCCAGCAGCTGTGAGTGGAGGAGAGGGGAGTGAAGTCCAGTTCTTCCAGATTAGAGTCCACGCACTTAACCACTACATCAAAATGACTCTTGTGGGGCACCTTGTGAGGCAGGTGGGGCTGAGAGAGTTCTGAGAGAATGGTGACTGGTCCAAGGTCACTCAGCAGGCCTCGTAGAGGAGGAGTGGGGAATCAAACCCAGTTCTCCAGATTAGAGTTCTCAGATCTTAATCACTACACTGGCTCTCTAGATAGTGGGAGTAAGCCTCCTTGGGCAGTTGCTGTCAGCTTTGGATATTAGCTGATGGCTGGAGTAAGTAACTTGCCCGCAGCAGTTACACTGAGCAGACGATACCAGCATTTTCCTGAGCAATTAAGCTACTTAGCATGAGCTTTAAAAGATGGTTGGAACTTTCTCCTTCACTGCTTATAGGAACAACAGATAAGAACATAAGAACATAAGAGATGCCAATGTTGGATCAGGCCAAGGGTCCATCCAGTCCAACACTCTGTAACCCACAGTGGCCAGAAATACCAGTGCCATCAGGAGGTCCACCAGTGGGGCCAGGACTCTTCTTCGACAAAGAGAAGGCAGCGGGAGAAATTAAAGCAGCGGGGGAGCGCGAGGGGGCTCCCTTTGTGTTACAGATAGCTGGTTCCAAAAACTTGACTTTCAAGGATTTCATTAAGTACTGCTAACAGCACTTGGATTGGTGTTGAAAGTCCCCTGAAGACGTCTCACCCGTTCTTTCTTTACCGCGCTTTCCATTATCAGAGGTGGCCTCATTTCTCTCCTCACAACAAATCCCTGAAGCAGACAAGGCTAACAGAGAGATTTCTTCCCCAAGGCACCCAGTGAGCAAGCCCCTACAGAGGCCATTTTAGTGATTCTGGGGCCCTGGGCAAAAGTCAAGAATGAGCCCCCCCACACACCTCATTTGTTCCCACCCAACCCATTCTGAACACAAATAGAGGATTTATGAATGGGTAGCGCTGAGTTCTAGGAACTGAAGAAAAAGAGATTGGATTTACACCTCGCCCTTCACTACCTGAAGGAGTCTCAGAGTGGCTTACAATTTCCTTTCCCTCCCCCTCCCCACAACAGACACCCTGTGAGGTAGGTGGGGCTGAGAGAGCTCTTTTGAGAACTGCCCTTGAGAGAACAGCTCTGAGAGAACCCAAGGTCACACCAGCACCTGCATGTGGAGAAGTGGGGAGTCAAACCCAGTTCTCCCAGATCAGAGTCCGTGCTCCTAACCACTACTACACCAAACTGACTCTCCACTACACCAAACTGGCTTAGTTTGTAAGGTGGTAGGTAGGTGAGAGCCAGCATGGTGTACTGGTTAAGAGCAGCAGACTCTAAAATCTGGAGCACTGGGTTTGATTCCCCATTCCTCCTCATCATGAAGCCCGCTGGGGGACCTTGGGCTATTCACAGCGCCCTCAGGACTCTCTCAGGCCCACCTACCTCACAAGGTGCCTGTTGAGGGGAGAGGAAGGGAAGGCGAGTGTAAGCCGCTTTGAGACTTCTCAGAGAAAAGCAGGGTGTGAAAACCCACTCCTCTGCTTTGGAGCTCAGAATGCATTTTCCTACAGAGAAACGTGTAATAGGTGGTGGTTAGGTTCACTCGTTAACTCACAGAATCCTATTTAACCCATAACATAGCTCAAATGCTGTATGTCTGCAAAAAGCAACAGAAGACAACCATACTGTTGTAATACTGTGCCATAATTAAACAAGACAATAAAGTAACAGAAGAACAAGAACTTTCTCTAGGGTGATAGATCAAGATGGGTAGCCGTGTTTGTCTGTAGCAGTAGAAAGGAGCAAGAGGCCAGTAGCACCTTAAAGACTACCAACATTTGTGGCAGGGGATGAGCTTCCATGAGTCACTGCTCACTTCTTCAGATATAGCTAGAATGTGAGTCCATCTGTCCTATATATTGGAAAGTAGAGTGATTTCAGATGCCAAGTGACATTAGCAGGCAAATGACAACAGCAGATGTGACTGGATTAGGTGTGATATGCAGAGAGGTAGTAGGTGTGGAGAAATCAGCATTGGTAATGAGACAGGAAACCTAGGCCGACCTTTTCTTGCTCATGGACAGCCTGCTAACCCTAAAACAACAACTCGCCCACAATGATAAACTACTTAGCAGTAACATGGACTCTGGCACCAAGGCCCACAACAAACCAAGGTGCCAGTTTTGCTCTTTGGGCCACCATTGGGTGGCATGCCGTCAGATGGACTCCCATTCTAGCTGTGCCTGAAGAAGTGAGAAGTGACTCACAAAAGCTCCTACCCTGCCACAAATTGTGCTAGTCTTTAAGGTGCTCCTGGACTCTTGCTCTTTTCTATTTCTCCAGGGGGATACAGCAGTTACCGAGACCACGATCAAATCCCTGCTCTTCCATGGAAGCTCACTGGGTGACCTTGGGCCACGCTCGGCCTGTTAGGGTTGCTGTGAGGAGAGACTGGAAGAGAGGAGAATGATGGCAGTTGCTTTGAGTCCCCGTTGGGGAGGAAGGCGGGATGTTACTGAGGTAAATAAATAAATCCATGGCATCTCGGCAGGACCTGAGGCAGCTGGGCTCCAAAAGACCTCTGCCAGTCATAGTCCCGGCACACTTGAGGCAGATGGTCTGCTATAAGGAAACTTAATAAAGGACAGCGTTACCTCCGAAGACTGTCTTTCCTTCCTGAAACCAGACGCCATAATCTGAGATGACAAGTAAGATTCTCCAGGACAAACTGCACAACGGCAAGGCAGATGCTTCTCATTTTAGCAATTAATCATCCGGTGATTCACTTAAGCCCTCTCTGCAGGCCTGGCTGTGGACGCCCATCCCTCATCCTGAATTGTACTGCGTGATGCATTTCTATAACCCCACCTCACCCTGCACCACATTTCTCTACCCTCCGCAAATGCCCAGCATACAGTTCTGCTCCTTGCTGAGGAAATCTGCCCTCTGAAGTGGGCAGGGGGATTCCTGTCTCTTGATCTTACACACACACCCCAGCGACATACATGGTGTGGCAGCTTTCAGCTGTGCGAGTTGGGTGGGTCCCTGGAGGGGAGAGAAGAAACGTGAGGCAGGTGCCAGGAACACCACTTGGGGGAATGGCAGTTTGTGTGCTGGAGAGGAGGAGGAGTGGAAAAGAACAAGAGTCCAGCAGCACCTTAAAGTCTAACAAAATTTGTGGCAGGGGATGGGCTCTCAAGTGAACAGTGACTCACGAAATGTTGTTAGTCTTCAAGGTGCTACTGGACTCTTGCTCTTTTCTACTGCCACAGACAGACTAACACGGCTACCCCATCTTGATCTGTCTCCAGTTTGGTGTAATGGTTAGGAGCACGGACTCTAATGGATCATCTTTGCTACATTGCCCCACTTGTCCACAATAAAACACGACG
>NW_015174845.1:1113394-1130479 GCF_001447785.1 Gekko japonicus | reverse complement strand
CGCTACCTTTTACTGACTCAAAACATCTGTCTATCAAGAGGGCAGTCTTGTCTACTCTGACTGGCAATGGCTGTCTGCAGGGCCTCAGACAGAGGTCTTCCACATCAGCTGTTTGGTGTAGTGGTTAAGTGTGCAGACTCTAATCTGGGAGAACCGGGTTTGATTCCCCACTCCTCCACTTGCACCTGCTGATGTGACCTTGGGTCAGTCACAAGCTCTGGCACAGCTGTCCTTGAAAAAGATCAGTTTCTGTCAGAGCTCTCTCCGCCCCACCCACCTCACAGGGTGTCTGTTGTGGGGAGGGGAAGGGAAAGGAGTTTGTAGGCCGCTTTGAGACTCCAAGTGAAGGGCGGGGTTTAAATCCAATCTCCTCCTCCTCCTCCTCCTTCTTTTTCTGTTACATGACCTTTTCACTAGAGCTGCCGGGGACTGAACCTAGGACTTCTTGTATTTCAAGCAGATTATTTACCATGAGCTACACCCCCCTTCACCCAACTGTTGGGCTCACCTCTGCCTCTCGGCTTCAGACCTCCTAACATTCCATTATTGAAGCCAGCCTCCGTGGCAGCCATTTTGTTTGTGGCGCCAAGGACCTGTCCTCAACATTCCAAAAGCGTCCTCAGGTTTGACAAGATCACCCCCTTCTCCGTATCGTCTGAGGTGTGTTGCGTGAGAGCGTGAGTGAGAGGAAGGATCAATAAACACAGCTCGGTTCAATCTTAATTTGTCCTCGAGGTTTGCATAACGGGACGGTGATGACTTGATGTTTCTTGCCACAAGTAAACCGACTTCAACGCTCGCACAGCGCCAGGGTTTAAAAATAGAAACAGCAGCAGGCCCTCAATTAATTACTCTCCTCAGTTTCCAGCATCAATAGCTGTCTGCATCATTTCTTATCCCCTACAGGGTGTTTCATAGCAACACAAAACACTCCACAAGGCACCGAAACCCGGAGCAGCCGTTTCAGAACTCCTGCATGGCTTGAATTTAAAACCCACCGGAGCAGCTGACTTGCATGGGATTTAATAACGGGACCACGGAGTAAAAGGCAGATGCATTCGGCCCTGCAAAGACGGTCAAGGGTTCGCGGAGAGCTGTTTGGCAATTATTCCAATCAGGCTGTTTTTCTTCTTGTTTCAAACCGTTGTTGAAATGCTCAGTCTGAAACCCAGAAAACTCTCAAACTGCTTACATTTCAATGAACACATAGGAATGAGCAATGGCTTATGGGAGCGTGGCCCATGCCTCAGTGACAGTCTGACGCTTGGCTTCTTCAATTAAAAGCTGTCAGGTGGAAAGAGAGTTATCTTTTTAAAGTGACTTCTGATTAATTTGGAGTAGTTAGAGTGCCAGACTAGGGTTGAATCTCCGCTCTGCCATGGGCACTTTCTGAGTAACCTTAGGCCACTCTCTCTCTCTTTCTCTCAGCCTAATGTACCTTACAGAGTTGTTGCCATGAGGGTAAAACAGGAGAGGCAATGTCAACCATGATGGGTTCCCACTGGGAAGAAAACCGGCGTATGAATAGCTACATAAACAAATAATTAGGGAGCCTTTTTCAGACTCATGACTCTTCTCTCCCCCTCTTGCTCTGTCCCCTTTTGAATAGTTGCCTCAAAGGGTGACAGGATAGGGAGGGTATAGCATAAGAAGAGACTGGATTTATACCCTGGCCTTCACTACCCAAAGGAGTCTCAGAGCATCTTACAATCTCCTTTCCCCTTCCCCTCCCCACAACAGACACCCTATGAGGTAGATGGGGCTGAGAGTGCTCTCTCAGGAACTGCCCTTGAGAAAGCAGCTCTGAAAGAACTTGTGACTGACCCAAGGTCACACCAGCAGCTGCATGTGGAGGGGTGGGGAATCAAACCTGGTGTTCTCCCAGATTAGAGTCTGTGCTCCTAACCACTACCCCAAACTAGCTCTCAAGGACAAATTAAGATTGAACTGGACTGTATTTATTGATTTTTCCTCACTCATGCTCTCATGCAACATATGTCAGATGACATGGAGAAGGGGGTAATCTTGTCAAACCTGAGGACGCTTTAGACAGAGAGGCTCACAGTTTGCCCACATGTTGGCTCCCCTTGTGGAGGATTAGTGTTGCCATTTTGCCCAGTATCATGCGCAGCCTCTCATCCACAGCCTCCTAGTGTGGCTTGATAGAGCAGCGATAGCAAATTGGAGGAAAGAGAAGCATCAAAGAACGCTGTGACATCACTTTCAGGTTTGCACCTGGAAGTGACATGACAGCATTCTTGGACACTCTAGGAGTTTTAAGACTCTCTATGGTAAAACCATATAACCCCAGAAGTCAGGTCACATTGTTGTGCAAAGCTGATTTTCACAGTTCCTGAGGTAGCTCTGGCAAGGCCCCACAGACCTATTTAGGTGTCACCTCAGAGATGAAAAAATATTATTCCTATTCTTCCAACCCAGGGAAGACATCATACTTGGGAACCGCAAGCAGAGGGCAAGGCTTACATTTCCAACTTTTCAGGGGAGCAATCTTTGGGAATCATGTGACTTACTTCTGAGTGGACCCATCTCAAAAGCGTGCTTGTCAGAATTACTACTCTGAAGACTCTTGGTTCTATGGATGTACAGAATTAGGTGTACCATTTTTCATTCCGCCCTTCCTCCAAGATGCTCAAGGAACCATATGTGGCCCTTGCTTCCTCCACTTTGCCTTCACACCAATCTTGTGAGGTAGACTGGGCTGAGAATGCCTAGCCCACGGTCACCCAGTGAGCGTCATGGCTGAGGGGGGAGTGGGACTCCTCATCCGACACTCACAATGCATCACAGTGAAGTTAATTACCTCCCATGCAATTAAAAACACTAAGATCCAATGAATTGTTTGATAGCCCTTGCTTTAACAAGGCTGCTACCCCAACAAGAGCTGCTTACAGTCCTGAGAACATTCATTTCCTTCCCCATGCCATGCCACAATTATCAGCAAACAGATAACTCGGGAGCCAATTTGGTGTAGTGGTTAGGAGTTTGGGCTCTAATCTGGGAGAACCGGGTTTGATTCTCCACGCCTCTACATGCAGCTGCTGGGTGACCTTGGGTCAGTCACAAGTTCTCTCAGAGCTGTCCTTGAAAGAGCAGTTTCTGACAGAGCTCTCTCAGCCCTGCCTACCTCAGTGTGTCTGTTGTGAGGAGAGGAAGGGAAAGGAGTTTGTAAGCCGCTCTGAGACTCCAAGTGAAGGGTGGGGTAGAAATCCACTGTCTTCTTCCTCTTCTTCTTTGCTTTGAAGTTTGCACTGGCAGTAAAAAAAACCCCACTTGCTTGCTTGGGTCCTCCTGCTCCTCCAGTGTCATGTTCCAGTGCTTGATAATAACACAGCTGACCATAATTAGACATTTGAGTCAATACATGCACTGATCTTTGAGGGATGGCCCTTGAAGGGTGTTTGGAAGCTGCAGCTGGTGCAGAATGCTGCGGCTGGACTGCTGGCTGGGGGTCAGCTATAGGGAGCACACGTTTCCCCATACTGCAGCAATTATGCTGGCTACTGATCCATTCCTGAGCCCAGTTCAAGGGGTTGGTTTTGTCCTTTAAAGCCCTATGTGGCTTGGGATCGGGGTATCTGAAGAACCCTCTTCTCCCATATGTGTGGGAACTCAGATTGCAGGGAGAGGCCACTGTCTTCCTGACTGCCCCACCAATTGAAGACACTTGTTTGTCAGGTATATGAGAAGAGAGAAGAAGAGGAGATTGGATTTCTACCCCACCCTTATCTCGGAGTCTCAGAGTGGCTTACAAACTCCTTTCCCTTCCCCTCCCCACAACAGACACCTTGTGAGGCAGGTGGGGCTGAGAGAGCTCTGACAGAAACTGCTCTTTTTCAAAAACAGCTGTGCCAGAACTATGACTTGCACAAGGTCATCCAGCAGGTGCAAGTGGAGGAGTGGGGAATCAAACCCGGTTCTCCCAGATTAGAGTCTGTGCATTTAACCACTACACCAAACTGGCTTCGGGAAGATTTCAAAATATAGGAAAGCAGATGGAAATCATACTTCAGGAAATGACCCTTCCTTCCTCCAGCTGTCCGCCTGGAAAATTTCTCATTGCTATTTCCAAGATACTGAGGCATTTGTTTTCTGTTGCTTTGGACTAACACCCTCAAAGATGAAGATGACACTTTTGTTGGGGCTGTGAATAGCACCAATAATTAAAAAATCTCCAGCCCTTAGGTGCCAGGTGAGCCAATCTGTTTGTTTTCGTTTCCACTTGTCCTCGGCTGGGCTCTCTTTGTTTGGTATGAAAAGGTAACCCAAACACACTTATTATCTTTCAAGGCTTTGAGTCCAGGAGAAGGAAGTGGAAGGAAGGGGTTGCATTACTGCTGTGTTGGTGTCATTAGCACCTGCTGTCTCCACAAACAAAGCGTGGTATCCTCATACTGTAATCACTGCAAAAGGCAACAGGTGTTACCAGGACCGCTCCAGAATCCAAACAAACACATTCAATAACACATTTTGCATTCAGATCAAACAAGCCAGTAATTATAAGATATTCCATTTGGACAGTAGAGACTCGATATCATATTTCAGCAGAATAGTCAAAGGTCTATCAACTCTGATGCAGACTGAAAACCTGGATGAGGATAACCGCCTGGTGTGACATGCCAAATTTCCCATGTGAATGCGGAGTTCCTTGGAAGGGCTATGATACCATGAAGAGTACAAATGCCACAACTTGTGGCAGGACTCAACTCTGGAAACAGTGGAACCGTGACAGAAGGCCACACCCCTTAGGACTGTTAAGTCCTGTACGGCTGCAGGGCACTCTAGGTGCGTTCAGACGGGGCATTTTAGCCGGCATAAACTGTACCGGTTGGAACCGGTGCAGTTTATGCCGGCTGAAACGCGATCACACTTACCTCCCTCACAGCGAAGCCCATCGCTGTATGCCCGTTCACACTCAGCGGGCATCGGCGTTTAAAAAAACAAACCCTCAGTTTGAACATGCACATAGGCAGCCATCTACAGAATGGCGAGAGGGACGGCTGGAGGCAGCTGGGACTCTGTCCGAGGGGTCCTAAAGCCCGTTCTCTCCATTTTTCTTCCAGTGCAACCACCCAAAGGAATCTCAGAGCGGCTTACAAACTCCTTTCCCTTCCCCTGGCTACAGGGTTTTCAACAGAGGGCTCTGTTCCCCCCCCCCACCCCTGCTTCTCACTGGGGCACTGGGAAGCCTCTCCTCGAGGACAAATCCGCTCGAGCCACAGCGCCGTCTCTGCCAGGCTCCCTCCCAGCCCCCGTCTCCCCACCTCGCCAACCCGCCTCCCCGTTCCCATTCGTTCAGCCTCCTCGGTCTGCCAGAGCTTCATTCCCTCGCCGGCAGCGGCAGCCGAAGGGCAGCCTCCTCCACCCGCGGGCCTCGCCCACCCCCCTTCAGGTCTGTGCCCTGCCCACGGTCCCGCCGAGGACTCCACGGGGTGGCGGGGGGGACCTTTCCCGGGAGGCAGCGGAAGCCGCAAGGCCCAGGCTGGGCCAGGTGAGACGCTGGGGCTGCCGGCGGCCAGAGTGCCGCAGATCGAGCGCCGGGGCAAGAGACCCTTTCACCCGATCGCCCAGCGGGCCCAGTGCAAAAGCGCCCTCCTCGCCAAGCCCTGCCCTGCCCTGCCGGCTCGCCCTCCTGGGCCGGCCCTGGCTGCGCGTCTCGATCCGGCCTCTTCGTTGCCGCTCTCCTTCTTTCTGTCCCCCACCCCGTCCCCGCTTTCCCTCCCTTCCCCCCTCGCGCCTCCTTCCCCTCCCACCACCTTCCCGTCCTCGTCGGGCTCCCTCCCCCCTCCCGCGCTCCCCCCTCCTCCTGCAGCCGTCTGCTCTCCGCTTTTTTTCTCCCCAGGATGCTTTCTTTCTTTTTTAAACAAACGGCAGGGCGAAGCTTCGCCCAAGCGCAAATCGCGTCCTTTAAAAAAAATGGCGGCGGAAAATCGGAAGCTATGGGCTTCCAAACGGAAGTGGCTGTGCAACGTCGGAGAGCGTTCAGAAGGCAGGGTACAGCGATTACAACTGTTGTACTCTGGATACCACCACTTGGGACCTAGTGGCAGAGTACAACGGTGTAAACGGCTTTGTAACGGTTAGGGACTGGAGGCAGATGTTCGTCATGTGAACGCCGGTAAGTACACCGGTTGGAATCGTCACCTATTCCGTTACAAATGCTGCGTCTGAACGCACCCTATATGTCGACACATGTAGTGCTTGGAGAGAAGGTGCCACGACCAGTGACTCTTCTAAGTGGCATCCTAGCCATCCAGGCCAGGGATCCCAAATTTATTTCCGCCTGCAGGCACCTTTGGAATTCTGACACAGGGTGGTGGGCACAAATACAAAATGGCTGCCAGAAGAGGTGGGCCCAACCACAAAATGTCAAGGAGGTTAAACATTAGTCTAATAGTAATTCTTCAGTGTTTCAGGCAGAAGCTCTGATGCCTTTTAAAACGAACATATTATTTTTAAAAAATGTTTTCTTGCTTACAGACAGTTTACCATCAGTCTACTACGGCTTTCTGCCATGACTTTCCTTGTGTGGTTTAAACATGTCTTAAACAAATACGTTTTTATAAGAAGTAAAAATGTTTTATATCATGTTCAAAAGAGTGGTTTTGGGTCAATATATTCTGATGCAACATCCTTACACAGCTTTCCTAAAACAGACATACAGGGAAAGTCCAGAGTGGAATTAATAAAACTCTCACTACACTACTTAACCCATGAAACGTAATCCAGACATGATGGAATTATTATGCATCGGGAATAAAACATGATCTCACAGAATGTAATTATAACTTGTAGAAGCTCTACCGCAGGATGAAGCGATGACTGTAAAAGGTTTTTAGATGGGAATCGTAGAGGACAGTTCAGTGTAGAAGATCCTACCCTACTTCAAATGCCATCTCGGATAACGTGGTCTTCACTGAAGGTCCAGAGACCAGGGGACCGTGTGAGCTTTCTGTGGAAGAGCAGCATAGAGGCATTGCTCCCGAAGGGAATGAATGTATCAAAAAAACAACAACCCACAAATAAAATAGCATGACAAGTGAAATAAAAACAAATGTATTTTTTTTTAATGAATTGTAAAATGTCCTCTTCGGAAAGATATGATGACGAACAATCTTTTGGTACCTTAAAAAAAAAGAGGAACATCTACCAACCATGAGAGATCAATGGAATCACCATATACAGAAACAGGATTCTTTTCTAGGGGAACACCAGAGGAAACCTATCATTTCTAACTTACTAAGGAGCAGGGGTCATTTCGTAGAAAAAGAGGTGCAGGAGCTCTACAACTTACCTGGCTGCTTCTTGCTCTGACAGAGGGCTGCTGGGAGCAGGGGGTGGGGCTTGTTGCATGTGCCTGCCCCCTGGGCTCTTTACTGCCGGAGCTGCGCTCCTGTGCGCTCCTGCAGGAAATGACCCCTGCTAAGGACCAAGGAGGGAAGGCAGCCTGGTATAGGTCAATCTTGTCAGATCTCAGAAGTTTAGCAGGGTTGGTACTTGAAGGAAGACCACCAAAGAAGACCAATAGCAAACCACCTCTGTTTCTCACTTGGGGGGGGGGTATAGTTGCCTAATGGAGCCTTGGTAAGGACAGGGACCTCAGCGTGGTAGATTCCAGCCTCCAATTACTTCAAATTTCAAGGCAATTGAGAGCCAGTTTGGTGTGATGGTTAAGAGGGCAGACTCTAATTTGGGAGAACTGGGTTTGATTCCCCGCTCCTTCACAGGCAGCTGCTGGCATTGGGTCAGTCATAAGTTCTTTCAGAGCTGTTCTCTCAAGAGCAGTTCTTGAAAGAACTCTCTCAACCCCACCTACCTCACAGGGTGTCTGTTGTGGAGAGGGGAAGGGAAAGGGATTGTAAGCCACTCTGAGAATCCTTCAGGTAGTGAAAGGCGGGGTATAAATCCAATCTCCTTCTCCCTCCTCCTCCTCCTCCTTCTTAGTGCCCATTTCTCCAGGAGAATTGATCTCTGTAGTCTGAAGAAGAGCTGTAATTCCAGGGCATCCCCAGGCCCCGCCTGGAGGCTGGCATCCCTAAGTGCCTTGCTGGGGTTGCCATAAGTCAGCTGTGACTTGACAGCACTTCACACACACAAGAACGAAGAGGCATCTGGCTGCCTGTGGAGGGAAACAACAACTATAGATTAGATGGACTTGGGTGCAGTCCACCAAGGCAATTTTTATATTTGAATTTTGAGATACGTTGTGGAGTTGTCGGGGGTGGGGGAGATGGTGGCCCAAAGGGAAAGTCTGCCTTTTGCCTGGAAATGGGTTGACTGGGCTTTCAAAGAGGATTACATAGATTCATGGGGAAGTCCATCAATGGCTACTAAAAACAGGTTGCTTACCTGTAACTGATGATCTTCAAGTGGTCATCTGTGCATTCACACCAATGGGATTAGGTGCCTGCGCCGACCCCAATCCGGGAAACGTCTAACAAGCTCTTGAGGAGATCTGGGGCCCCTCCCTCAGGCATGCGTGGGCCTCCAGCACGCACGCTCAGAGGGCAGGGGCTCAGTATCCCGCCAGTTTCTTCTGACTACTGGAACCCTCACGACAGTACTAGTGCGCAAGGCTGCCAGCAGTGGGGAAGGAGGGCGGTTGGTGTGAGTGCATAGATGACCACTCGAAGATCATCAGTTACAGGTAAGCAACCTGTTTATCTTTGTTGGGGTCTCTATGCATCACACCGATGGAAGGTTAGCAAGCTCAGGCCTACCTGGAGGAGGGTGCTGACAGTCACTCAGGAGACCACAGATTGGAGCACCGCCCGGCCCAGATGAGAATGCTGGCTAGCATGCACGTTGAGGGAGTAGTGTTTAATAAACATGTTTGGAGATGCCCAAGAAGCCGAGTGGCAGATCTCTTGTAGAGGTACACCTCGTAAGAAGGCAGTAGACGTGGCGATCACCCGGGTAGAATGAGCTCTTGGAGAAATAGGCAATGGTGTCTTCTCCAGGAGGTAACAGAAGTGAATGACTTTGACCAACCATTTGGATAATCTCCGTAGACCTAGGGGCGTATGAGACAAAAAGGTGCTGGTCCTTATGCATCTAACATGTCGTATGCAGGTAAAACAAAAGGACCTGCTTAATGTCCAAGGAATGCCAAAGGTGTTCAATGTCTGACTACGGATTGGGATAAAAGTAAGGCAGAATCACTCGTTTGTTCAAGTGGAAGTCTGAGACCACTTTTGGCAAAAAAGAGATGTTAGGCAGCAAGGCTACCCCGTCAGGGAGGAAGGTGTCTAGCTTTTTACTTTCTTTATCAGATGGCGTTGAGTGAGTCTTTCCACTTTTGGAAGACAGGGTGACTACCATGGAGTTAGACATAGGGTGGGCACACAGGAACTCCGCGCATGTTTCCGGAATCTGATACATATGATCAAGTTGTCTAGTAGAAATGGGGGTAGATAGAGGCCGATCCCAATGTGACTTTACTGCTTGGAGCAGGACTTGGGTCATCCACAGTGCGATGACAGTGGAGGTGTCAAGCTGGATGATATCAAAGACAGCATTAGTCACTTATGGGTGCGGCTGAGCAATGGCGAGACCTAGGGGATGAGCCATGCATTTGACCAGATCACCATAGGACCTAATGTCCTCTGACGGTGAGATTGGTAGGTCTTCAGCCACAAGCTGTGACAGGGATGGGTCCAAATGCCTGTGCCCCAGAGCATTTGTCTTCGGAGTCAGTCCATGAGCCCTGAGAGGAAGCATTCAGTGAGGACAGCATGGGGTGTACCGGGCTGTCATGCCCCAGTCCAGGCTGGTGGTGTGGTGAGTCTCGGCATCCCTGGACTGTCGATACCATGGACGTTGGTATCGATTGGCGGGAGACCGGAGGCATCGGTATCAATGACTTGGTAGATGAGCTAGGGACTGCCGGGCGCTTATCGGGCGCTGGAGAATGGGCATGATGGGATCTCACAGAGCACTGGTCTGACTCTAGCTGTCAGTTTGGGGTCAGTCAGGGTAGTGTGGAGGCCAAGGGGAAAGCGCTGTACTGGTATTGGAGCTGCCTATGATCCCAGGGTATCATGGCGGGAGGCTGAGGCAACGAGAGGGGAGCCACCAGTGTGTGTGGAGATCGATCCTGATGCTTTGGTGGCGAACTGCTGTCACATGAGGAGGAACGGTGTAACCTACATTTTGGTTTCCGTCGGCATCAGCAATCAGCATAGATCGGCAATCAGTAGCGAGAGCAGCACGGAATCAAAGACCGCAAGCTCCAACGGTCTTACAGTTGGCTGGAAACTGGAACCTCTTCCAACTTGGACTCTGAAAACTGAAGGTCCATTGCTACCGGCACATATATCTGCGGGTGTGTCCGATGGCCGGGAGAAGCCAACAGCATTACAGGTGGGGTGGCTGACACCTTGGTTGGGTCTGGCAACACCAGGCAAACATTGGTCGCAGTCGTAGATGTGGCAGAAACTCCACCAACACTGGAAGTTGTAGCCTTGGAGCCAGTTTTCAGGTGCTTATGCTTAACCTTAGTGTGGCTCTTCTCTTCTTTTTCAGCGTCAGTATGGAAGGCGCGGAGTGGCTCGCAGGTGGCGTGCCTTTCACAGTGGAGCCTGAAGCTACTGACACTGTAGCATCCGAAGCCTCGGATGACCAGGGCTGGTCCGTCGGTACCGATTGGTGCTAATCGGTCGGCGTAGACTGAGACCGATCCATCGGCGTCGGAATTGTGTTGGTTGAGGGAGAGGCCATCAGATGTGGTTGAAGCGAGGACTCCAGTAAGGCCACCTGGAGTCTTGCTGCTCTGTTCCTTCGAGTCTAGTTCAAAAATTTAGCACAGTGGATGCAGGAGTCTGGCCAATGTGATTCCCCGAGGCAAAGGCGGCACAGAGAGTGTCTGTCTGGAGGTGCTAATTTGGACCCACACTGGGTGCAGTGCTTAAAAAAGCCCCAACTCTTTGCCATAGACTGAAAGGCAGTGTGAGGCGAAAAACTTGGGGAGGGGGTTCCGACAACGGTCGGATGAAGAAAAAAGAAACGAAAATGAACTTCTTCTTTTTTTTAGAATAAGAGTGAAACAATAAAGTAAAAATGAAGAGAAAAAGGGAAAAGCTGAGGAGAAAAAAATCCCCTCACAACTAGAAGTTCCCAGATCGGAGCAGATCAACTGATCAAGACAGCGGTCAGAAGAGAACTGGCCCCGCCCACTGAGCATGCATGCTTGAGGCCCGTGCATGCCTGAGGGAGGGGCCCCAGAGCTCCTCAAGAGCTTGTTAGAAGTTTCCCAGATCTGGGTCCGCGCAAGCGCCTAATCCCATCGGTGTGAATGCATAGAGGCCACAATGAAGATCCACGGTGACTAAAGGTAAACTCCATATACAGAGGCAACAAACCTCTGAGTACCAGGGCCAGGAGGCAACACCAGCGGAAGGCCTTGGCCTCTATGCTCTGTTCGTTGGACTGCAACTGGTCCAAGTAACCGGTTGGCCACTATGTGAAACAGGTTGCTGGACCAGATGGACCACTGGTCTGATCCAGCAGGGCTCTTCGTCTGATTTTATCCTTGGATCATTTTATATCTTGATACTGGACGTTAATGAGGCTTCAGTTCCAAGAGTTATCCCCCACTGAAATATTCCCTATTTTGTAGTGTAATGGCCTCATAATTACTTCAGACTTCAAGGCAATAGTAATGCAGCAGAATATACAAAGGGGGGGGGGAATTGCGGTCAAAAGAAGTTAAGCTCCTTTAAACATATGAATTCCAAGGAAGTATTCAATTATAGCTTTGTAAATAAGAGAGATGAATAAATAATACTTAGTTGGCTTTTCAATAGAAGCTCTTGAGTGCTTTGTAAACATTAGTGACTCAACTCTCACAACATATGTTCCTATGCGAGAACTGCAAAATACAAGCAAAAAAAATGGAAGAAGGTAGAAATCACGTCAGTCCGGATGTGTGTTCTTCACTTGTGAAGACGAGTTATTTTTAGGAGAGTGTTACAGGACCAACAACTCATCATTCCTCAGACAACCATCTCTATATGGTTTATGGAATAGCAGTTGAATGCAAACACTTTGCATTCAGAAGGTCTTGAGTTTGAATCCTAGTCACTCCATCACCATCTTTTAAAAAAAAGAAAAGAAAATTGTTATGGAAAAACTAAGGTGCTCAGAGTTTCAGGTGACTTGGCATGTCTCCTTTATTAAAGGTAAAGGTTCCCTTGCTCGAAAGCCAGTCGAATCCGACTCTAGGGTTGCAGTGCTCATCTCCGTTTCAAAGCCGAAGAGCCAGCGGCATGACTAAACACCAAGGCGCATGGAATGCTATTACCTTCCCACCGAAGTGGTACCTATTTGTCTACTTGCAATTTCTTGCTTTTGAACTGCTAGGTTGGCAGGAGCTGGAACTAGAGATGGGAGCTCACTCCGTCATGTGGCACCCGGGTCTCGAACTGCTGAACTACTGACCTTCCACAGCCTGCAGTTCAGCGTCTTAACCACTTGAGCCACCACAGCTCCTGTCTCCTTTATTAGTATTACCTTATTTCCTTCAGTCAGGGGTTTACTGTTTAATCCCGTATACCATTTCAAGACGTCATTGCAGGAAAATAAGAAACAACAAGTAATGGGTAGTCCCATCCTGGCCGTAGCACAGCTATACCACCACAGTAGTGATGCCACCCATCGCCGTCCCATGAACACTGCGCAAAGGGGGGGGGACGAATACACAGCCCTCCACATGTCCCAGACCACAGAGCAAGCACGCCAGAGTTGTTAGTAACCCCGGCCACACCCAACAGTGCCCTGCTGGCATTCGCATGGATGGCACACACAGCCGTAGCCCACCAAGTGCCTGCCAATATGGCTACAGGCCTTCTGATGGCACACCACCCCTGCCCACAGGAGCAACACGAGAAGAATGGGAAGCCTGCGGCACGCGTGGCAGGAGATGTGGAGTCAACATACCCCAGGAAGCCCACACAGGTTGGGGTTCCATTCCCTGCCTGCAGCCAAGTTCCCTTTTGCCAGACCTGGGGACTGCAGATATCAGGAACAGGCAACACATCTAACCCAGGCTTTTCCACACACCCCATAGCTTACTGGGGAAGGGCACACCCACAGGACAAATTGGAGGTGTGGTTTTGGTCCCCAGAAGCGGGTATGGTGGACAAAAGGCAAACTCCAACTTGTGCCCCGCAATGGGCCAATCAGCAGCGAAACACAAGGCAGAGGCTAGATTTGAACTGAGGCCTCCCATTCTCAGGGCCAGCACTCTAACCACTGAGCCAACCAGATACACACCAAGGGGAAATGGCACATGGTGTCAGGAATTCACCACCAGCCCTGGCATCACCACCAACCAGATGGAGCCAGACCAGGGAGCAGTGCAAAGACAAGCCTGGCCTGGTGGAAAAGCAGGGAGGTTGCATGGCCAGGACTCCTGGTTCAGCTCTCACAGGCAGTCCAGCCACGCACAGCTCAGGTTTTGTCCCCGCAAACAGCAGCACAGGGGACGGGACAGCCATGCACATTGTTCATGAGAGCCAGTTTGGTGTCGTGGTTAAGAGTGGTGGCCTCTAATCTGGAGAATCGGGTTTTATTCCCCACTCCTCCACATACAGCCAGCTGGGTGACCTTGGGTCAGTCACAGTTTTCTCAGAGCTCTCTCAGCCCCACCCACCTCACAGGGTGTCTGTTGTGGGGAGGGGGAGGGAAGGAGATTGTTAGCCGCTCTGAGACTCCAAGTGAAGGGCGGGCTATAAATCCTCCTCCTCCTCTTCTACTTCTCCTCCTCCTCCTCCTCCACTGTGCCCCTTTGCACCACCTCCCTCCTGAGCTCACAAAAGCCACTGCCAGTAGCTCACATCCACTCCAGCATTCTTTAGTGTTGCCAGCCTCCAGGTGGTAGCTGGAGATCTCCCACTATTACAACTAATCTCCAGGCGAAAGAGATTATAAATACACATTGATGGGGTCGGAACTGCTAGCCTTAGGGTTGATTCTCACTTGACTTTTGTACTAAGGTACATATGCATGTAAAAGATTCCCTAGCAGCTCATTAAAGCATCTCTGGTACCTTGACTAGGAAAATGTCCACCTGAGAGAGCTTGGAAAGCCACAATCAGTGTTAGTGGACTAGATGGACCATTGATCTAATGCTATATGAGTCACCATTATATCCTGAATGGCCCACTTGTTTGGTATAAGAATGAAAAGCAATAGATATGATCTTGTCCTAAAGCTGGAAAACCTTTAGCCTATAACAAGGTTTGATGTCATGGAAACAACAGTAGGCAAGGGAAATTTTAAAAAGCAAGTACGGCTGAAAAAGGACTGGAGACAGAGTTTTCTGGAAACAATGGGAGTCAAACTACAAGCAACTCATAGTTACAGACATGGTTACAAGTTGACACGACCTCCCAGTAATATTTTATTCTGCTCTGTATACTAAGTAATCTGCCTCAGGAATAGTCTCCTCCTCAACCAGCACTCTACTTATGTCACATCATTCTGTTTCAGGGACTGGATTCCACTCAGAACATATAACTGCCATGCTTTCTAGGTTGCATCTTATATTCTATATTGTTTTCTGCCACAGGGTCCTGCAGCAGAGTATGGTGTAATGAACCTATGCCCTTGAAAAAGTAGCTACTTCTAGTCAAGTGCCACGGGTAGAGAAGGGTGTCAATATGCTGATGACTGCTAGCTCTGTATTTCTGTGTCTAGGCCTCCAGAAGCAGCAAATCACAAGCTGCATCGGAATCCAGAAAAGATTAATGTGATACTGGTTTACAAGGCAGATATTCTGGGTAATCCGCCCCTCCCCCAAACCCCGCCCTCTTCAGGCTCTCCCCCCCCAAATCTCCAGGTATTTCCCAACCTGGAGCTGGCAACCTTTGCATTCTTACCTTCACCCCTCCTCCCCATCAAGATGCATGGTTTATCAGATGCTGGTAGTGTTGTGGGTGCCAGTGACCCTTCCTTCTCCCTCTTGCAAAACCATGCCTGTTCTCCCCTTGGATCACCCCACCCCATCCACTCCTCCCATCAGCTGCTGCACACTGCAGCTGGTAAGGGTTGGGACTGGAAAGAGGGGGGGGGGGAAGCAAACCTCCTCTGCCCAATCACACCGTGACACGTCAGACTTTATTGAACAGCAGCAGGGAACAGAGAATTTTCTGTTGCCCCAAAAGGTCGGACCCAGAACCAACGGGTTGAAATTAAATCATAATGTGATACTGGTTTACAAGGCAGATATTCTGGGTAATACTATACTGTGTACTTTCAGTGGGATAAGTCTGTCTTTATTACAGTCCATTTTCTTTAGGGGTTCTGTTGAATCTAGCTCTTTTGTTTGCAATGTAGGCATGGGTACTGGCCAAAAATATTTTCTTCCAACTTTTATTTTAGCACAACTATTAGCTCTTAGCCTAGAATCAGATGAATTAGTCCTACTAATTCATGCTATGCTAACCTTAAGACCAGACTACTGTAGCATGCTCTACATGGAACACCCCTTGAAGACAACTCAGAACCTTCAATTGGTTTAAAATGCAGCAGCTTGATTATATGCAACAAGCCTCATTCTGCACATATTACACCTACTTTAAGATCATTACATTAGCTGCCTTGCGAGTTCAATTTAAGGTGCTGCTCTTACCTTTAAAGCCCTTCACGGCCCACATACTTGAAGTACCAAGTAGAGGTGTTCAAACTGAGGCCAGATGGCCATCTGACAGCAAGGCGGATTCTGTGAATTTAGGGAGATCATGAGAGGGGAGTGCAGGAAGGGTTGTTGCATCAGTGCTTAGTTCTTGTGGCTCTTTCTTGCGTCCAGGGAAATGCTGATCTCCACTTTGGGGTCAGGAAGCAATTTTCCCCTGGGCCAGTTTGGCTGGAGATCCTGGAGGTTTTCTGGCCATCTTCTGGGCGTGGAACAGGAGTCACTGGGTGTGTGGAGGGGGAGGTACTTCTGAGTTTCCTGCCTTGTGCAGGGGGTTGGACTAGATGGAGGTCCCTTCCAACTCTATGATTCTAAATGGGGAGGAGGTCACACGAACACATGAATCTGCCTTTTACTGAATCGCACCTTTTGGCGCATCAAGATCAGTATTGTCTCTTCCAGGGATCCTCAGCGTGGTGACCGTGGGCACCAGGATGCCTGCTGGCATCTTTCCAGGTGTCCGCCAAGTGTTTTTAGAAAGTGGGTGGGGTCAGGGAGCCTTTGCCCAAATTGGATTGGCTATGCAGAATTTTGAAAATGTTGCTTTGGCAACAGCATCCACCACAACACAAGGGAGTCCTTCCACATTACCTTTCTAAACCGGATGGTATTCGTTATTGGCCTGTCATCTTGTAAAGTGATACAGGGGGGGGGGTGTTCAAACAGCAATGTTCTTCCCTTTAATAAGCCCTCCCTGAAGCATTATAGCCACTTCAAATTGCGCCACCTTTCCCCCATCCTTTTTTCGCCCAGCACACAATCTTCCTCAGAAGGTTTTTTAAAATACGCTATATTGGGAGCACTATGGCGCTGAAACAGGACCACAAATCAGTGCAATAGTGACTCCATTGAGATGACTGGACTCCACTGAGGTAGACTGTGATACATGTGATTGTGACTGCTGTCACCCGGAAACAAGGAGGATAGACGTAGCTCATTGGACAGCGGGTTTAAGTGGGAGCTTTGGGCTTCAGTGATTGGTGTGACAGATGTTTCCAGGTGACAACAGTCGCGATCGCATGTGTCTCAGTGGAGTTCAGGCATCGCAATAATGCCAGTATGGCACTGATTTGAGGTCCTGTTTCAGCGCCATAGTGCTCCCAAGAGAACGTTAGCAAAAAAACTCAGAGGAAGGTCACACACAGAGTGGAAAAGGGCAGGGGGGAAGCAACAAAGCAGGAAACACTAGTGGGCATTTCATACAGCACATCATAGCAATTCAGAAACGCAAGAAGGGGTTGAAAACGGGAAGAATGCAGTTTTTGTCACCTCAGGCACAATTCACCAACAGGAAGGAGACAACCGGGATTGTATGAAAAGGTAAATAAATTCCACTAGCAGCCAGTTACGAAAATGGGTCTGTCTGAAATGAA